>NC_138202.1:348022891-348447891 GCF_964194415.1 Vipera berus
TATTTCTTGTTAAATACTTAGGCTTCTATGCTACCCAACTTCATAGTGTTGAATGGTTTACAAAACACCCAAACACTTAAGTTTAGAACATTTGAGTCAAATGGAAAGCTCCTTCCTAACAAACCATGAACATTCCATCTATGGTGATAGGGTTAATCTTCCATTTTCCACAAATCTTTCTTGAAGATCACCTTGAATTATACCAGGAAGCTAACCGCGGCCAAAGTAGCAGCCGTACAAAGACAAAATTTAAGGTGCTCATAGTTATTCGGGCAGCCTCATAACATTTTAAGTTCAAGTGTGTTGGAAGGAAGATTCCACAACCCTGCCCACATTCAGATGAAATCAACAAGATAATCTAATTTCTTGGGTCCTGACCCCTAGATCATACCTAGAGCTCTCAATATTTCATCTCCTTACATGGTTTGGCCTGAAGATGAGAGTTTTTTACTGATGGATCAGTTGACTTAAATTTCTAGGAAGGGATTCTGCCAAGTTATTATTGTTGTTAGAAGATGCTGGATTTGAATTATGTTTAAGCTTAAATGGTCTGACAAGATATACTTCATGTATTTAATGTTCACTCCTAATCTTTTTTTCTTCTAATATATTAATTCCTTCTTTTGTTCAAATTGGATTTTTTCCCCCTCCATGGTCTTTGACCATAAATTGGATGGACAGATAAATGGATGGCACAATAGTTTGTGTAACATCTGGCCAGGCAGTTATTAGCTGGCAGCAGGTAGAAAGAAGTTTTGTGAATCTTGACACCAGTTATGGAAAATAAGGGCACAAGTATTAAGTGATAAAATAATCCAATAGACTGTAGTCATTTAGAACACCAGCAACATCAATAATAATAATAAACATCAGAATCAGGCTGTCTGCATTGAAGCTTGTTCCAAACAAACAGCTAGCATAAGCATTAAAAGATGCAAATACTGCAATATCAAGTATAAGCACCAACACACTGCAAGAAACAAACCAACTAATGTATAGCACAGCTACAGTTATAACTTGGGATACAAAGTCAACAGAGAAGGGGAAAAACCCCCAAAACACTGCACCACCAAACTGCCCTACAAGAAAGACCAAATGCAGAACAAAATGGAGGCATGAACAGACAAAGCACTACATGGCCAGTACATTTTTAAAAAAAAAATAGCAGGGAAAGCAGATAATAACAAGACCTGGCAATGGCTAAGAGCAGGAAAATTGAAGAAAGAGACCAAGGGACTAATTCTGGCTGCACAAGACCAAGCTTTAAGGACAAATGCATACAAAGCCAGAATTGAGAAGACAGCAACAGACAGTAAGTGCCGCCTATGCAAAGAAGCTGAAGAAACAGTGGACCACCTGGTAAGCTGCTGCAAGAAGATTGCCCAGACTGACTACAAGCAGCCACATGACAAAGTAGCAACAATGGTGCATTGGAAGATCTGCTAGAAATATAATTTGCCTGCAAGCAAAACTGTTGGGACCCTAAAATAGAGAAAATCATAGAAAATGAAGAAGTTAAACTGCACTGGGATGTTAGAATTCAAACAGACAATCACCTGCCACATAACACCCCGGACTTAACAATTGTCGATAAGAAAGATAAGTCTGGATAGTAGACGTGGCAGTGCCTGGAGACAGCAGAATAGAAGAGAAAGAGAACAAAGAGAATGTAGCAAAGGCAAGCAAGGGTAGTACCAATAGCAATAGGCACCTTGGGTGCAATTCTAAAACAACTGGAGCACCACTTGAACACCATTGGCATTGACAAATTCACCATTAGTCAATTGCAAAAGGCAGCTTTACTCTGAACAGCTTCCACCCTGTGACACTATCTGTAACACTACCGAACATCCAGATCTGCCTATTCCAGGTCCTGGATGATAGGTAGACCAAAATACCAAACCCAGTCTTAACATCTGGCTGACTGTGAGAATAACAACAACAACAACAATAAATACAAATTGCAAAAGCCAAAGAGCAAATAGGTTTCTAGAACCAAGTCTTGCACTCCTTTGTGTCTTTCAGTGCACTTAAAAAGATGCTTGTGGAAAGAGGTCAAGAAGGAATATCTGTCAACATTGTATTACCCACACTGGTTTGATATTTGACTCTAAATAACCTCACAGATATCCCAAAAATCACAATTCTGTCACAATTCTGTGTCCCACTAACAAATTATACCTTTTGGTATCTCAGGAAGTCTTATATAAATCTATAGGGGTGTTTCAGGGTGCCTGCCTGCCTGAACTATTACGTCTGATGGAATGTTGTTGTTCAGTTGCTAAATCATGTCTAACTCTTTGTGACCCCATGGACCACAGCACGCCAAGTCCCCCTATCCTCACTGTCTTCTGTAGTTTGCCCAAACTCTTGTTCATGGTGTCAGTGACACTATCTAGCCATCCTCTGCCATCCCCTTCTCCTTATGCCTTCAATCTTTCCCAACATCATATTTTTTTCCCAATGTGTCCTCTCTTCTCATTTGGAAGCCAAAGAATTTGAGCTTCTGATGGAACAGAGGTCTTCTGAGGGAGGATGCTATCTATTAGGAACACGAAGCATGTGTTGGCACCCCCATTTGGAACTGACGCCTTGTGTCAACACCACTAAAATAAATCAGGCTTTAATGCAACCTTCCACAGCCTACAGCTGTCCAGTTTGCTTGGATTAAAATTCCTATTGTCTCTTAACTATCTGAAGTTGTGAATGAGCTGGAAGGTGCCAGGTTATGGAATGCTGTTTTGATATACAAATGGCAGGGAGATAGAAGCCTTCTAGATGATGTTGGAGTCTGATCCTCACTAGCTCTGATCTTTGGCTAAACCATCTGAAACTGTTAGGAACTGGAACTTGTTATCCATACTAGGCAGGTTATAATTACACAGGACATGTGCAAAATATTGGCCTTAAGCATCTCCATAAGCTTTCTTCTGTCTTAATTTTTGTGCTTTTTAATACTTCTAGGGAAACTATTGAGAAAAGACACACAAGCCACCCTTCATCAGCGCCTATCCATTCTGTGAGTTCCCTTGGACACAACCGCAGCTCAGCTGAACAGATCAGAAGCCACCTGAACTCAGAGGCTCGTGAAAAAGAGAAGCCCAAAGAGCGAGAGAGGGATCATCCAGAACCACGGAAGGATATCAGTGTTGATGAGCACAAGGCAAAAGACAACTATATTTCAGACAAGGAAAGTCTGACCCACGATAGCAGATCATTGGAAGAATCTAAACAAGCATCCCGGGTGCCTTCACCCTACTCCAGGACACCTGTTGCAGAAAGCACCAGACCTAACAGCAACTTGAGTCGGGATGCTGAGAAGAAGAATGAACCTGCTTATGAGAATCTGAAAAAATCGAATGAGGTCAAAGTGAAAGAGGAGCGGAAGGAAGATCATGACGTTTCTCCTGAAACACCACAAACACATCGGCCATCTGAGCAGCCATCATCCATGCCCACGGCCAGTGTCCATCCAGGCCCTTTAGTGTCCATGCCCATGACTGTGGGTGTCACTGGCATCCACCCCATGAACACCATCAGTGGTCTAGATAGGACTCGCATGATGACCCCTTTTATGGGCATCAGCCCAATTCCAGGGGCCGAACGCTTCCCTTATCCTTCATTCCACTGGGACCCCATGAGAGACCCCTTGAGGGACCCTTACAGAGACTTAGACATCCATCGGAGAGACCCTTTGGGCAGGGAGTTTCTGCTAAGGAATGATCCGCTGCACCGCCTCTCCACACCAAGGCTGTACGACGCAGAGCGATCTTTCAGGGACAGAGAGCCACATGACTATAATAATCATCACCACCCCCTTTCGGTTGACCCACGTCGTGAGCACGAAAGGGGAGCCCACCTGGATGAGAGAGAAAGGTTGCACATGCTCAGAGAGGACTATGAGCACGTTCGGCTTCACTCCGTGCATCCCGTGGCCCTGGACGGTCACTTGGCTCACCCAAGTCTAATTACTCCAGGACTTCCTAGTATGCATTACCCTCGCGTCAGTCCCCCTTCAGGACTTCAGAATGGGCTTCTCAATAAAACGCCCCCCACAGCGGCCCTGAGTGCGCCTCCCCCTCTCATTTCCACCCTAGGACCTCGGCCTGGTTCCCCCCGAAGGACTACACCTTTGTCGTCAGAAATGAGGGACAGGCCACCCTCCCACACTCTCAAAGACATCGAAGCGCGATAAATAACCGCCGAACACGTCCAAGAGAGAACATTAGACAAACGGATCTTCTTGCTCGATAAACGTAGACTTTGGTTATGACCCAACTGTATAAAATGTACAGACCCAGGTGTACTAAGGTTTTCCTTTCTTTTCTTGTTTTTTTTTCCAAAAAAAATAAAAATAAAATATGGTTGGGTTGTATATTATATGTTGAAAAAAAAAGTTTTCAGAACCTTTTAGACAAAAGTTGGCACATTTTCTACGTAAATGCTCTTTCTTTTTACTGTTCCTACCAGAACAAGATGTAAGTCAGTATTTCATCTTCTCAAAAATCTTCACTCTTTCCACTTCTCTCTCTCTCTCTCTCTTTTCATTCTCTCCAGGTTGAAATGAAGAAAAGCAGAATTCCTTTATTCTTTTTTTATTTTTTCTCCCCTGTAAGAGAGTTGTTGAAAATAACATTATTTCGTGGGCTAGTGGGTCATATATGCAACATGGGTAAGACGAAAGCTTTACTTTGTAAGTATGTACATAGGAAAAGAAAAAAAGTAACATAATGCATTGCTAATTCTTAAACTGTGCTCTTTGCAGACTTTAATTGTGTGAAAGACCGCAGCTGCGGTACATCTAATGTCATAAGACAGCTAAACCCCTTCAGCTATGCAATTAATTTTGAAGTTTTTCACAAAAGCCTCTTTAACTCAAAGGCGCCTTGTCAACACACTCAACCACACATAAAGTCATACTTTCCCTAAACAAACCCACACATCACGGATAACTTTTGGATGAGGAAATAAACCATCTTCATCTTCAACAAATAGAAATTGGGTCTCACCTGTTGTTTGTTTTTCCTACCTATTTTTTTAAAAAAATCTTTTTGCTAGCTAGTGTTTTGTTGTTTCTTTTTCTTAACTTGAAAAATGTTGTACAATGTTAGATTCCATCCAGCCTCTCCATAGCTGTTCCTGAGTCACTGTGAATCAAACTTTAAAACTCACAAGTAGGCCATTTTTGCTGAAATCCATTTAGAGGAGCCAAGCGCACTCTGAATTTAACTCCCAATAACCTAGCCAGCATTGCTCTCTGGGCTGTCCTTCTCTTTAGGCCTTATAAAGTGTGAGGAGTGGGTAAGAGAAGGGGACTCACAATCTGCCTCCCCCACCCTCCCATCTCCAGGTTTTCTGCCAACTTTGAATTACAAACTATGGAAATTATTAAATTCATGGGAAATTACTGTTTGACAGCATTTCCATTTTATCAAATGAAGCTAATTGTCCCGACTTGGCCCATTTTGGTCATCCTTGTTTCATCCATCATTTAGAGTGTAAACCAAGGTTTTCCAAACTTAGCAACTTTAAGACTTCTGGACTTCAACTCCCAGAATTCCCCAGCCAGCATGATTGACTGAGTAATTCTGGGAGTTGAAGTCCACAAGTCTTAAAGTTGCCAAGTTTGGAGAACCCTATTATAAATAAAGGTTTCTCTAAGTGACAAAATGTGTGTCATGAAACAAAACTGACACTTATATCGGCTAATCTGCCCGGGGGGTGGTGGTCAGAAAAGGCAAGATGGCAGTCATGACATGATGAATGCTGACTTATTTTTTTATTGGTGCAATGTCTATAAAAATACGCCTGACTTTGATCACGCAGCCACAGCTGCCATTTGACTTTCTAACCTTTCTCCCCGATAACCCCTGATGTTATGTACTTTTGCCCGATTTTGAGGTCATAGTAATTAAAGCCCAATACCAATATTTGTACAACATCCTAAACGTGGTTCGTATTCACCTTGGCTAATTTTTTAGTTTTGTGATTTAAGATGCTATGAAAATCTGGTCCATTTGGTGAGTTTACTTCCAGATTTTTGCACCTAATTCCTGAATTAAGGTTAGGCAAGTAAGGAAGTGTTGTCTAGAGAGGAATGGTGGAGGTTGTAGTCCAAAATTTGGTGGGCAACTTGATTGATCTCGGGCATTGCCTTAGTGATTCTAGTTGCCTCCAAAACCTAGCAAACAAAGGGCACCTGATGCTTCAACACTTTTTGCAGAAACATCTATTATTTTGACATTGGTTGGATCTCATAGGAACTGGAGCCCAAAACAACTGCAGTACACCATGTTGCCTGTGTAAGTCTAGAGCTGGGCCTTATAACATTAACCTCCACTTTTCTAAATGCCATCTGTGGTAAACCTGATACCTCTGGTGCTATATGGACTAGCAACTTGGAACTCTAAGGAATTTGGATATCTTTGCCATTTGGGAAAAAAGAATCATTGGTGTTTGGGTTGGGTACCAATTTTCTTAACCTTTTTCCCACATTCAGACTCTAGTTGAACATCCATTAACATAGGCATAAACCTTGTTATATGGATGTACTTTTAACTAGGTGCAGAAGTCTGCTATTAGCTCTTCGGAAATGTTGGTAAGATAGTACATTTATGTTAATGTTTTTCCACCGTCCCATCAATGTAAAGGTGAGCAAAAGAGGGCCACGGCACCATGTTGCCTGTAACTCCATCCTGGGAACCACAGGTTCACCCTGAATATTCCAGAAATGAGAAAAGGCTTAACTTTCATGAGATCAGTCAGTCTAGGACAGGGGTGGAGAACCTTGACTCTTTTATGACTTGTGGACTTCAACTGCTGGCTCAGGAATTCTGGGACTTGAAGTCCACGAGTCATAAAAGAGCCAAGGTTCCCTACCCCTGGTCTAGGAGATGCCAATGATCTCATTTGAAATCTCATGCATTTTCAGATGAGAAGATTGGAGCCTTAGAAGATTGTGTGTGGGGGGGTGTTGGGGTTTTTTGTGTGTGTGTGCATAAGAACCCTAAAAATGCTTGAAAGTGGTACTCCTGTGAGATTCTGACCATTTAAAAAAAATACTCTGCTTGATTTTAGGGGTGTGCATTCCATTATAGGTATTCCTTGGCTTGCAAGCATTTGTTTAGTGGCCATCCAAAGTTACGGCGGCACTGAGAAAAGTGACTTATGACCATGTTTCACACTTACGACCATTGCAGCATCCCCATGGTCACATGATCAAAATCCGGGTGCTTGGCAACTGACTCCTATTTAGGACAGTTGCAGTGTCCTGGGGTCATGTCATCTTTCTGACAAGCAAAGAAAATGGAGAAGCCAGATTTGCGTAAGAATTGTGTTACTAACTTAACAACTGCAGTGATTCGCTTAACTGTGGCACGAAGGGTTGTGAAATGGGGCAAAGCTCACTTAACAGCTGTCTTGCTTAGCAACAGAAATTGTGATAAGTCGAGGACTACCTGTATTCAAAGTTATGTGATGATGTTCACAAGTGTCCATTTTTTTCCCTAAGTAGAAATTGTTTTTATATGTTTCAATGCTTCCGTTTTCCTAAGTGTCTCATTTTTAAATGCTGAGTTCTGTTTTGAAATACTTTGGAGAGAATATGACTTTATCAGAAAGCGTACGATACCTTGCCTCCTAATAAACTGTAAAAATATGTGTATGGGATTAAAAGAAAATAGTTCCATTGGTCTTCTAGTGTTAAAGTGATATCTCAAATCGTTTCTCCTGTTTTGACAAAAAGGAAAAAAAAGTCTGTTACAGACCGCTGTTTCTAATGATCAAAAATCTATTTTAGTAGTCAACTAAAAAGTTTTAGTTGTGAACTTCAGATTTTGTGAACTCCAGATGTTGTGCAGTGTTTTTTTTTAAAAGAACAAGACAAAACAAAGCAAAAAAATTAAAAAAGAGAGAGAATCCTGAAAAATATGTACACTGGCACTGTAGTGATAGCTTTCAGTATTGTATAAAAATATTGTTATATACAAATCTTTTTTGCTGTTTCTCCTGTATGTAATAAAGTCCTTTCTAAACCTTATGTGAAAAAGGAAAAAAAAATCAACAACTCTGAAGCGACATTCAATCCACAGCATGTTTCCTCATGAGCAAAGCCTTGTGTAATGTAAAATCTGTGCCATGTTATTAAAAAATGTGAACTATACTGGTAGGCATTCTTTGTTTGGCGTGACCCAGTTCAGAAGACACAGGCGGGAACTCCTCAAATAGGCCTCAGCTCCCATCAACCTTGACTCTCTGTGGTGCCAACTAGGAGTGGAGTGCAAAATTGGCTTCCCATTTCTGCCACAAAGGGCCCATTTTCTCTGCCTCCTACCCACCTTAATATTTATCACAGCAGTGCAATCCTTATTTGTAGTTTGGAGTTAAGTCATTTTTCACTTCTTGAAAGCTGTGCAGCTGAAGAGGTCAACTTCTGTCTGGAGCTTTTGGGTGAGTGATCATTTCAGATGATCCAGCCATTCCATTCCATTCGCTCTCTTCATTCATGTTCTTATTCAGTCAAAATCCCTTTATATCAGACATTTTTAAAAAAAATTTTTTTCAACATCTGTTAAGGGCGTTACCAGGAGATGCCAGAGATTTTGGACATGCAGCCGCCTGCTGTGTATTTTGGAAGTGAAATTTGTGTCTGTTTTTTGCCAATTTTGTAGCTTTCCCTTAAATACAAGACCAGATATTGGCAAATCACATTTATCTGTGATTTAAGTGAATAATGCTTTACTAACATTTATTTATTTGTACACATTTCTCTCATTCTCATCTCTGTATATACCATTTATCTGTTTCTATCCATCTCTGCTCTCTATTATCTATCTCTATCTATCTATCTATCTATCTATCTATCTATCTATCTATCTATCTATCTATCTATCTATCTATCTATCTATCTATCTATCTATCTAATCTATTTATATTCCTGGAAGACAAATGTCCAAACATGGTTGGATAGTCATGTGTCCATTGCTGGGATCACACATCATACTTAATCTTAAATGTGGGTTAACAAAATATAATTGCCACACTCAAACAACATGCTATACCCAAACAAAGAAATCTTATGTTTTTACTCCCAACAGCTTAATTTGCAAATAGGATGGTGGCTGGGTTCATATGGTATAATAAACCACACTCAACTCTTGCAGCATAGTCTAGCAAGATGTGTTCAACCATAAGCCTTGGCATCTTTCATTTCATTGTTGAAGCTACAATGGACCTACTTGGGGGCTACTTATGATTCAGTTTTTGAAATGCCAGTGATTCCTCCCCCTCTGCAGCATCCATGGTCATGTGTCTGTGTTTTTCAGAAGTTTTGTCAAAAACTGGCAGTTACTTCCAGATTTCAGCAAAACTCTTTCTCTTTCTTTCTTTCTTTCTTTCTTTCTTTCTTTCTTTCTTTCTTTCTTTCTTTCTTTCTTTCTTTCTTTCTTTCTTTCTTTCTTTCTTTCTTTCCCTTCCTTCCTTCCTTCCTTCCTTCCTTCCTTCCTTCCTTCCTTCCTTCCTTCCTTTCTTTCTTTCTTTCTTTCTTTCTTTCTTTCTTTCTTTCTTTCTTTCTTTCTTTCTTTCTTTTGCTTTCTATAGAGAAGTGATGGTGCAGTGGTTAGAATGCACTACTGCAGGCTAATTCTTCTGACTGCCAGCAGTTCAGCAGTTTGAGTCTCACCAGCTCAAGGTTGACTCAGCTTTCCATCCGTCTGAGGTCAGTAAAATGAGAACCCAGATTGTTGGGGGCCATAGGCTGACTCTGTAAACCGCTTAGCACTGTGAAGTGGTATATAAGTCTAAGTGCTGTTCCTATCCATCGTGTATCTATTGTATATCATTATCCATATCTATCTATCTATCTATCTATCTATCTATCTATCTATCTATCTATCTATCTATCTATCATCTATCTATCAACTTTCTGTACTGCCACAAGCTCTTGGCAATTCAACAGAACATGCATACCACTAAAATGTCCAGCGTAAATTTAAAACTCATCAAAGCTAAGAAATCCAAATGTCAAACAACTGATGTTGCCACCTCAGAGGATTGGCACTTCTGTAGAAAGGCATTATCTCTGAGCCTTAAGATCACCAGCTGCCTCTTCCAGCAAGATTGAATTAGTTGGATCAATTCTTGTAAATACTGATACTTATTTTCTACAATTCTTTTCTGGCATACCATTTCCCCTAAAGAATACACTTTTCCTATATCCTTGATTTCCTGTATGTTATTTTTCAAAGTGGGCAATTGGGGATTGGGAAGTGGGAGGATGCATTCATGTTCAATCTATATATCAATCCAAGAATATTAATGTTATCAAACCTCTGCCAGAGACAACACAATATTCTCCCAAGCAGACCCACATCCAAAGTTTTGGACTAGAAGTTTCAGCAAGAGAGCAATTTTATTCTCTTTTCCTGAAGTAAGACAAATAGGCCAGTAGGTGGCAGCAGAGTAAAGATTTCATGTCCAAAAAAGCAAAGATTTTGTATTGGGGGGAAAAGAGATAGAAGACATAAAACTACCAAATACAGATCTTCACATTATTCTGCATCTCCGTGTTCATTCATATTATAAGGATGAAATAATGATGAAGATGATGGGGATGATGACGATGACAAATGTGGGCTGCAAAACAAGGGCAGAGTTTTCTATAGCACTTTTTGGTCATATAGCAGTTTCCTGGAGTTTTGCAGCCCGAATATTATTTATTTATTTGTTTGTTTGTTTGTTTGTTTGTTTGTTTGTTTGTTTGTTTATTTATTTATTTTTCTATACCGCCCTATTCCCGAAGGACTCAGGGCGGTTTACAGGGCAGCATATAAAAGACAATATAAAAAGATAATATAAAATTAAAATGAATTAAATTAATTAAAGCCCAACAATTAAAACAATATTAAAAAGCTAAAACCCCTTCAGTTTTCAGTTATTATTATTATTATTATTATTATTATTATTATTATTATTATTATTATTAACAAACAACAAAACAACAACAAAAACAACAACAACAACAACAACAACAACAACAACAACAACAACAATAATAATAATAATAATAATAATAATAATAATAATAATAATAATAATAATAATAATAATAATAATAATAATAATAATGTTGGAAGGGACCTTGGAGATCATCTAGTCCAACTCCCTGCTCAGGCAGGAAACCCTATACTACCTCAGATAAATGGCTGTCCAGTCTCTTCTTAAAAACTTCCAGTGTTGGAGCATTCACCACTTCTGGAGGCAGGTTGTTCCACTGGTTAGTTGTTCTAACTGTCAGGAAGTTTCTCCTTAGTTCTAGGTTGCTTCTCTCCTTGACTAGTTTCCATCCATTGCTTCTTGTCCTTATTCTGTTCCGTTCTGTTCTATTCTATTCTATTCTATTCTATTCTATTCTATTCTATTCTATTCTATTCTATTCTATTCTATTCTATTCTATTCTATTCTATTCTATTCCATTCCATTCCATTCCATTCCATTCCATTCCATTCCATTCCATTCCATTCTATTCTATTCTATTCTATTCTATTCTAGTCCAATAATAGAAAAAGGAGAAGGAAGAGGAAAAGAACGGATTTTTTTTTTTGCTTACATCAAGAGTGGGCAACAGGGAATTCCAAATCCTCTGGTTCCTTCGTAGCCACTGTGTGTTTTATGATCTCTTGCAAGTTCCTTCAGCCATGCCATCAAATCTCTATGGTGCAGTTCTGAATGTTAGGAATGTCTTTTATTTTATTTTGTTATTTTATTTTTATTTTATTATTTGTATACCACATTTGTTTCTTTTATAAGTAACTCAAAGCAGCAAATATACTGCTTCCTCCTCTTATTTTTTCCCACAGCAACCCTGGTGAAGTGAGTTGGACTGAGAGAGAGTGACTGGCAGGACTAGAACTCACAATCTCCTGGTTTCTACCTTGGTGCCTTAACCACTACACCAAACTGGATCTTTTCATACAAGGCTGCAGGAAACACAGCCAGTTGAAGTTCCAGCAAAACACTGGAAATTCTGCAAACTTCTAGGCTTTCCTCAGAAAAATCTTGGCCCTGTGTCCTTAGCCTCGAAAACTGTAAAATACGATCCGGAGTTATTAGAAGGATTCCTGGTCACTGGTACATAAGCAGCAATCACTATTTCTATCAATATGATTTAGGGTCAGGTGCAACCCACAACAGCAAGTGGATATATCAGGATAGCCTGTCATGCTGAACCAAAGATTAGTTGCTTTAGCCTACTGTCTTAAATAGATGGAGTAAACCAAGATTAAGTTAACTACAAATAAGAAAGCAAGACAAACATAACTAAGGAATGCAAGCTATTGAGCTTTGCACTGCATTACTCCTTAAAAATAAGAAATAAAAAAAAGAAATAGGGGAGAGATGATAACAGTGTTCCACAAGGCAGAGGGGGCCAGGTTGTTCACCAAAGCACCAGAGGGCAGGATGAGAAACAATGTTTGGAAACTGATCAAGGAGGGAAGCAACCTGGAATTAAGGAGAAACTTCCTGACAGTGAAGGTAATCAACCAATGGAACAGCTTGCCCCCAGAAATCGTGGGCACTCCATCACTGGAGATTTTTAAGAAGAGTCTAGATAATCACCTGTCTGATGGTATAGGTTCTCCTGCTTGAGCAGAGGGCTGGACTAGAAGACCTCCAAGTTCCCAGCTCCTATTCTATTCTATTCTATTCTATTCTATTCTATTCTATTCTATTCTATTCTATTCTATTCTATTCTATTCTATTCTATTCTATTCTATTCTATTCTATTCTATTCTATCCTATCCTATCCTATCCTATCCTATCCTATTCCTATTCCTATTCCTATTCCTATTCCCATTCCACTCTAATTCTATTCTATTCTATTCTATTCTATTCTATTCTATTCTATTCTATTCTATTCTATTCTATTCTATTCTATTCTATTCTATTCTATTCTATCCTATCCTATCCTATCCTATCCTATCCTATCCTATCCTATCCTATTCTATTCTATTCCTAGTACTTCAGGCTGGACACAAATTTAGAGCAAACTAAAACTACAAGACCTCAGAAAATTCAGATGACGTCTTTGAGCCTGGGGGCTGAGGCTGGATGGAGTTGTAGATCAACAACATCTGGCTTGTTCTGCAATTCATGTCCCATAGGTTTCCATAGAACTGCTCTAAGTTGGACTTTAAGTTGGATCCATCCAGTGGTGGGATTCAAATAGGTGAACAACCGGTTCTCTGTATGGATGCCACTTCCGGAAGTCCATTCTGGACCTGGGCAACAAAAACTAGCTACTGGTTCTGCCGAACTGGTGCGAACTGGATAAATCCCACCACCGCTTCCATCACATTGACTGTCCTCTTGAATCTACTTTGTTGTAGTTTGGTTTTCCCCCCCCTGTTATTCAGAGGGAGGTGAGATGATGCTAAATAATCCTATAACCACTAGGTGGTGCTAGATGAACAAACATTGTTTGGATGAGAAAACTTTGCAGCAGTTAAACGATTTTCTGTTCCTCAGATTCCTTTGGTAAGCTACATTCGAATCTGGTTGTTTGGACCTTGCAGATCCTATTTCTTTATGTTCTTAGCTTCTGTACATCTCCTCTGTATCACATAACGGCTAAATAAATGCCTCCAAGGAAACTCTCAAGGATGAAGAGGGTGTTGAGAGATGTCTTCCCAGCAGAGCAGACTGTCTTGTTCTAGCTATTTATATTTTAAGTACTGTATATGTGTTATATACTGCATTACTGAGGCCACACTTGTAATGCTACATCCAATTCCGGTTGCCATGATGCAAAAAAAAAGATACTGAGAGCCCAGAAAGCATGCAGAGAAGAGCAACAAAAATGATCTGGAAGGGTCTGGAGGCTAAACTATATAATGAACAGTTAAGGAAGCTAGGTATGTCTAACCGATGGAAGAGAAGATTTATCATACACTGGAAGACAAAATAATTGTCTTCCAGTACTTGAAGAGCTGTCACAGAGAAGAGGGTGTGGGAAGAATCCAGAGAAAGAAATATTTTGGGAAATATTAAAAAGGCAGAATATATTTCTCCAAAGGAATAATGGAGAAGATCTTTAAAAGGCCGAAACGTCTCCCTCCCCGCAGCCACAAAACTCAGCAGAAACCAACTTTTAGAAATGCAGATGTAATAATCCATTCAGGAAGGCTGGGGCCAGGAAGCTAGAAGCTGATGTAATCTGCATAAAATCTACATACCCCACACAAACTCTAAAAGACATGACCTTTGGGGACATAGTAGGATTAACCCACCGATACCAAAAGGGCACACTCAGACTCAGGCCAAAGTACATGAGACAGGAAATACAAAGCCTCAAACAGGAACAGGAAACAACCTCAAGAGCCCCAGAAGGTATAAAAACCCACCACTCCCTGCTACATGCGGTCAGTTTTTCCAGAGCCATGCTTCTGTCTGGCTGTGCTCTTCAATAAACTACAACCTTCTTTCTAAAGCAGTCTCCATTTTGTTTATTCCCAGCTTGAACTGGACCCTGATGAAGATTTTTCTTTCTACAAGGGGTTGACTTATTTTCCAAAGCCACCAGAAGACAGGGCAAGAAGCAATAGAGACTGGACAGCCATTTGTCTGAAATGATAAAGAGGTTGGACTAGAAGATCTCCAAGGTCCAACTCTGCTATTCTGTTATTCTATTTTTCAGTGGGCGGAAGCTTGTTAAAGAGAGATTCAAACTGGAACTAAGGAGGAATTTCCTGACAATTCATCAGTGGGACAACTCGCCTCCTGAAATTGTAGGTGCTCTTATCACTGGAGGTTTTCAAGAAAAGATGGGGGCAACCATTTGGGATGGTATAAAATCTCCTGCCTTGAGCAAGGGGTTGGACTAGATGATCTCCAAGGTCCCTTCCAGCCCTGCAATTCTAGAGATAGAGATTCTGGAAGGCCCATTTAGGTCATTAATCCCTGTTCAGGACAACAAGTCAAATTAAAGCATTCCGGATAGCTGTTGCTTGAACATATCCAGCAAATGGAAACTACTTTCTCTCTGGGAGTGGAGATCTTTTAATGTAAATAATAATTAAAGGCTTATTGAACAGTGGTTGCCTAGTGATAAAGATGCTCGCCTCCCACTCGAAAAATTGAGAATAGAATAAGGATAGAATAGAACAACAGAGTTGGAAGGGACCTTGGAGGTCATCTAGTCCAACCCACCCGCCCAAGCAGGAGGCCCCCTACACCATTTCTGACAGATGGCGGTCCAGTCTCTTCTTGAAAGCTTCCAGTGATGAAGCTCCCACAACTTCTGAAGGCAAACTGCCATTGGCTGATAGTTCTCACTGTCAGAAAATTCCTCCTTAGTTCCAGGTTGAATCTCTCTTTAACAAGCTTCCACCCACTGAATAACAGAACAGAGTTCAATCCTAGTCTCTGAGGGCGCAAAGAGAAAATAACCCCTGCGAACTCCACTCCAATAGGCATCCGGCAAGTAAACGCTCAGCTCCATCCAGTTGCCCTGACTCTACCCCAGACTAAATCTTTATTACTCTAATGCTATATACCCTGGGAGATTCTAGGCTATCCTAACTCTCTTCCTTTGTTTCTGGTCAAGCTCCAAGCATCTACCTCTTTTTTTGTCCCCCTTTCTGGAATGTGTTGCTTCCTTCCTGGGAAACTGCAGCTTCGCTGTAGTCCATTACACCACTTCACCTTGGTAGACACCATCCCTCAGACAAGTCTACTACACATCAACAAGGCTAAAACAGCAAGATATCTGCCCAGTAGGAAAATCATAAAACGTTAAATGAATAAGGGAGAATATTCATAGCTCAAGGTTAAAATGAGCGGTCCTTGGGATTCTCTGGCACTGATGATATAACCAAGTTTGGGTAATGAAATGTCTGCAAGAAAACAACCAAACTCAGAGAGCACCAAGAATCCCCCACATTAAAAAGAATAGCAACCAGTCTGGCACGCTCCTTGCCAGTAGGGAGGGAATAACTGTAAGACAAGGCCACAAATATCCAACACCTAGGGATAATCTGGGAGACTACCATGGAATCTATTGAAAACATCTAAGGGATAAAGAGGGACGCGGTGGCTCAGTGGGTTAGGATGCTGAGCTTGTCGATCAGAAGGTCGGCAGTTTGGTGGGTCGAATCCCGAGTGCCGTGTTACAGAGTGAGCACCTGTTACTCGTCCCAGCTTCTGCCAACCTAGCAGTTCAAAAGCACGTAAAAATGCAAGTAGAAAAATAGGGACCACTACGGAGTTCCGTGTGCCTTTGGCATCTAGTCATGCCGGCCACATGACCACGGAGAAGTCCTCGGACAAGCGCTGGCTCTTTGGCTTTGAAACGGAGATGAGCACTGGCCCCTAGAGTCAGAAACAACTACCACGCATGTGTGGGGGAACCTTTACCTAAGGGATAAAGAGGATCAGCTGGTTCATGCACCATCTCTCTTTTTCCCATGGGATCATGACTGATTCTCTCCCCAAGTAAAATCTGAATCCAGACTGGAAAGTATTGAAACAATTGCTAAAAGAACATCTGCACCATAATCCACCCCCCAAAGTGGCATAAATGACCAGACACAGCTGGGCAAAATCTTTTAGTTCCAAAGTGGATTTGTCAGGAATGGATAGGAACAATGGCACTATAACTCTATGTAAAGAAACAACAACAACAACAAAACACACCATGTTTGCCAGTCCCTGGATCCACCCATTTAATGTTCCTCAGCTCAAATGAAACGAGAGGCCAGCAGTCAAGAGAGGATATGAGAGATTGAATTTCAAACATCGGGACTAGGAAGCATGAGTTTAATAGGGAGTCATGACAGGAGCAGAACCTTCTTGGGTGCATAGGACAGGTTTGTTTTTTCTGAATTTCAGTATGAAATAATTGCTCTGGGTAGCAATTCTCTAGGGAAGCTCCTGTTCCCTTGCCTTCATCTGCATCTCTTGTGCATCAATTAAAGTAAGGATGTTTTGTTTGCAAAGGTAGGTTAACCTCTCTCTATAGTTTGCTTCTCAGCTGGATTTGTCTATCTTCCCATATATGTCATCTCCAAAAATAGTTATTTATATGTTACTTGTCTTTAGTTTCTCCCAGATGAAACAGAGTGTTGATAATGAGGAACACCCCCCCCACACACACATATTATACAGCAGTCCAAATTTAGACATTTGGAATGTGCTTTCTAGGAGTTAAATAGAAACTAGTAACAATCTTTAATGTTCAATGTAAAGGATAGATATCCAAATTGTGGTTCAACAGTTGAGAACACAAACAGAAAGGGAGAGTGAGCTACTTTACATCTTTTCATGATGTCTGTAATTTATATTTAGTAGTGTGGGAAGTCAGCTTTCCAGAGAAGGAAGTATTAAAAGGGAAGAAAAAATATATTTCCTAAAAAGATATTGAAGAACCAGAAAAGCATGCCCAGTTTGCTTAATAGCCCCAGCTCTCCCTCCCCCAAGCTGTGTACAAATGCAGATATAGGAGGCCCCAGCTAGAAGAAGACAAAGACCTAAAATCTACATACCCCATCCAAAGAGTCATCAGCCCAGCCCCAGGGAAGCAGGACATGACCTTTGGACATAACAGGATGAACCCATCACCATCAGAATACCAGAAAGGGCAAACCCAGCTCAGAATACATGACACAGGAAATAGCCTCAAACAGGAGCAGGAAGGAGCTCCAAACAAAAGGCTCCCTATATGTGTTCAGCCCTTATTTTCTGCCAGCCATCTTCCTGTCTGGTTCTCCTCTTCAATAAACTACAACCTTCTTCCTAAAGCAGCTTGGATGGAACCATGATGAAGACTTTTCTTCCAATAGTAGTTATCATTTTGTTTCTTTTTTCCCCTTTCATTATTTTAACAGTAAAATATATGAGGGTGAAGGATCATTCTCTGAGCTTGTGGGCTGGTTTCCAAACGTTTCATTACCGGGCTAGATAAATCTTCAGCAAAGATTAGGGAATAAAATATATTTTTTAAAAAAAATATAAGGCTTTTTTGAGCGAGGATGTGGATGTGTGCATTACGTGCTGGTTTTTAATTAAATGCAAATCCACTTTCAAGAATAAAGCTTTGCATTCCCTTTGAAGTTCGTGATCACATTTAGGAGACAGGAAGTTATTAACTTTAGAGTCTAACTCAAAATTATGCTGTAATTGTGTTTCTCCTCATTTATATACAGTATAAAATCTAATTGTTAGATTATGGAGTCAGATCTTGCTCACATTTTAATTTGTCAGTGCCACTGATTTCCTATCCAACATCTTAACTCTGCTTTTGTAAAAAGTCATGACAATTTGGCATGAGGTTTTAAAAGATTTTAAACAGAAGTTGTGTAGCCATCTTTTGGGGTTATTTCAGCTTGGGTTTAATTTAACACAGAATGGCCTGAGTGAGGCTTCTGCTCTCAGATTTCATAACATTTGATAATAACAATCATTTGAGGATCCTGGAAAGCAACAGAAAAAAATATATATTCTATTCCTTCCTTGCATGTGATAGTTTCAGGAATATTTTCCCCCTACCTTGCAAGGATCTAATTACACAAAATATGGTGTGTTTTGTTTTTTCTGGCATCTGGACTTTCTTGTTGTCGTTTTTTCCTTTGAAAATGTTTTGCTTCTTATCCAAGAAGCTTTTTCAGTACTAACTGGTGAAAAATGGAAGGATTTATATTCTTTGCAATCTTCCATTGATTAGAACTGAAGAAGCTTCTTGGATGAGAAGCAAAATGTTTTCAAAGGGAAAAAACCTAGAGAGTCCAGTTGCTTTTTTTTTGGGGGGAAAGGACCAATTCCTTCTAGATTCCCTGCTATGTTTTATCTTGAACACCTTCCCACCGTAGTGGTCCCTATTTTTCTACTTGCATTTTTACGTGCTTTCGAACTGCTAGGTTGGCAGAAGCTGGGATGAGTAACAGGTGCTCACTCTGTTACGCGGCACTCGGGATTCGACCCACCAAACTGCCAACCTTCTGATCGACAAGCTCAGCATCCTAACCCACTGAGCCACTGCATCCCTTATGTAATAATACTAATACTAATAAAGTTGGACAGGATCTTGGAGGTCTTCTAGTTCAACCCCCTGCTCAGGCAGGAGACCCTGTACCATTTCAGACAAATGGCTGTCCAGTCTCTTAAAAACTTCCAGGGTTGGAGCATTCACCGCTTCTGGAGGCAGGTTGTTCCACTGGTTAATTGTTCTAACTGTCAGGAAAGTTTCTCCTTAGTTCTAGGTTGCTTCTCTCCTTGACTAGTTTCCATCCGTTGCTTCTTGTCCTGCCTTCAGGTGCTTTGTAGAATAGCTTGACTCCCTCTTCTTTGTGGCAGCCCCTGAGATATTGGAAGGGAGTCAAGATATTGGAAGAGGGAGTCAAGCTATATAATCTAGTCAAAGCCCTAATTCAGTTCCTGGAGGTTGCGCAGGCCAATCTGGGAAGGAACAAGGTCCATTCTGACTAGACAAAGTAGCTTTGATTGCTTAGGTGCCACAGATCTAGAAGTACTGCACTCAAAGCTATAAATAGAATTAAGTAGAATAAATGGAATCCAATGATTCTGTGCAGTGGTGGGATTCAAATAGGTGAACAACTGGTTCTCTGTGTGGATGCCACTTCTGGAAGTCCATTCTGGGCCTAGCCCCAAAAAAATTAGCTACCGGTTCTGCCAAAGTGGTGCAAACCGGCTGAATCCCACCACTGATTTTGTGGCATTCAGCATCCTTATAAAATGGTGATCACATTATCCCATTTGCTCTCAACCTCCTATAAAGTTGAAACCCAATGTATGAAAATAATAACACAAAGAATACTACCGACAATAACAATAATGACATCTATTTAAAATAAAAGGGCGAGGGACTCAAAGGGCTATTAAAATAAAACAGGTTTTCATCACATTCCTTATTTTACTTGCATTAATATATTGAGTGTGTATCTTCCTACGGGGAATATATGCATTTGCATATGATGGCTCATTTCATCAATGTCTGGGGTAAGATTTATTAAAGATAATTACATTCAGCCTATTGTGTCTCTGTAATAACTACTGCAAATCCACTCTTCAGAGGAAAAAGATGTTAAAGAAAAAGGCAGAAAATCCTTCATGATCTTTTAATGGGACGGCAGAAAAAAAATCAACTTTTTCAGGACATCCTATGTTTAGAAACACTGCCCTAAACAGCTACAGATAGGAAAATACACAGGCACTTTCTTGGCCAATAATTTTAAGAGAAAAGATTGCTTTGCTATTGCCTTTTTATTTGTATAGCCGCTGACATCTCGATTATGACCGATAACTGCAGGGCAATCACATCTGCAGAAAGATCTTTGCGGTGAAATAAACCTAATTTTTGGTTCCTTGTCTGTCCAGGAAAAGCAACATTTACAATGCCTTGGTAAGGCCACACTTGGAATACTACGTCCAGTTTTGGTCACCACGATGTAAAAAAGATGTTGAGATTCTAGAAAGAGTGCAGAGAAGAACAACAAAGATGATCAGGGGACTGGAGGCTAAAACATATAAGGAACGGTTGCTGGAATTGGGTATGGCTAGTTTAATGAAGAGAAGGGTGAGGGGTGACATGATAGCAGTATTCCAATATCTCAGCAGCTGCCACAAAGAAGAGGAAGTCAAACTATTCTCCAAAGCCCCTGAAGGCAGGATAAGAAGCAACGGATGGAAACTAGACAAGGAGAGAAGCAACCTAGAACTAAGGAGAAACTTCCTGACAGTTAGAACAATTAACCAGTGGAGGAACCTGCCTCCAGAAGCGGTGAATGCTCCAATACTGGAAGTTTTTAAGAACAGACTGGACAGCCATTTGTGCGAAATGGTACAGGGTTTCCTGCCTGAGCAGTGGGTTGGACTAGATCATGGCTTTTCAACCTTTTCACCCATTGTACCACTTTTAGGATACAGCAACATCCGAGTTCCACCAGTCGCCTAGCAAGGTGTCAAAACCTTGATGAGAAAAAAAGGAAAAAAAGTGATGAAGTACAGGTAGTCCTCCACTTACAACAGTTTGCTTAGTGACTGTTTGAAGTTACAATGGCACTGAAAAAAGTTCCCCCCAAGCCACAGCCGAGCAAGGCACCTGCCTGCCTGCCCGGCGGCGCTCTTCCTCCTGTCTGAGGTTTTCATTGTTGTGAGCATTTCTGTTGAGGATTGGCAGTGGGGGTGGGGTGGGGGTGTTTGGTTTTTATTCCCCCCATCTGCTGGGTGGTTGCAGAAGGTTTTGGTCACTTCACATGACCCTGGGACACTGTGACTGTCATAAATATGAATCAGTTGCCAAGCATCTGAATGTAAATCACAAGGCCCTGGAGATGCTGCAACATTCCAGCTGATCGGTGCTTCTTCTGGGCTCAGCAGAAGTGCCAGGATCAGCGCCGAGCTGCAGCTGGAATCTGGCCCTGATCCTGGCACTTCTGCTGAACCCTGACAGCCCTGCAGCTCCAGCCATTTCTCACTCAGGCTTGTGCGGTGCTGCCACTGGTTCAGTTTATTCCCCTCCCACACCACCACTTTTCTAGGAGGGTCGCGTACCACCTGCCAGGTGCCAATGTACCACAGGTGGTACCCGTACCACTGGTTGAAAAGCCATGGACTAGATGACCTCCAAGGTCCCTTCCATCATCATCATCATCATCATCATCATCATCATCATCATCATCATCATTATTATTATTATTATTATTATTATTATTATTATTATTATTATTATTATTATTATTATTATTATTATTACATTCTTTTGCTTCCAGTAAATTACAGGTAGTCTTCAACTTACAACCATTCATTTAGTGACCGTTCAAAGTTACAATAGCACTGAAAAATGTGACTTAGGATCAGTTTTCACACGTACAACCATTGCAACATCCCCACAATCATGTCATTAAAATGGCAACTGACTCATATTTATGATGGTTGCAGTATCGTGGGGTCATGCGATCACTTTTTGTGACCTTTTGACAAGGAAAGTCAAAGGAAGAAGCCAGTTCCACTTAACAACCTTGTCGCTAACCTGACAACCACAGTATTTCACTGTGGCACGAAAGGTCACAAAATGGGGACAAGGCTCTCTGCTTAGCGACAGGAATGTTGGGCTCAATTGTGGTGATCAGTCAAGAACTACCCGTACTGAACATATTTCCCGTTCAAATGGTTAACCAAGTGAAATGTTTTCATTTTGTTTTCATTGCTCTGAGTGTAAGAAGTAGCTTCCTTTGAGACAGTAATGTATGGGCAAATAGGCATGAGCACCCAAGGAGATCTTCTTGTTCATTCCAGGCACCTGGAAGCCTTAGATCAGGGGTCTTCAAACTTGGCCCTTTTATGACTTGTGGACTTCAACTCCCAGAATTCCTCAGCCAGCAAAGCTGGCTGAGGAATTCTGGGAGTTGAAGTCCACAAGTCATAAAAGGGCCAAGTTTGAAGACCCCTGCCTCAGATCTTCTTTCAAATGTCAACCTGGTGAGTCGAAGCACAGCTCAGTAGTTCTTGATTCCAAGCTTAAGATGGTTGTGGTTGTTGTTTTAACAATTGATAAGACTGTCACAAGTTTTTAATGGCATAAAAGCCCCTGGAAGAAGTCAGAAAATTTGCAAGGGCATACAGCATGGACTTTCCTCATGGTCTATGTGAGGGAACATCCCACTGAAAGCTCAGATGCTACTCTCTACATACACCCTTTACTCACAGTGAAAAAAAAAGTTATTTTTTCTTCTTCTTTTGGTAACGTAGCTGACAATTGTAGATGGGAACTTGAATCCACAGTCTCCCAGTTTCTAGCCTGATGCCTTGACCACTACACCAATCTGCTCTCCCTACTTCTGTCCCCACCCACAATAATCTTTTTGACACCAATTCATATGTTCTGACATATATTTTAGGTCTTTAATGCATAATTTAATGCATATAACTTCATTTCCCTGTGTTTATTCATTAAGTCAGAAAGCTGATGGCATTTAGTAAGGTCATTTGCAGAGGCTTCTGCTTATACAATATTTATTTTATTTAATGTTAAACAAATGTATGTAGCTATCCAACTCAGCCACCATGTGTCTGGGCGGTGTACAACATTAAAGATCCATAGTTAAATGTTCACAATTTAACAACCCCCACCAAACACACACTCCCCACATGATGACATTGTCAACAGAATCAAACAAGGATGGGGTCTCCAGACCTGCTGACAAAATCATATCTTCAAGGTCTTGCAGAAAAACAACAGGCTAGATGCCAGTCTTATCTCTGGGGTAATGACGTTCGAAAGGGAAGGAGCCACCACAGAGAAGACTCTTTTCCTAAATCCCACCAGATACTGTATATTGTAGCTGGGACCTTTAACATGCCCTGCTTTGCTGCTCTGGTTGGTGGGGCAGATGTAATTGGTAAGAGGTGGTCCACCAAATCTAACCTATAGGCTTATGAACCAGCTGAGCAAGCAATAGGAAAGAGATATAGAGTGCAAGCAAAATGAAGGCTCTGGTGTTTGTGTGAAATGGATGACTTTGAGCCTTGGTATTAAACTTTATTATTTATTTTATTTGTTTTTTTATCCTGCTTTTAAAACTTTATAGGTAATCAAGGGGGTGAACAGACCTAATTTTCCTTCCTCCTCCTATTTCCTCCATAACAACAACATTGTGAAGCCGGTTGGGCTGAGAGAGAGTGTCTATCTCTTAGGCTTTCATGCCTAAGGTGGGAATAGAACTCATATTCTCTTAATGATTGGCTCAAAGTCACCCAACTGGCTTTCACGCCTAAGGTGGGACTAGAACTCACAGTCTGCTGGTTTCTAGGCCAGCACCTCAACCCCTACAGCAAATTGGGGCACCAAACTCTACAATATTCTCTCCTAGGCGTGTGTTATGTACTGTATTGTAAATATGCTAAGCCACTGGACCCCCGCCTAATGTGGAGAAGCTAAGCGGGCGTTTCCTGCCAAGCCAAGGCTAGCCCTTAGAGGAACCTGACGGTTAGTCCCAACTGTTTCAGTGGGAACATTCGTATTTGGGCGGGAGATTCCAGGCAGGTAATTGGGTGAACACCTGGGAGCTTAAGTGTATAAGTACCAGCCATTACCTGTTGTTTGGGCAGTTCTGTTCCTGTTGCAATAAAGCTATGCTAGGACGCTGTGTCGCTCCTTGCCTGTCGAAGCAACTCACTACATAAAAGCATGTGGTAAAGACTGGGTGGAAAAGCACTCCATGCCTCCCTTTCTTCCTCAGAAAAATGGGGTATAAAAACAACTGAAAGATTTGATTGAGCAATTAACCTTGACCACAAGCGCTTCAAAGAAGATCAGGTGAAATGAATAGGAAATACATGGTTCCTCAGTGGATGAAGGTATTTTGTATGAGAGACAACTGGAATAGAAGGAAAAACCATTGGACAACCATTTGTCTGAAATGGTATAGGGTTTCCTGCCTAAGCTGGGGGTGGGACTAGAAGACCTTCAAGGTCTCTTCCAAATCTGTTATTGTATTGTAAAGAGATATAATTATCAGCTCATTCTATGAACATTTGTGTGTGTTCATTATGTAGATCTGCAAAACCTAACTGGACGCTTAAAGGATTAAATCTAAAGCATTTGGGGATGTGGGGAGGAGTGTGAGAGAGAAAAACCCCATTTTTAATTTATATCATATCCAGGCACAAACATTCCTTGCTAAAGTTTTTTTTCCATTGTGGAGCTAATAGCAGCTTTGGGGAAAATCAGAGGAAGGGAAAACAGAGGTTTAAGCATAGTAAATGTTTCACTAAGGAGTTTGAGGTGTAAGAAGAAGCACACACAGAAATAAGGGAAGCTTCATGTTTTTTTTGGGGGGAGGGGTTGGAATTAGCAGATGTGTTCTCTCTGAATCAGTCTTACAGAGAAGCTGCTAAAATGTCTCCTCAAATGATACATTTGCTGATGCTCAACATCATTTAATCTTTCCAGTTATCTGAAGTCTTCATTCTCAGCTCTGGCACAGATAATCCTAAAATCAAGTAAAAGACAAGAGATTATAACAAGCTGCTGGTCATTCAGAATGCTCAACTAGTGTTTCAGCAAAGACAGTTAATTTCTGGGAACTAATTTCCTGAGAGACTGAGAAATCACTTCATTTTTTTTTTAAAAAAGGAGAGCAATCAGGGCTTGGAGAAGTGAAATTAATGCAGTGCAGAAAAAATATGTTACATTTCTCTTCTCTGTTGGTTCTTGTCCAGTTGGATGAAAGAGAATTTGCTCTTCAACATTTCTTTCTGAGCTTTGCTTGTTTGCTTATTTTATTCAGTTGTGAAGTGGCTAAGCATCTATCTTTCACTGTAGACCATTTTCTCCAGTGGTCAGCAGCCTTTCTGCTTTCCACAAAATCTCAAGGAAAAACATCATACTGTATGTGAACACTTCCCTTTGAGCTTTCTCTAGCTGGGAGGGATACTATCTCAAGTATTCAGAGGCTGTAAAATAATGAGAAAGCATAGCACAGAAAACCACAGCAGTAGAAGCTTCTTCAATCACTTTGAACAATCAAGCAATGTCCAAAGAGTCATCAAGATAAATTTTTAAAAAAAGGCTCAAGCTGAAGAAGCTCCTTGGATGAGAAGCGAAGCGTCTTCAAAGAAAAACAAGAAAGTCCAATTGCCTCTTGAAAAAGCACCTTTGGGACAACCATGACCTAAACCTCCATAGACATGAAAGGATCAATGGTGAGCTACCCAGAGCCATAGAGATGAGATAAGTGGCCCATAAATTTATTAAATAAATAAATCAAGCACCCAACAAATTCTTTGGGAGGAAGATCACCTTTGAAGATCTGGAAAGCAGATTTGAGCGGAGGTTGATCTCACCTGCCCATTTGCAAGGAAAAAAAAACAGGAAGGTAAAGGTCAATGAAAGAAACCTGTGCTTTCTTAAGAAGGTCCATCTTGGGGGACCAAGAGGAAGGGCCTTTTCCATGGTGGCTCCCTCCCTGTGGAATATCATCCCTGAGGAAATAATATTGGCCCCCAGCCTGACATTCTTACAAAAGGTCCCAAAGTCTTGCCTTTGCTAATTGGCCTGGGGACCTCAGGTTGATTTGGACCCCATAAAGTGGTTGGTTTGATTGTTGTCGCCAGGATGTTCAGGGTTTATTGGGTTTTGTATTGGGGTTTTATTTCTGTAAGCAATCTGAAGTCACCATGAGTGGGATAGGTGGCCATATAAATTTTCTTAATAAATAATTAATGGCAGGTAGTGGGGCACATATATTATTCAGAGATCCGCACAAATACAGGAGACCTTCTAGCCTGTTGAACTGCTTTGGTGACATATAATCTCCAGGGTTATCATGTTGTCCTCGTGGTCTTTCACTTAAGTATGAGCCAGCAATGTGCAGCCAAAGCTGCCAAAAAAGCCAATGCAGTCCTAGATTGCATCAAGAGAGGGATAGCATCAAGAACACGAGAAACGAATCTACTGCTTTATACTGCATTGGTAAGATGACATTTGTAATACTGCATCCAGTTCTGGTCACCACGATGCAATTAAGATGCAGAGTCCCTGGAAAATATGCAGAGAAGAGCAACAAAGATGATAAAGGATGTTTGGAGGCTAAATAGTATGATGAATAGTTGAGGGAGCTAGGTATGCTGGACCTATCAAAGAGAAGGATTAGTAGAGACATGATGACTGTCTTCCAGTACTAGAAGGGGTGTCACAGAGAAGGGATTGACTTATTCTCCAAAGCACCAGAGGGCAGGACCAGAAGTAATGGATGGAAGATTGTTAAAGAGAGATTGAACCTAGAAGTTCCTATTAATCAATGGAACAACTTGCCTTCCAGAGTTGTGGGTGTTCCATCACTGGAGGGTTTCAAATGTAGAGTGGACAGCCATTTGACCAGAACAGTATACCTTGAGCAGAGGGCTGGATTAGAAGACCTCCAAGGTCCCTTCCAGCCATATAATTCTTTGTTCTAATGCACTGGTCACAGGATATAATTGGGGAATTGATGATGCAAAGTGACAGAGGTTTAGAGGTTTATCTTTTAAACTTGATGCAGCTTGGTTTAGGAGTGACTTGAAGTCCATAGTGATGTTTGGTGGCTGGTGATTTTTGATGGTTGAGATTAGAGTGCGCTGACCTGGCCACCAAAAAATGGGCCACGGTTTTCCCCCTCCCTCCTTATTTTAATGCCATAGTGCAAAAGATGCATTTCTTTCCCCTTACGTGGCACATTCAGCTTTGTTTCAATGCCATATTTCAAAGAGCTGCTAATGAGCAAGCATAAATCAGACAATACCCTTGGATGTATTTGTTAACACACAAATAAATACGATGTGCAATTAGCCCTTTTGCATTTTTTGTTGTTGTTGCAGTGCACGCCAGATCATTGGTTTCACAAACTCTATCTCAAAATGCTATCCTAAGCATGCTTCATTGATTAATGAAATTATGAAGTGGGTGGGCAAAATATTAATCTCATCAGAGCTTCCAAGATCAATAAATTCTTCCTTTTCGTCTCCTTCCCCTTTTCCTGCCTAAAAAAGGACAAATATATTGTCTTTTGTTGGAAATTCCATGACATTTTTGCAGCTTATTCTAATTGGTGAATGCATTTGTTTCTCTGAGACATTTGTAAAAATACTTTTTTGTCTGTCGGGTAGATGCAGGTAGTCCTCAAGTTATAACTGTTTCAGCTTCAACTTCTGAAGGCATACTGTTCCACTGACTAATTGTTCTCAGTGGCAGGAAATTTCTCCTTAGTTCTAGGTTGGACTTTTAATCGATAAACTTCTTTCTGTTACTTCTTGTCTTGCCTTCAGGTGCTTCGGAGAATAGATTGGCCCTCTGTTCTCTGTGAAATCCCCTCAGATATTGGAAGGCTGCTATCGTGTCACCCTTAGTCCTTCCCTTCGTTGGACTAGACCAAGGATAGGCAACCGTGGCTCTTTTATGACTCGTGGACTTCAACTCCCAGAATTCCTGAGCCAGCATAGCTCAGCATGGAAACCTCTCCCTTTCTCCTCAGCATGGCTGGCTCAGGAATTCTGGGAGTTGAAGTCCATGAGTCATACAAGAGCCAAGATTGCCTACCACTGGACTAGACATACCCAGTTCCCTTAATCATGTGTTGTATGGCTTAGTTTCCAGTCTTCTAAAATCTCCTAACTGAAATCCCAAAGGTGCTTTTTCACGAGGCAACTGACTTTCTTGTTTTTCTTTGAAGACGTTCTGCTTCTCATCCAAGAAACGTCTTCAGCTCTGAGAAGAAGCTTCTTGGATGAGAAGCAAAAGGTCTTCAAAGACAAACAAGAAAACCAGTTGCCTCGTGAAAAAGCATGTTTGGGACAACTGTGACCTGGATGACTGAGAATCTCCATAGACACTCCTAACTGGTTGAGCCATTTAGACTGGTCGGAAATCAGGCAGACTTCAGGTCTGTGAATATGATCGGAAGGGATACCATATGTCAGCCTTTAATAAAATTAGCACAATTTGGGTCCTGCTCTGGTGTTCAGCCAGTCCCACCTTAGGCAAGCAGCATCTGCAGTGCTATTCCTCCTGTTGTGACAACCTGCACTTCTGTTGCTTCTCTTACTCATGTCAGGATCTGCATATGCCACTTAGGTATATGATACAAGTCTCTTTAGAAAACTAAGTATGTTGTGGTATCATGTACTACTCAGTTGGTGAATAGGTGCTAAAATCAATATAAAAATAAAAATATTAGGAGGAGGAGGCTAAAAAAACTCCTGTGGTCCTTGCTTAGCAACTTAGTGATGGCAACTAGGGACTGCCAGAATTGCTGCCACTAAACAACACAATCACATTATGTCACACTTTATGACCACATTGATTAGTGATGGAAATTTTAATCCTAACTACCATTGTTAAGCAAGGACTACCAGTAACTTCTAGATTGACAAGGAGATATTTGTTGTCCAGAAAACCTGTAGATACTTCAAAGAAGCAACCAGAACTTGAGATTGATTTAATAGATACTCCGATTTTTATCTATAAGTGATTTAAGTCAGAGAAAAACAAGTTGCATCCAACGCATAATGAAACAAATAATTGAACATTTGGGCCAGAGGTACATCGCAAACTGATGTGGCATCATCATTAGAAACTTATTGCCACTTAATCTACTTTAGAAATGGAAATGCTTCAGAATTACTATGCCTTCCAAGGTCATTCTGGAGAAACAACAGGACAGCTTCAACAGTGAAAGGAAAACAGATTGCGTGGAAAATGCACACTTCAGGTCTGACCTCTAATCCTTCCAAAAAGCCTCTGGCACATGATGATGGCAAGGAGAATAAATCAAAATACAGTATGTTGCTTTCTGTGTGACATCCTTGAAGGCATGAGCTATTTTGATAAAGGGTCTAAAACCTGAAAAGGTGCCCAGAGACAAGGCTGATGAAGATTGGGTGACATGGCAAATTCTAAAAAGTTACTTGAAAATTCTTGTGGACATGGTTGTTGTTTTTTTCCTTTCAGGATAGCAGATTTTTGTTTTTTTAAAAAACTTTCTATATTTGCAAATCTCATTTTATCTCAAGTGCTTATGGGAAGATTGTTTTTAAGGGCTATTCCATTACATTTAAGAAACAACAAAGCCTTTGGTATATCAGCAGTGCAGCTAATATTTCAGATGCAAGTTCTGGGTAAGACTGAAGTACAATCAGGAAGAGATGTGGTGCTGGCTACCAGCTTGGCTGACTTCAAAAAATGTTGGATAAATTCATGGAAATTTTGGGGATCAATGGTGCTTAGCCTCAATGGTGATGGGATTGCCTTTGAAGGACGCCTACTGGAAGACAAAGGCTTCCTTGTGCAATTTATTTTGTTCAGTTGCAAAGTCGTGACTCATTCTTTATGTCCCCATGGGCATGAGGTTCTTCTGTCCTCCACTGTCTCCTAGAGTTTGCCCAAATTTATGTTCATTGTGTTGATGACACTATCTAATCATCTCATTATGACTTGAGGGCCTCATCTTCCGGCATCATATCTTTTAGTTTTTTGGTAGTGTCCATGGAATTTTCTTGGCAAGGATACTGAAGGGGGTTGCCATTTCCTTTTCCAGTGAACCACATTTTGTCAGAGCTCTCCACTATGACCTGTCCATCTTGATTGGCCCTGCACAGCTGGAATGGAGCAACTCACCACAGCCAACTTGCTGCAGCCAAATTGTGGTAGCTATGGCCAACTAGCCATGGCCAACTTGCTGCAGCCAACTTGCCATGACTATCTCCCCGTGAGACAACTTGCCGCAGGACAATTCAACAAATACAAAAGTTAAATTAATTTTGACGGAATCACAGCCAAGAGTAATAAAATAAAGTCATTCCATGAACTACAAGAGTTGCAATAATTTCTATGAAAACATGGTCACCAATAATAAAAGTAACTGAATGAAATGAATTGTCCTGCAGGCCATGGCAAGTTGTCCCATGGCGAGTTGGCCATGGCAAGTTGAACATGGTGAGTTGGCCGTGATGAGTTGGCTGAAGCAAGTTGGCTGTGGCAAGTTGTCCTAGGCCCCTGCACAGCATTACTCATAGCTTCATTGAGCTGCATAAGCGCCCTCACCATGACTGGTGCGTCACTAGGAAAATAGACTGCTAGATTAGATGGACCAGGGGGTCCAACCCAGAAGGTCACTACTTGTGCTTAGAATATGTTCTTCACACTTTGGAAAGGTTATTGGGAAGTTCCAATATGCTTCTCATAGCAAAGATAAGACTCACTGTGCCATACTTGGTATGATATAATCACTTCCTTGCTCACTCACTGGGATGAGCTTTTAAAATAACCTCCATTTAGAAGGGCTATTTTAAAGCTTCATTGTTCTGTGGAGGAGGCTTTTAAATGGAGACCATTAGTGGGCAAGGAGGAGAGAAATTTTCTCACTGAGATTGCCTCCTTACTTGGAAATCACAAAGACACATATGCCTAGGGACACATTAAAACTTCATGTGCTAAAGCCTTATGGCTCCAAGGAAGCCATTTTCAAGGGCACCAAGCTCCCTTTTGAAAAGGAGATATAGATGAGGGCAAGCTTATATGAATGAATTGGGGTACAGGCAAGAGCTTCCTGCACTTAATGCTTGATCGGATATCTATGCTGCCTTTCCTTCAGTTACATAATGTTCTCCTATTTTCCCCATGACAACAGTCCTGTGAGAAAGGTTGGAATGACAGAGGACTGGTCCAAAGTCAACCCAAGGAAGTTTCTAGGGCTGAGAACAGACTTGAGTCTGAGTCTTGCTGCTCCTAATCTATGATAGTAGGGTTCCGATATCTAAGGGGACATTGCAGAGAAGTGGGGGGTCAATCTATTCTCCAAAGCTCCTGAAGGCACAACAAGAAGCAAAGGATGGAAAAATAATCAAGGAGAGAACCAACACAGAAATAAGGATTTGTTGTTGTTAGCTGCGAAGTCGTGTCTGACCCATCGCGACCCCATGGACAACGTTCTTCCAGGCCTTCCTGTCCTCTACCATCTTCTGGAGTCCATTTAAGCTCACACCTACTGCTTCAGTGACTCCATCCAGCCACCTCATTCTCTGTCGTCCCCTTCTTCTCTTGCCCTCAACCTTTCCCAGCATTAGGCGCTTCTCCAGTGAGTCCTTCCTTCTCATTAGGTGGCCAAAGTATTTGAGTTTCAACTTCAGGATCTGGCCTTCTAAAGAGCAGTCAGGGTTGATCTCCTCTAGGACTGACCAGTTTGATCGCCTTGCAGTCCAAGGGACTCGCAGGAGTCTTCTCCAGCACCAGAGTTCAAAGGCCTCAATTCTTTGGTGCTTAGTCTTTCTTATGGTCCAACTTTCACAGCCATACATTGGAACTGGGAAGACCATAGCTTTGACTATACGCACTTTTGTTGGCAGGGTGATGTCTCTGCTTTTTAGTGTGCTGTCTAATTTGCCATGGCTTTCCTCCCCTGGGGAGGAAAGAAATAAGGATAAATTTCCTTTAATCAGTGGAATGGCTTGTCTGTTATGGGTGCTCCATCACTGGAGGTTTTTCAAGAAGGGACTGGACAGCCATTTTTCTGGAATGGTAAATGGTCTCCTGCTTGAGCAAGGGGTGAACTAGAAGACCTCCAAGGTCCCTTCCAACTCTGTTATTCTGTTAGTCCACCATCTTTACCATCACCCTACCTTGTCTTTGGACTAAGAAGAAAAGAATGATTCAATTCACCCAGCAAGCTTTCATAGCTGAAGAAGGAATAAAATGTGGATCCTTTCATTCATACACTTTAACCACTATACCATATGACTCTACATCACCCAGGCTTGTGCATCCATGTGGTGGGTGAGCCACTCTGCTTTCAAACTGGAACAGGGATATCAATATTTTTAAGGTGTATAATTTGTGCAGCCTTTGTACAATTTGTTCCATTTTGTTTGGATTTATTATTTTTGGTAAACTGGCCTTTAATTCTTAGACAGACACCCCTATGCCTCCACAGGCAGAGTTACCCATACCTCATTCCATTCATCAGCTAAAATAGATCCTCCATCTGCTCTTTCTAAATGTTAGAAGAAAAGATTTCCTATTCTGGAAAGGGGTGGACTGGGTGACCTTTGAATATGGAGATAAAGATCAGTTTATGGCTGAACTCACACAACCCATTAAATGAAAATGCAACTGGCTGATTTGTGACTCATGGTCAACTATAAACTCAGCCAACTAGGTTAGCTCAGGAAACCATAGTTCCCCATAAAACTAAGCCCTTCAGTTTTGGGTACAGAGTTAATTGTACTTCTTGTTCCTTGTCTTGTCTATTTGTGTATTACATAAAGTAAGAAAGAAAATGTCTATTTGCATTTTCAGATGCAATTTCCACTGTTTTTGTGCACAGCTTCTCTACTGTTGATGTACAGGTAGTCCTTGACTTACAGCCATTCATTTAGTGACCATTTGAAATCATAGTAAAAGGTAAAGGTTCCCCCGCACATGCGTGCTAGTCGTTTCCGACTCTAGGGGCCGGTGCTCATCTCCGTTTCAAAGCCGAAGAGCCAGCGCTTGTCCGAGGACGTCTCCGTGGTCATGTGGCCGGCATGACTAGATGCCAAAGGCACACGGAACGCTGTTACCTTCCCACCGTAGTGGTCCCTATTTTTCTACTTGCATTTTTACGTGCTTTCGAACTGCTAGGTGGGCAGAAGCTGGGACGAGTAACAGGTGCTCACTCTGCTATGCGGCACTCGGAATTTGATCCACCAAACTGCCGACCTTCTGATCGACAAGCTCAGTGTCCTAACCCACTGAGCCACCGCGTCCCTTTTGAAATCATAACAGTACTGAAAATAAGTGACTTTCAACAGGTCCTCTCACTTATGACTATCACAGGAACCCTATGGTCATGTGATCAAAATTTGGGCACTTGACAACCAACATATATTTATGACAGTTGAAGTATGCTGGGATCATGTGATAGATATTTGCAACCTTCCCAGCCAGCTTCTGATAAGCAAAGTCAATGGGAGAAGCTGGGTTCACTTAACAACTGCATGATTCACTTAACGGTGCCAAAAAAGTTCATAAAATTTGGCACAACTGAATTACCACCTTACTTAGCAATGGAAATTCTGGTTCCCATTGTCTGTGGAGATTCTCATCATCCAGGTCATGGTTGTCCCAAAGGTGCTTTTTTTTCAGGAGGCAACTGGACTTTCTTGTTCAGGGCTTTTCAACCTTTTCACCCATTGTACCACTTTTAGGATATGGCAACATCCGAGTACCACCAGTTGCCTAGCAAGGTGTCAACTTGACCAAAAAAAAAAGGAAAAAAATTATGAAGTGCAGGTAGTCATCAACTTACAACAGTTCACTTAATGACTATTCAAAGTTACAACGGCACTGAAAAAAGTGCCCCCAATCCACAGCCGAGCAAGACACCTGCCTGCCCGCCCAGCGGCACTCTTCCTCCTGTCCGAGGTTTTCATTGTTGTGAGCATTTCTGTTGAGGATTGGCAGCGAGGGTGGGGTGGGGGTGTGTGTTTGCTTTTATTTCCCCCCGTCTGCTGGGTGGTTGCAGCAGTTTTGGTCACTTCACATGACCCTGGCACACTGTGACTGTCATAAATATGAATCAGTTGTCAAGCATCTGAATGTAAATCACAAGACCCTGGAGATGCTGCAACATTCCAACTGATCGGCACTTCTTCTGGGCTCAGCAGAAGCGCCGGGATCAGCACTGAGCTCCAGCTGGAGCTTGGCGCTGATCCTGGTGCTTCTGCTGAGCCCTGAGAGCCCCGAAGAAGCACTGATCCTGGCACTTCCGCTGAGCCCTGACAGCCTTGCAGCTCCAGGCATCTCTTGCTCAGGCTTGTACGGTGCTGCCACCGGTTCAGTTCATTCCCCTTCTCCGCTACCACTTTTCTAGGATGGTCGCGTACCACCTGCCAGATGCCAATGTACCGCAGGTGGTACCCGTACCACTGGTTGAAAAGCCTGGTACCCGTACCACTGGTTGAAAAGTTAACAACAACAACAACAACAACAACAATAATAATAATAATAATAATAATAATAATAATAATAATAATAATAATAATAATAATAATAATAACGTTGGAAGGGACCTTGGAGGTCATCTAGTCCAATCCACTGACAATCCAAATTGCCGACTTTGCAACAACAAAGTTGAAACTGTTTCACATCTAATATGTGAGTGTAGCAAAATTATGCAAACTGATTAAAAAGCTAGACATGACCAAGTTGCTAAATTAATTCACTGGGCATTGTGTAAAAAATACGACGTGCCTGTGTCCGAAAAGTTGTGGGAATATAAGGTGGAAAAAGTTGTTGAGAATGAGAGGGTGAAGATCTTGTGGGACTTTTGAATACAGACAGATCACCATTTAGAACACAGCACGCCAGATATCACAGCTGTAAAGAATTGATGTGTACAGCTGATTGATATCGCTGTAGCAGGAGATGCCAGAATCAAAAAAAAAAACTGGAAAAAATTACAAAAAATCACGACCTGGCCTTCGAAACTGCACAATTATGGATGAAACGTGTAATAGTGATATTCATTGTCATCGAGGCACTGGGAACTATGTCCAAAAACTTTGCAAAATACATCAAGAAACTGCAGCTTCCTCCAATAACTCCATCAATGCTACTTGGAACATCTTACATTTTAAGGAGGTACCTGGTTGATACCTAGGATGCTGGCAGCATCCCGTGTCAACCATCAGCGCCAGTCAATTTGAATGTTCAGTTGACTGAGGTTCATGTTTAATGAATAAAAGATAATAATAAAGTTGGAAGGGACCTTGGAGGTCATCTAGTCCAACCCCCTGTGCAGGCAGGAAACCCTATACCATTTCAGACAAATGGCTGTCCAGTCTCTTCTTAAAGACTTCCAGTGTTGCAGCATTCCAAACGAGGCAGGTTGTTCCACTGATTAATTGTTCTAACTGTCAGGAAATTTCTCCTTAGTTCTAGGTTGCTTCTCTCTTTGGTTAGTTTCCATCCATTGCTTCTTGTCCTGCTTTCAGGTGCTTTGGAGAATAGCCTGACTCCCTCTTTTATGTGGCAGCCCCTGAGATATTGAATATTTTTCTTTGAAGACATTTCACTTCTCATCTAAGAAGCCTCTTCAGCTCTGACTGGATGGTGGAGAGTGGAAGGATTTATGTTCCTTGCAGACAGCTGGGTCATTTGCATTCTTTAAGAGAGGCCATTTGGAGGTTTACTTGTGTCCTCAGGGTCACCTTACTACAGGAACCATTTGCGCTTCAGTTTGAGGTGCAGACAACACAGACTCATCCCCAACAGCCTGTGTCTGTCTTCAACAGTGAAGGGACACAGGGCAGAAAACATCCCGCAGTCAAAAAGGCTCCATGCCCATTTGCACTCTTCAGGTGAGAAGACTAGCAATGCCATCGTCAGTGCTTTTTTTGTGAAAGAAAAAGGTGCCGGAACTCCGTTCTGAGCGTTCAATGAGAAAAAAAGCCCTGGCCATTGTATACTTTTCCTCTAATACAAGGCATCCCTGACCAGCAATTCCTCTGTACATTCTATAGAGAACAAACTTTGTACAAGAGAATACATGGGAGTCCAGTTTCACATCAGGACTTAAAACAAGGGCAAAGTAATATCAGTGTTTTTCAGTCTCCTAGGTCACTTCATTGCAGATCTCAGAGTAGCTGTTTTGGAAAAACAGAAAGTTTAACAGCTTCATTGAGCAAGAGATTACTGAACTCATATACATCAGAAGGTTGCAGGCAATCTCAAAAGGCCTCAACAAACACAAAGGATTTGTAACACATTACAATTGTGAATGGTAAAGCACTTGTAATCTGTCTCATGTGTAACCTACATCTGCATAACTACCTTGTTTTCTATTCCCTTCCCTGCTTCTCCCAACATCTCCTCTTAATTTAAATCCTACAGCAGTTCAACCACTCTACACATCCAATAAAGTGAGCTGTACTCACAAAAATGTATGCCTTTTACAGGTAGATGATGATGATGATGATGATGATGATGATGATGATGATGATGATGGAAAGGACCTTGGAGGTCTTCTAGTCCAACACCTGCTCAGGCAGGAAACCCTATACCATTTCAGACAAAGTGTTCTCCAGTCACTTCTTAAAAACTTCCAGTGTTAGAGCATTCACAACTTTCTTGACTTACGACCACAACTGAGCCCAAAATTTCTGTTGCTAAGCAAGACAGATGTTAAGTGAATTTTGCCCTGCTTTACAACCTTTCTTGCCACAATTGTTAAGTGAATCACTGCAGTTGTTAAGTTAGTAACACGGTTGTGAAGTGAATATGGCTTTCCCCTTTGCTGGTCAGAAGGTAGCAAAAGGTGTTCACATGACCCTGGGATACTGCAACCATCATTAATCATGTGAACTATGGTGATGCTGCAATGGTCATAAGTGTGAAAAGGGTCATAAGTCACTTTTTTCAGTGACATTGTAACTTTGAACAGTCACTAAATGAACCATTATAAGTCGAGGACTACCTGTATTGTAAGTTGGAAAAGGTGCTAGGAGACTCTTGATTTTGGGGTAACCACAGACGAATATGTTTCTCTTCCTACTAAACAACAAATCTTTCACATGCCTGCTTTTAAGATCTCTTACACCAGTGTCTCTTAAAGTTGCCAACTTTAAGATGTGTGGCAACTCGAGAATTCTGGAAGTTGAAGTTCAGACATCTTGAAATTGCCAGGTTTGAGAAGCTCTGTCTTGTACCAAACAAAGCAATGAAAACAAATTGGAAGTCACAAAAGTCAGGCATCCAGCATCAGGAGCACTAACACAAGATATAGGAAAGGAAGGTAATATTCCTCCAGTGGCTAGAGGCTGTACAGCAGGGGTCTTCAAACTTGGTCCTTTCATGACTTGTGGACTTCAACTCCCAGAATTCCTCAACCAGTGTGCCTGGCTGAGGAATTCTGGGAGTTGAAGTCCACAAGTCATGAAAGGGCCAAGTTTGAAGACCCCTGCTGTACAGCTTACAAATGGGAATATTTTTTTTGGATTGCTAAAAAAACAGAGTAGGCATGCAACAATGCGATGGTATCATACAACTGGCCCAGGAATTATAAGGAAGCAGTTGAGGGGTTTTTAATGTTTTTTTTTAGTGTGTAAAGCTTATTCAGTGGTTCATATACCACTCTTAAATAATGAAAGTGGGTGTCTATGGAGATTCTCTTAAATCATCAAAATAGGTGATTCTCAACCGTTCAGATCATGATTGTCTCAAAGGTGCTTTTTTCAAAAGGCAACTGGACTTTCTTGGGTTATTTTTTTCTTGAAAACATTTCACTTCTCATCCAAGAAGCTTCTTCAGTTCAATTCATGAACTGAAGGAAAAGGGGAAAAACAACCAGGAAATTCCAGCTGCTTTTTGGAAAAAAAAAACACTTTTGGGATAACCGTGACCTGGATGGTTGAGAATCTCCATAGACATCCCTTTTGAAGAATTAAGAATAGTATACTTCTTGGATTGTTCCCCCTTGGAAATGTTTCGCTTCTCATCCAAGAAGCTTCTTCAGTTCAGTTCATGAACTAAAAGAAAAAAAGGGGGGGGAACCCAAGAAAGTCCAGTTGCCCTTTGAAAAAGAACTTTTGAAGGTCATCAAAGTGAGCATTCCCCTTTAATTTTCTTGGCATAAGCTGCTGCTAAATTTCTGAGGACCATGAAGGGTAGACTAGATTAGAGGACCACTTGAAGTGACTGGCTATAGGGCTTCCCAGCCTTGTTTTAAAGAAAACCTGGACTTTGCCCAAACTGAAAAACATAAGGAAAGATAAGGATACCATAGAGTTTTTATAAATTCATATTTGGCTCAGCTTGCTAAAACCTCCAACTAAGAATCAATATTTAGCTAGATCCACGGTGCACAGCAAGCAGGCTGGTGGGTGGCTGTGAGATCTGAGAGTGACTTTAGAGAGAACAAGATGTCAACATTGGATGCCTGGAAGACAACTTGGGGATGGGGGGGGGGGAATAGAGTAGTGAGCTGTTTTCATGTGACAACATGGGTTTCGTGTGAGTGATACAACTCTTGGATTGCTTTTGCTGCCACATGTAGTTTTTGCGTACTTTTTTTACGGATTTGATTTTTAGTTTGCCACCATTATGTGGCCATCAGTGGTATACCGAGGGTTAGAATTGCAGCTTTCCTCAATTTAGTGTCTTCCAGTTGTTAAGAATTCAACTTCCAGCATGACTAGTTGTGGAAAATGGATATAAACTGTCACAGTGATTGCAAAAGACATCACTTGTTTCTGCAGCTTTGTTATAGTCGGGGGCCTTTGAAACAGCTGGCCAGACTGCCATTTGCATGCATGAACAGAAGGCAAGATGGATATGTAGAGAATAATGGAGACTGAAGGAGATGGACAAGTTCAGTCTGAGGGGGGAACAGGATTCCTTGTTTTAAACCTCTGCAAAGAGAAAACCTCAAAGGCAGCCATAAAAAAAGGAGTCCCTGCGGATTTTACTTTGCTGGTCATTGCCAACTAGCGAAGTGGTGCTCACCTCCATTTCAAGGCCATTGAGCCAGAGCTGTCTGAAGACATTTCTGCGGTCATGAGGCCAACATGAGGTCACAGAATACCATCACCTTCCCACCAAAGTGGTACCTATTTATCTACTTGCATTTACATACTTTTGAACTGCTAGATTGGCAGGAGCTGAGGTAAGTAATGGGTGCTCATCTGGTTCCATGGTGCTCAGGTATCCAACCTGGGTTATTGGCTTTCCAGCTGACAAGCACAAGTTCTTAATTACTGAGCCACTGTGCTGCACAAAGGCAGCTATGGCCTGGTTTTTCTCATTCCATGATGCAGAACTTGGAAGATGGATTTTAAAAAAAACAAACATCAAGGCAGACACTTATTGAATGCTAGGAGGGGAAAACCTTGTAAGGTCCTGGGTGCTCTCTTATCTTGGTTATCTTCTGGCAGACATTTCATTACCCAGCTAGGTAACATCATCAATGCTAGAAGGGAGTGAGTAGAGATGGGAAGGCCTGGAAAAAACCTGGAAAAACTTTTTTTTCAATCCTCCCCACCCCCCGCAAGCCTTCCCATCTCTAGGAGTGAGTCTGTTTGCTCTCTGTTTATATACTAGTGGCTTGCCCTGTCAATGTTGTTGGAGTGTCCTTGATTAGGCTATTGTTTATTGTGAGATTGTCTGAGTTGGCAGTTCCTTGATTGGAGTATTGTTTACTGCTTGAACGACCAACTCAGGCAAACAATCCAACAGTAAACAGCAGCCTAATCACGAAAGCATCAAGAGCACTCCCACTAACACTGACAGGGCAAACCACTTATACATTATATAAACAGAACTCAAATCCCACTCCTTCCTTGCTCTAATGAGGTTATCTAGTTAGGTAATGAAATGTCTGCAAGAAAACAACGAAGCTCAGAGAGTACTAAGTTCAACCCTGAGCCACAAATATCCTAGAAAAAAACCTTTCTGTCCTTAGAAGCAATTCAGTGGTGGGAGCGATCATCCAGAAAAGTGATTGGGTTCTCATTAGATGTTTTCAAATGGAGAAGTTGCTGGTGCTCCATCATTGAAGGTTTTCAAGAAGAGACAGAAGAAGGTCCCTTCCAACTCTATTATTCCATGTTTTATGTATGTCAAGGACTGGAATGGGACAACTCACAGCAGCCAACTCACCACGGCCAACTCACCATAGCCAATTCATCATGGACAACTCGCCATGGGCCAACTTGCTATGGCCAACTTGCCACAGGACAACTCGCTGTGGGACAATTCAACAATTCAATTTAATTATTTAAAATAGTTTAAAAAATGGCTTTATTTTTCATCATTCACATTTCATTTTGTCACTCCTTTTACATCCTTTCTTTAATTATTCTATTCCACTATTTCTTTGATATTAGTGTAACTCTTGTCCTGTGGCAAATTGGCTGTGGTGAGTTGTCCATGGCGAGTTGGCTAGTTGACTGTGGAAAGTTGTCCATGGTAAGTTGACCATGGTGAATTGACCATGGTGAGTTGGCTATGGTGAGTTGACCATGGTGAGTTGACTATGGTGAGTTGACCATGGTGGGTTGGCTATGTCAAGTTGACCATGGTGAGTTGACCAAGGTGAATTGATCATGGTGAGTTGTCTATGGTGAGTTGACCATGGTGAGTTGACCATGGTGACTTGGCCATGGTGAGTTGATTATGGTGAGTTGACCATGGTGAGTTGGCTATGGCTAGTTGGCCATGGCAAGTTGGCTGTGGTGAGTTTCCTTTTGGACAATCAGTCATTATCCCAATACCTGTATAAAAGAAGTAGGATTTCATGCATAACATTGCTTTCTGCAGAATGACTGGTTTGAAATTCCATAGACATCATTGTGTACACTATAGTGCTGACCTCCGAAATTTAAAATAATGTTTTGCACACCAATGTAGTATCTGAGAATCAAAGTCAGGAATTTCTCCCTATAAAGCTAATGCCAGCTACTATGAGAAAAGGCAGCCAGTTGTGAAATGATGTTATTTCCCCTTATAATACAGTTTTGCGGCTGCTTGCTTTGTATTATTTTGTAGTATGCTTTAAAGAATGACTACATTACCAGCTATTGGTTGAACCAATAGAAATGATATAGCTTCAAACATCCATCATTGTTAGCTTGATTCAAACAGTGCTAATTATGGCTTATTTTAACTATGTTTTGTTGAATAAACCCCAATATCCTGACACACAATATACTTCCCTGGCTGAATACTTTCCCCAATTTTAATTCATCAGGATGATTAGAATAACCTGCCATTTCATTAGACAAAATATACCATGTACTGAAACAAACTTTGTTTTGAAAAAAAATCCAGATCTGTCATGGTACAAAGCTAATATTAAAACTGATAAGAAACATATCCATCTTCTCTGTCACTCTGATGAAAAGAAGCAAAACACGAATTTCAAGGTCATGAAATAGCAGCAACCTTTACAAAAATGCCCTCTGATTTTTTTTCCCTTAAAAAAGACTTTGCGGATATATCCTAAGGCTTGGGGGTAGACAGGATGAACAAGCCTCATTTGCTACCATTAGCAAAGCTTCTGCTTCGCATTACATTAATTAATCTTCCTTGACAATTGATGGATTTTATTGTGCTGTAGAAACTCACCTTGCCTTGAGCTCATCTTTATTACAATTCAAACCTAATCCCTCTGCCTTGCTTTCCAGACAATATATACTGTTGGCGGGTCGAATCCCGAGTGCTGCGTAGCAGAGTGAGCACCTGTTACTCGTCCCAGCTTCTGCCAACCTAGCAGTTTGAAAGCACGTAAAAATGCAAGTAGAAAAATAGGGACCACTACGGTGGGAAGGTAAGAGCGTTCCGTGTGCCTTTGGCATCTAGTCATGCCGACCACATGACCACGGAGATGTCCTCGGACAAGCGCTGGCTCTTTGGCTTTGAAACGGAAATGAGCACTGGCCCTAGAGTTGGAAACGACTAGCACGCATGTGCGGGGGAACCTTTACCTTTACTATATATATATATATATATATATATATATATATATATATATATATATATATATATATATAGAACATAAGAAGTTCGAAATTATCATCTCAGCCTCCCAAATTCTTTATTAGCAATTTGAATAATTTACACAAATAATGAGCTGTCATAAGTTGACTATATCCTGTGGATAAGCCTTGAGTCAGGCCAAAGCAGGAAAGAAAGAGTTAATTAGCAAGGTGCCTTGACAAATACTTAATATATATATATATATGGTATTCTAATCACCAGCCTGAGGATGACGGATGAGATTTCGTCGAAACGTTGCCTTGATACTTCCAATTCTACGTGGGGAAAAAACCCGAATGACCAAAGATCTATATATGTGTGTGTGTGTGTGTGTGTGTGTGTGTGTGTGTGTATGTGTGTGTGTCTGTCTCTGTGTCTGTGTCTGTGTGTCTGTGTGTGCGTGTGTGTGTGTGTTTGAACTGTCAGTGAAATTGGGTTCATGGCTAAATGGAATATTTCCATGCCCATAAAGGAAACAAGGCAAGATATTCTGGGTTTTGGTAGGTTGGTTAGAGCTTTTTGAAAAGGAAACTTTATTCATGGATCATCTTGAGCCCTGGCTAAACAAGGATATTGAAAGCCATGCTCCTAGATATCAAACCAAAGTTTGGGGTTTTTTGGGCAATCCTGGAAAAGGGGTGATTTGGGATTAGAGTTACCGGTAGCTCTTGACTTATGACCCCAACTGAGCCCAAAATTTATGTTGCTAAGTGAGACATTTGTTAAGTGAGTTTTGCCCCATTTTATGATGTATCTTGCCACAGTTGTTAAGTGAATCATTGTAGATGTTAAGTTAGTAACCCGGTTGTTAAGTGAATCTGACTTCTCACTTTGCCTTTGCTTATCAGAAGGTTGCAAAAGTTGATCATATGACTCTGGGACACCACAACCATCATAAATATGAACCAGTTGCCAAGCATCTGAATTTTAATCACATGCCCATGGGGATGCTGCAATGGTCGTAAGCGTGACAAATGATCATACATAAATCACTTTTTTCAGTGCCATTGTAACTTTGAATGGTCACTAAACTAATTGTTGTAAGTTGAAGACTACCTGTATTAGAGCTGGGCTGCAACATAGCAGAAAGCCCACTAGGTGGAAGCTGGGATATAGAAAACCTCAACCTTTTGCTGCCATCTAGTCGTCATCTAGTTTGTTGCAGCCTAGATTTGGTGGTCCTGGCTCCTCTTACAGTGCAGTGCAGATATGTGTGTGTATATGTATATACATATAGTCATATCTCAAGAACTACCTGTGTATATGTATGTATATGTGTATATGTATATGTACTCTATATGCATATGTATCAGATAAATTGTTTGTGGGTCTGATTTCCTCTTTCAGGCTTGGCTTTTGGTACACCCTGTATATTTATATTTCTTTTGTATTTCATTCCTTTCATTTTCTAAGTGCTTAATTTTAAATGCTTACTATTTCTTACTCATTTTATGCACTTTGCACAATGCCGCTTACTCTGGAAGGGAATAAGATGATAGATATGTTCTGTTTATATTCTGTATATCTGCATACTGATCAGATTTGCCAGCAGGCTTTGATATATATATAATTGGACACTTCCCCACCCCCAGAAATAGATTCAATACTTTTCCAAAAGCAAAATAAGTAGAAATTTCACTGCACCTGCTGAATGATGATATAGCTCTTTAAAAAAACCCACAATTTTCTAAAGATTACCAGAGAAAGAAGTGAGATCTCATTTCCTGCTTTGTAGACTACATATTAGCTTCATTTAAAACTTCAAGTCTATGTTTTGTTTGGTTGTTCAGATTGGGGGTGGGCAATATTTCCTTGAAGATATCTTAACTCATTTGTTTCCATCACTTTTTTCTAACTTCTCCAAACGAAATCGTGAAGGCTGAAGATCCTGCCATTCCCAAAACATGCTCCCTGCATTTCCTTAGATTTCCTTTTCCTCATTTTGGGGCACCAACACTACAAGAGCACTAGCTTCTGAAGACAGCTCTTGACCTCACACCAACCTTCTAATGATGGGATTTGCTGTTGTTGTTAGTTGCGAAGTTGAGTCTGACCCATCGCGACCCCATGGACAATGTTCCTCCAGGCCTTCCTGTCCTCTACCATCTTCTGGAGTCCATTTAAGCTCACGCCTACTGCTTCAGTGACTCCATCCAGCCACCTCATTCTCTGTCGTCCCCTTCTTCTCTTGCCTTCAACCTTCCCCAGCATTATGCTCTTCTCCAGTGAGTCCTTCCTTCTCATTAGGTGGCCACAGTATTTGAGTTTCAACTTCAGAATCTAGCCTTCTAAACAGCAGTCAGGGTTGATCTCCTCTAGGACTGACTGGTTTGATCGCCTTGCACTCCAGCACCATAGTTCAAAGGCCTTAATTCTTTGGCACTCAGCCTTTCTTATGGTCCAACTTTCACAGCCATACATTGCAACTGGGAAGATCATAGCCTTGACTATATGCACTTTTGTAGGCAGGGTGATGTCTCTGCTTTTTAGTGTGCTGTCTAGATTTGCCATGGCTTTCCTCTCCAGGAGCAAGCGTCTTTTAATTTCTTGGCTGCAGTCCCCATCTGCGGTGATCTTGGAGCCCAGGAAAATAAAATCTTTCACTACCTCCATTTCTTCCCCATCTATTTGCCAGGAATTGAGAGGGCCGGATGCCATGATCTTGGTTTTCTTAATGTTAAGTTTCAAGCCAACTTTTGCACTCTCCTTCTTCACCTGCAACAAGAGGCTTTTTAGTTCTTCTTCACTTTCTGCCATTAGAGTGGTATCATCTGCATATCTTAGGTTGTTGATATTTCTCCCAGCAATCTTAATTACAACTTTTGATTCATCTAGCCCTGCCTTTCTCATGATGTGTTCTGCATATAAGTTAAACAGGCAGGGCGACAGTATACAGCCTTGCCGGACTCCTTTCCCAATTTTGAACCAATCAGTGGTTCCATGTCCAGTTCTCATTGTTGCTTCTTGACCCACATATAGGTTTCTCAAGAGACAAATAAGATGGTCTGGTACTCCCATCTCTTAAAAAACTTGCCATAGTTTGTTGTGATCCACATAATCAAAGGCTTTAGCATAGTCAATAAAGCAGAAGTAGATGTTTTTCTGGAACTCCCTAGCTTTCTCCATGATCCAGCATATGTTGGCAATTTGATCTCTAGTTCCTCTGCCTCTTCAAAATCCTGCCTGTACTTCTGGTAGATCTCAATCCATAAACTGCTAGAGTCTAGCTTGTAGGATTTTAAGCATAACTTTACTAGCATGTGAAATGAGTGCAATGGTGAACATTCTTTGGCACTGCCTTTCTTTGGAATTGGAATGTAAACTGATCTTTTCCAGTCCTGTGGCCACTGTGGAGTTTTCCAAATTTGCTGGCAAATTGAGTGTAGCACTTTTACTACATCATCTTTTAAGATTTTGAATAGCTCAGCTGGAATACTGTCACCTCCACTAGCTTTGTTGTTGCTCAGCTTTTCTAAGGCCCACTTCACTTCACATTCTAGGATGTCTGGCTCGAGGTCAGTGACCACCTCATCGTGGTTATCAGGGACATTAAGCTCGTTCTTGTATAGTTCTTCTGTGTACTTTTGCCACCCATTCTTAATATCTTCTGCCTCTTTTAGGTCTCTGCCATTTTGGTCCTTTATCATGCCCATTTTTGCATGAAACGTTCCCTTCATCTCTCCTAATTTCTTGAAGACATCTCTGGTCCTCCCTATTCTATTGTTTTCTTCTATTTCTTTGCACTGATAAGAAGGCATTCTTATCTCTTCTAGCTAGTCTCTGGAATTCTGCATTCAATTGGCTGTATCTTTCTTTTTCTCCCTTGCCTTTCGCTTCCCTCCTTTCCTCAGCTATTTGCAAAGCTTCCTCAGACAGACATCTTGCTTTCTTGCATTTCTTTTTCTTTGGGATGGTTTTGGTTGCTACCTCTTGTACAATGTTGTGAACCTCCATCCATAGTTCTTCAGACACTCTGTATATCAGATCTAATTCCTTAAATCTATTTATCACCTCTACTGTATATTCATCAGGGATATGATTTAATTCATACCTGAGTGGCCTAGTGCTTTTCCCTAATTTCTTCAATTTAAGCCTAAAATTTGCAATGAGAAGCTCATGGTCTGAGCCACAGTCAGCTCCTGGTCTTGTTTTTACTGACTGTATAGAGCTTCTCCATCTGCAGAGCACATAGTCAATCTGATTTCTGTGTTGACTGTCTGGTGATGTCCATGTGTAGAGCCGTCTCTTGGGTTGTTGGAAAAGAGTGTTTGCTATGACCATCGTATTCTCTTGACAAAATTATGTCAGCCTGTGCCCTGCTTCATTTTGTACTCCAAGGCCAAACTTGCCTGTTATTCCAGTTATCTTTTGGCTTCCTACTTTAGCATTCCAATCTCCCATGATGATAAGGACATCATTTTTTGGTGTTAGTTCTATAAGGTGCTGTAGGGCTTCATAGAACCGGTCAATTTCATCCTCTTCAGCACTGGTGGTTGGGGCATAGACTTGGACTACTGTGATATTGAATGGTTTGTCTTGGATTTGAACTGAGATCATTCTTTCATTTTGGGGATTGTATCCCAGTATTGCTTTTCCTACTCTTTTATTGACTATGAAGGCTATTCCATTTCTTCTGAGGGATTCTTGCTTGCAGTAATATACCTGATAGTTGTCTGAATTAAATTCACCCATTCTTGTCCATTTTAGTTTGCTGATTCCTAAGGTGTCAATGTTCAGTCTTGTCATCTCTAGTTTGACCATGTCCAGCTTGCCTTTATTCATGGATCTTACATTCCAGGTTCCTATGGAGAAAAAATCTTTACAGCATTGGACGTTCCTTTCACCACCAGATACATCCACAGCTGAGTGTCCTTTCGGCTTTGGCCCAGTCGCTTCATTCTTTCTGGCACTACTAGTACTAGCTCTCTGCTCTTCTCCATTGGATGCCTTCCGACCTGAGGGGCTCATCTTCCAGCATCATATCTCTTTGCCTTTTGGTACTGTCCATGGGGTTTTCATGGCAAAGATACTGGAATGGGTTGCTATTTCCTTCTCCAGTGGATTACATTTTATCAAAACTCTCTGCTATGACCTGTCCATCTTGGGTGGCCCTGCATGGTATAGCTCATAGCTTCATTGAATTACACAAGCCCCTTTGCCATGACAAGGCAGTAATCAATAAAGGGGAAGGATGGGACTACAAGATGTCTATCAAGATTCTCAATCTTCCAGGTCATGGTTGTTCCAAAGATGTTTTTTTTTCCAAAAGGCAACCAGATTTCGTTTTTCCTTGAAGACATTTTGCTTCTCATCCAAGGAGCTTCTTCATTTCTGAAGCATTTAAGAAGCTTCTTTGGATGAGAAGCAAAATGCCTTCAAGGAAAAAAAATCCAGTTGTCTTTCAAAAAAGCACCTTTGGGTCATCCATGGACCTTGATGACTCCACAGACACCAGGAAAATCCAGTTGCCTTTAGGTAAAAGCAGCTTTGGGACTCTGAGGTGCAGATCTTCAAGTTCTGGGCACTCCTAATCCTCTCTCACCGACTGTAGGGTTGTAGTTTCACCAATAAACATAACCAAGAGGAGCCTTGACATTGCTTGTCTTTTCAGATTGCCACTTGGATAACCCCGACTTAATTTCCTCTTTTCTTTGGCAATGTAACTAGAACACGCAAAATCATGCTTGCCCCTATGAAGATTATTTCTCTCCTGGCAGCAAATGCTATTCGCCCCCGTTGGCTTCAAAGCAAAAAGCTTTTGCTCTGCTAATGCAACCTCATTATCTCTTCCTGCCTCCCCCCAATCAGTCATATTTACACCCCCCCCCCAACTCCATGGAGTCTCTAGGCAACCGTCCCACACTTCTCCCTTCCTTCCAGATGTCTTAACAAGCTTAACTACTCAACGTAATTGGGTCGTGAGAGCACCCTACTGCTTGTCTCTGGAATAAGCGGTGAAATCAATAATTTGGGGCAGATGTACTTAATAGCTTAGTTGTTATCGTTGAGTGGCTGAAGGAACACCTTCTGATGTAATGTCCTCACCTCCCTGCCCCAATATTGCATGGCATAATAAATTAAGCTGGTATTCAGGGAAAGCCCCAGGAAAGCAATCTTCTTTTTATGACTTGCAAATACGTTCCCTGTTTTGTAGTGAAAAACAAATAATATTCCAGTTCGGATGGCTGCTGCTTCCCATCAGCTTTGCAATTTCCTATTCTACTGCTACCAAGGCAAGATCTATGCATGATTCTTTATATTTTGAACTAACACTGATGCTGGGTTGAGAAATTCTCCTGCATTCCACCCCCCCTTCCAGTTCTCATTTGAGTGGAGGAAAGAGATTTTGCTTTTCAAATCTTCCAGAGGAAAAGAGGATTTTGGAAGAACTTTGATGAGTGGAAGAAGATAGGCTTCTTCTCCTAATGGAGTTACAAGGTGAACAAGGGTCCTTGTAAATGTATCTCTTTCATTTCTTTCTCCAGAAGTTTGCAGTCTCCCTAGAATCCCCGTTTGGAGTTTTGTGTCCACTTTTGAGCACTTCATCTCAAAAAGGACATTAATAATCTGAAGGATGACTACCAAGGCGGTGAAGAATCTGGAAAACAAAGTCTGTGAAGACTAGTTAAAGGATCTGGTTAAGCTGAGCATCCAGAAAAGACAAGGCAGTTAGTATGATAACACTCTTCAAATATATAAAGAATAAATGTGTTTATTTTCTATTGCTCCATATGGTAGGACCAGAAATAATGGGTTAAATCACAAGGAAAGGTGATTAATCATAATGAAAGAATGAAAGAATAAATGAATACATGTACGAATATGGAAATATGCTATCCCAAACTTGAAGGTGACACTCAACCCTTTAAGTCTAATAACATCTGATAATGTTGTGCCCCACCCATGTATCCAATCCCCTGTAAAACCATCTCAGCTAGTAACCCAAACAGTTGGTATTAATGGATTCCACTGGTCAATGGTTAATGAAGAAGAGTTTTATTTGGCAGTTCTAAATCTTCTTCCAATCAGCTTCATTGGATGAATGTTGGTCTTAGTTTTAGGATGAGATTGGGGGCGATGGTGTTGCAATAGATATTTCCTCTTTGCATCCTGATAGAGAAACATCTGAGGCTACCTAGGATTGAACTCCCAACCTTGCGACTAGGAGGCAAACATCTTTACCATTAGGCTATCAGGCCGCTCTGCCATCATGATTTCATATACTCCAATAAAGTCCTCTTTCAATGTCCCTTTTGAAGGGAAAGATTGCAAATATTTTTTACATCTTTTGTAAGGAAATTGTTTAAGCCTTTGATAAATGAAGTGGGTTACCCCTCTTTGGACTTTATTCAAAGGGTGAGATGAGTTCAAATACCCAATATAGCCCTGAAGACAGGTGAGACACTTATTCTTTTCAGAATTAGAATTGTAGAGTAATGGTAGAGCCCTTTATCTTGTGCACAAGAGGTTACCGGTTCAATTTCCAGCAGTTCCACTGACTACAGGCTTACTGTATGTAACAATTGAAAGGCAATGGCCAAGAAAGCTGGTCAAGTCCTCTTCATAATTCATACGGAAACTTGACAGAGAGATGATTTAATTGGGATTCTTGATCTAAGCACTAGTAGCTTTAGCTTGATGACCTCAAGGGTCACTTGCTGCTCTAAAATCTGAACATTGTCTGAGTCACTGAAGTGATGCCATTCAGGCAATACTTGACCCATCTACAATTAAATTCTTATATGAGTCAGAAGACAGAATCAGCTATAAGAGGAGCTTAAAGTGTAAATGTAAGTGTCTTAGAAACAGAAAGTATCATTTACTGAAGTGGATAAAGACAATGTGTAATGCTAATGTCCTTGTTTTGATCCCTGCAAGAGAAATGAAGAGTTGAAAAAAGACAATACTTTGATAATAGCTTGTTTTTTAATTTAACATGTTAGGAAAGAGTGTTAAATCTCAGCTCACCTATGACAGATGTAGTCAAAGGGAGATGAGAGAAAGATAGCTATCTAGCTATCTAGCTAGCTAGCTAGATGATAGATAGATAGATAGATAGATAGATAGATAGATAGATAGATAGATAGATAGATAGATAGATTAAATGAAAACAAATGAAATTGTTTATTATTTGTTGGGGTATCCACCAGTGTTACTAGGATCTCTCCTCCCTAAATTACTTACATTCCCATTGTACATAATGGCACTTAGTGTAGTCATCACAATGAACTTTTCACATCAATTTCAATATGGTCTAATTGTAATTAACTTAAAACAGTCCTAACGTAGTAACTGAGTAACTCAGATTGGATCATTTTGAAGTTAGTAGCTCCATGGAACATTATATTCTTCATTATGGGAAGAACAGGAACTATTTGAATTTGGCCAGTGCAGATGGGGGAACATTGCTTGGTTCAATTTCATTTTACAACCAGTGATTTGTCTGAAAATTTCTTGCCAGCCAGGACAGAAAAAATTGCAGAACAGCAAGAATTGTTATAATGGGATGGGTTGCCTCATGAGGTCTTCCTTTTCATTGGAGGTCTTCAAAGGAGTTTGCAAGTTATAGGTAAAGGTAAAGTTAAAGGTTCCCCCGCACATGCGTGCTAGTCATTTCCAACTCTAGGGGCCGGTGCTCATCTCTGTTTCAAAGCCGAAGAGCCAGCACTTGTCCGAGGACATCTCTGTGGTCATGTGGCCGGCATGACTAGACGCCAAAGGTGCACGGAACACTGTTACCTTCCCACCGTAGTGGTCCCTATTTTTCTACTTGCATTTTTACGTGCTTTCGAACTGCTAGGTTGGCAGAAGCTGAGACGAGTAACAGGCGCTCACTCTGTTACGCGGCACTCAGGATTCGACCCACCAAACTGCCGACCTTCTGATCAACAAGCTCAGCATCCTAACCCACTGAGCCACCACGTCCCTTTTGCAAGTTATAGAACAGAGCTAATGAACTTCTGATCCCCAACATCAAGGTTGCTATACTTCAACATCTCAACAATCCCATGATGTGAACTTTAACCTGGCAACATCTGAAGAGCTGCAGATTATTATTTTTTTAGTTTTGTGGAAAGCCAGAAGAAAAATGGCTTGGGGGAGAACAAGAGGAGAACTAAGGCAGCATAATGGGCAGTAGGAAGAACTTTAAGGAATAGGATGAAGAGCCACGACCAATCAGGTATCAGATAAAAGAAATTTGAGTCCAAAGCAGAAATGTAAGTTGAGAAAGGGTCTTGAACGTGACCCTCTCTAGATTTTATTTAATTTAATTTAATTTAATAATTTGATTTCTATACCGCCCTTCTCCCGAAGGACTCAGGGCGGTGAACAGGGCAATACACAATAAAAATCAGATACAAAAATTAAAAAACCATTAAAAACCATTAAACATCATGCCCATAAAATCAATACATATTAAGTTAAAAACTAATTTTAAAAACCCAACCCCATCCCGTCAGACCAGGCCAGCTTGTTCGAAAAAGAATGTTTTAAGATCGCGCCGGAAGGAGCGAAGGTCGGGGGCCGTCCGGAGCTCAACCGGTAAGCTGTTCCAAAGGTCTGGCGCGCCCACAGAGAACGCTCTCCCCCTGGGGGTCACCAATCGGCATTCTTTGATCGGCGGCACCCTGAGGAGGCCCTCTCTGTGGGAGCGCACTGGACGGAGGGAAGTTGACGCCGGTCGCAGGTGTTGCCGTAGGTAATCCGGACCCATGCCATGAAGGGCTTTGTACGTCATAACTAACACCTTTTATGAAGATAAAAGAAGAAAAGGGAATGTTTATGGCAATTCTCCATCATCCAGGTCATGGTTGTTTTTTCCAAAAGGCAACTGGACTTTCTTGTTTTTTTTCTTTTTCTGTAAAAAATGTTTCACTTCTCATCCAAGAAGCTTCTTCAGTTCTAATTGATTGGTGGGAAATTGAAGAATTTATATTCTTTACAGTCATCCAATTAATCAGTGGAACAACCAGCCTCCAGAAGCTGTGAATGCTCCAACACTGGAAGTTTTTAAGAAGAGACTGGACTGCCATTTGTCTGAAATGATATTGGGTTTCCTGCCTGAGCAGCGGTTGGACTAGAAGACCTCCAAGGTCCCTTCCATCATCATCATCATCATCATCATCATCATCATCATTATCATATTTATTTATTATTATCTTTTATTCATTAAACATGAACCTCAGTCAACTGAGCATTCAAATTGATGGCACTGATGGTTGACACGGGTTGCTACCAGCATCCTAGGAATCAACCAGGTACCTCCTTAAAATGTAAGATGTTCCAAGTAGCACAGTTTTTTGTAGCATTGCTGAAGTTATTGGAGGAAGCTGCAGTTTCTTGATGTAGTTTGCAAGGTTTTTGGACATAGTTCCCAGTGCCCAGATGACAATGGGTACCATTGTTAGACGTTTCATCCATAATCACGTAGTTTCGATGGCCAGGTCACGATATTTCGTGTTTTTTCCCAGTTCTTTTTCTTCGACTCTGTCATCTCCTGGTACAGCAATATCAATCAGCTGCACGCTTCTGTTCTCTACAACTGCGATATCTGGCGTGATGTGTTCCAAATGGCGATCTGTCTGTATTTGAAAGTCATTTTTTTATGATGATGATGATGATGATGATGATGATGTCATTAGACTATTATAAGCAACAGAAGAGAATTAAGAAACACAGAGATGGGCTACCTTGAGGCAGAAGGTGCATTTGTTATGAAATGAACAATAATGAAAAGAAAGTCATGCTTTTCATGGTAAACTTTACATAGTTATAATTTTTTTAAGCCAAAGGCTTGGGTGAGAAGGAACTTGAAAGGATCTTGAATAAGGCTGCATTGTTTAAGATTGATGGGATGCCACTAGAATGAATAGGCACAGTCTCTTCTTGTTCTGCTTTCAGGTGCTTTGGAGAATAGCTCTTCTCCGTGACAGCCTCTCAGATATTGGAACACAGCTATCTTGTCACCCCTTGTCCTTTTCATTAAACTAGACATGAAAAGAAGGACTAGGGGTGACATGATAGCTGTGTTCCAATATCTAAGGGGTTGCTATAAAGAAGAGGGGGTCAATCTGTCCTCCAAAGCACCTGTAGGCAGAACATTCTTCCCTTCTACCACTACAAAAATTGCAAATGGCTGACAACCTTTTAGAGGGGATCTGAGGCCACACTCAAAACCTATGAGCTCCAATTCAGCCAAGAGTTTCAGGCTACGCATCCCTGGCTTAGAATATTGCAGTTGATATTTACATTCCTATTCTATAAGCTCATTCATAACTCTGTCCAACAGAATGAGCTTAATGTGCAAATGGGGCCTTCTCTGCTCAATGCCTCTCTGCTCCCCTTCCATTTCACAAAAGCCTTAATCAGTATTCTCCTTTATTAAAATTTTCCTATGCAGAAAAATAACACGACTGATTTTCCCCCACTCTTCTTGGACAATTACAAGTGTTTGGCTTGAAAGCCACATCCCATCATTGTCCAGAGTTGTAATCTTCTGATTCCCACTCACTGTGAACATATGAAACTGGGATGGAAGAATTGACTAGAAGACCTTTTATTTTATGCACATAAGAAGCAAAGAAGAGTTGGTACAGAAGAGACCAACCTCAAATGCTAAAGGCTCCAAATCTGGAAAGGATAATCTGGAAAGGTATTCTATACTATGGTAAGAGGCATAGTGGCTCAGTGGTGTAATGACACTGGAGACGGTCTCAGGTCTGGAGGTTCAAGCCCAGGCACTGCAGGGCAATGTAAGCTCCCATCATTTACCTCAGCTTCTGTCTACCTAACCGTTCGAAAGTATGTTCTATGCATGGCACCACTGTGGTGGGGAGAGATGAACTATGCTCTGTGTAGGCAGTCAGATTGCTGATGGCTCTGAACTTTCCCGGTTGTAGCATCCACTTGCAAGGCAGTTCTGGGAAGGGAGAGGGCCTTGTGTGACACTGCAGGAAGAGCCACTCATCTTTCTGTGGCACAGCCATCTCGCCCTCCTGCAGTGCACCTTGGGAAGCCCACAACCATGTCCTATAACAGGGCTGGTACCTTGACAAGCCAAATTACCATTCTGCATTAGCAGTTTGGTCTCTTGGCTACCATAACAATGTGATGAGTCAAGGCAAAGCAGGCCTCTAGAGAGTTCTTTATTTCTCTTAACAAAGCCAACAGCCCTCCAACAAACAGTAAGGCTCGACCCTCATGCTACCCTGAAGGTAGGCACCTTCAGACTCCCAAACACAGCCCTGTAGTACAAACAAAGTCCACAGAGTAGGAGCACACTCACAGGGCAAGGTCCAGGGTGCAGAGAACAGCAACAAAGATGATAAGGGGACTGGAGGCTAAAACATATAAGGAATGGTTGCTGGAATTGGGTGTGTCTAGTCTAGTGAAAAGAAGGACCAGGAGTGACATGATAGCAGTCTTCCAATGTCTCAGGGGCTGCCACAAAGAAGAGGGAGCCAAGCTATTCTCCAAAGCACCTGAAAGCAGGACAAGAAGCAATGGATGGAAACTAGTCAAGGAGAGAAGCAACCTAGAACTAAGGAGAAACTTCCTGACAATTAGAACAATTAACCAGTGGAACAACTTGCCTCCAGAAGTTGTGAATGCTCCAACAGTGGAAGGTTGTTTTTTTTTTTAGAAGAGATTGGACAACCATTTATCTGAAATGGTATAGGGTTTTCTATTCTAAAATCCAATCCACCAGGCAGGGTCCAGGCATAAGACCAGGGCACTCCTCAGGATAAGAAACAGGTCCCAGAAAAGAAGCGGTTCCAAAGCCCAAATGAAGCAAAGGCCAAACTCAGGCCACAAGAGAAGGGTGAGGTCCAAAACGAAACGCAAAGAGCTATCTTCCAAGCAAGGCAAGGCAAATAGCAACAAGCTCGAGTAAAAGCCAGAAGAGCATAAGCCAAAGCAAACAATTGTTCCTGGCAAAGAGTAACTCCCCATGGCTTCTCCTTAAATTACTCCCCTCCAGGTATTCCTTGGGAGGAGGGGTGGGGCGATTTCCTCCCAAGTAGCCTTGCAGCCCTTCTCTGGGCTTGCCTCTGTTCCACTCTCCTTGTCCTTGGCTCAGTGGAGCAGGCAGCTGTTCCTCATCAGAGGAGATTGGCTGCCTATCAGCACTGCTGCCAGTCAGCAGCCAATCCTCCCCTGTGTCTGTGAGGGCAAGTAGCTCCCCATTTGGTTGACCACTTTGCCCCAAAGCCTGAGGGCCCCCAGGGACAGCATCATCCTCAGCCCCTGGCATGCCTTCCCTGTCGGATGATCCTCTCTCCAACTCTTCCTCCTCTTCCGAACTGGCCTCCGAGGGGGCCATGACACAATGCCACATGCTAATAGTAATAATAGTAATGTACTACAGTTGTGTTGGGAGTGCTGAAGTGCTTCTGGGTTGAAAAGATTGAACAGTGACATCACCGTTGCCCAGAGAACACCCAGTTGGGGGCTCCTTGCATGTCCCAGTTAAGTTTCTGCCCATCTATCTATGTGTGGTTACCTGCTTTGGAACTGCTGGGTTGGCAGGAGCCAGAGTGCATTTTATATTTTATTTTTATTTATTTTATTTTAATTCCATTTATATCCCGCCCTTCTCCGAAGACTCAGGGCGGCTTACAATCTAAAGCACAAACCAATGTGCTTAGCAATAGCCTTCATTCTATGTATATGCCTGCTTATTAGGGCTTTCACACACACCCCCAAGCGGCATTATTACAAAGTCAGCTTAATTGCCCCCAACAATCTGGGTCCTCAGAAGATAGAAGATAGAAAAATGAAAAGGTCAGTGGCTAAGTAATGCCTGACTCTTCGCAACCATATAATGGACCATAGCATGCCGCCACCCCCCACTCCCATCCTCCACTGTCTCCCAAATTCATGCTCATTGCATCAATGACACTATCTAACCATCTCATCCTTTGCCATCCCTTCTCTTTTTGCCTTCCATCTTCCCCAACATCACGGTCTTTTGCCATGAGTCCTCTCTTCTCATTAGGTGGCCAGAGCATTTGACCTTCAGCTACAGTGTCTGTCCTTCCAGAGAAAAATGAAATAGCTTGGCATATTATAAGTGACTGTAATTTCAGAATCTGCTGAAGTGAAAGAGAGGCATTTAAAAATGCTACCCTGGACACACATTTCATTGCCGAATTTATCCAGAAACAGCCTCACGGTGGCATCCATTGTTGTGAATTTTCAGGTAAGTGGTGGCAAATGAGGTCACCAATTTTCATCTCTTTGCCCTTTTGCATTTTTCTTTGTGGATAACAAAAGAAAGTAGCTATTAAGCCTCCAGACCATTTTTTTCTATTACAGCCAGCATTTAAGATGGCTTAGTGCAATAAAGTCGAAGGGACGTAAAATTAAACTTGATCGTAAAAAACAGAAAACGTAGAAAATGTTTGGAAGCACTGCTGTTGAAAAGGAAATTTGGAAAAGCATGCAACCCAAACTCCATCTGAATATATATGTCTTCCCTTTGGACAGAAGGAAAATTGAAAGGTAATGTCAAAAGTGACTCACATGTTCTGCTTCGCTCGCAGCTTGACAAAAGAAGGGAGGAGGTGGGATGGAATGCAAGGGGTGGATATGGGGAAATTGCATCTGAGCATCATGGTTCCTGTGAGACGGTGCTACAACCCAAGGACACATTGAGCAGGTGTTTTATGCTGGCTCGCCGGTTCCCATAACAAAACGAACAGAAGTGATTGGTGGACATAATGGACTGTGGGTGGCCCATAGGGAAAGGGGGGGAAATAACTATGTTAGCTTTTGCGCAGGGAACCCAAAGCTGGTTTCGCTTCATCTATGCCAATATTGTTTATTCACTAACGTTTTGTTGTTGTTAGTTGTGAAGTCATGTTCGACCCATCGCGACCCCATGGACAACGTTCCTCCAGGCCTTCCTGTCCTCTACCATCTTCTGGAGTCTATTTAAGCTCACGCCTACTGCTTCAGTGACTCCATCCAGCCACCTCATTCTCTGTCATCCCATTCTTCTCTTGCCCTCAATCTTTCCCAGCATTAGGCTCTTCTCCAGTGAGTCCTTCCTTCTCATTAAGTGGCCAAAGTATTTGAGCTTCAACTTCAAGATCTGGCCTTCTAAAGAGCAGTCAGGATTGATCTCCTCTAGGACTGACCGGTTTGATCGCCTTGCAGTCCAAGGGACTTGCAGGAGTCTTCTCCAGCACCATAGTTAAAAGGCCTCAGTTCTTTGGCGCTCAGCCTTTCTTATGGCCCAACATTCACAGCCATCACTAAAGTTTATACTCTTGGTAAAATAATGTCCCAAGAATTTCTTTTTCTGGATCCACCAACTGGACAGTTGACAGGTAGTCTGTCCTACCAACCTATGTCTGAGAGTTTTAAAGACTACAGGTCGTCTTCAATTTGCAACCATTCCTTTAGCGACTGTTCAAATGGCACTGAAAAATGTGACTTATGAATGGTTTTTTTTTTTCGCATTTACAACCGTTGTAGCATTCCCATGGTTATGTGATAAAAATTTGGATGCTTGGCAATATTTCTGACAGTTGCATTGTCTCATGTGATCACCTTTTGTGACCTTCTGACAAGCAAAATCCAGATTCATTTAACAGTTAAGTTACTGTTACTAACTTAAGTTAGTGTTACTAACTTAACAACTGAAAAGATTTACTTAAGAACTGTGGCAATAAAGGTGCAAAATAGGGCAAGATTCACTTCCCAACTGTTTCACTTAGCAATGCAAATTATGGGCTCCATTGTTGTAGTAAGTTGAGAACTGTAACGTAAAATTGAAGAGTTCACAGTGACAGACGCCTGAAAGAGACGGACCCATTAAAGCACCCAATAAGACATAACCCTCAGATTTTACTTCCTAACAAATGTTATCTCATAAACCTAGAAAATGCTAGAGATTTGGGATCTGTTCTGTTGTTGCTCATAACTTCCCCTTTTCAATTTTTTAGAATAAAAATAAAATAAAATCAGGAGGGGAGGGGTTTCTAGAAACATTCCTGTCATATAATTTGAAATGGTTTTCTCGTCTTCTTGGAAGCCTTAGGGAACCTGTGAATTTCTGCCCTGAATTGGAGATGAACAAGCTGAAGCAAAGTACAGTTGTATTTATATATTATTTATCATTATATATTTAATTAGGAAATTTATATGCTACCACAATCTCAAGGACTTAAGGTAGCAGACAGGAGCAATAGTCTAGTACAAAGTCAGTACATGTTAAATATAGAACAACCAGAACATATTCTTAATAATAATAATAATAATAATAATAATAATAATAATAATAATAATAATAATAATAATAATAATAACAACAACAACAACAACAACAACAACAACAACCATGCATGGGGCTACTCAACTGTTCCAATTAAATCCCCAAATTCTTTCAGAACAAGCGAGATTTTACAAGCTTGTACAAGATTCCGAGGCTGTAGGAACTGAATATAACTGAATTATTTTCTTCTTTTCTTGGTTCAGGAAAAGGATTTCCAACCTGGAAGGCATTTCTTTAGTTATGAATTCATTTCTTTATTTGTTTTATTTATATCTCAAGTTCAGGGGCTCAAGACAGCACAGATCTTTTCCCCATATTTTTCTACAACCACCGTCTAGTGAAATAGGATAATCTGAGCAATAGAAGATCCTTGGGGGAGCAGTGGGCTAATGCCTCCTTAAGTAACACCAGCTGCCTGCAATTAGTGCAGGTTCGAGTCCCACCAGGCTTAAGGTTGACTCAGCCTTCCATCCTTCCGAGGTAGGTAAAATGAGGACCCAGATTGTTGGGGGCAATAAGCTGACTTTGTAATAATGCTGCTTGTGGGGGGGGGGCGAAAGCCCTAATAAGCAGGCATATACATAGAATGAAGGCTATTGCTAAGCACATTGGTTTGTGCTTAAATTGTAAGCCGCCCTGAGTCTTCGGAGAAGGGTGGGATATAAATGGGATTAAAAATAAAATACAGACCATTTCTTTACTAGAAACCTATAGCATTATTAACCATTCAACTATTATTGAAATGATATACAGACAGTCCCCGACTTATGAGCCCAAAATTTGTGCTGCTAAGGAAGGCAGTTACTGAGTTGCATCCCTCTTTACAACTTTTTTTTGCCACCTTTGTTAACTGAATCACTGCAGTTGTTAGGTGAAACACATGGTTGTTAAGTGGATCCGGCTTCCCCCATTGACCTCACTTGTTGGAAGCTGACTTGGAAGGTAACAAATGGTGATCACATGAACCCAGACTGTGCAACTGGCATAAATACATGCCACTTGCACATCCAAATTTTTGTGACCCTGGGGATGCTGCAATGGTCCTAAGTGTGAAAAATGGTCATAAGTCACTTTTTTCAGTGCTGTTGTAACTCTGAACAGTCACTAAATGAGTGGTTGTAAGTCGAGGACTACATGTAAAACCTGTCATAAATAGCTTTATTTTGGCATAAATTTGGATGACTCTAGAAGATGCTCTAACATGTTATTGGGGATTAACTAGTGATTGGCCCAAAAAGTTTGTGTAATGGTGACTTAGACTTTGGTCTTCTGGAGCTTAATCCATTGCTTTAACTATTAAACCATGGCTTAGAATAAGCTAAAATTAGGAAAATAACTAACTCCATTAGGAAACTAAGGAGAAATTTCGTAAGAGTGAGAACAATTATCCAGTGGAACTGCTTGCCCTCCAAAGTTGGAGGCTTTTAAGAAGAGATTGGACAATCATTTATCTGAAATAGTATAGGGATTCCTGTTAAAGCAGGGGGTTGGAATAGAAGACCTCCAAGATCCCCAAGTAATACTCTATGTTCTAAAGTGATGGCATATTGGGTGGGTTCTGACTATGCACAAGTGAGGAAATTTCTGACCTTCAGGTGTCTTTGAGCACACGTCGTGGGAAGATGACCGATGGAGGTACCTGTTGTGACTCAGGGCCAGCCTGTGGGTCCGACAGCCGGGTCCGATGTATCGGAGGACTCAGATGTGGGGGAGGAGGGAAACGAACCGGCTGATGATGATTTGGAGGCTTTGCAGAGTCCTCAGCCGGGGACCTCTTCTCAGCTGTGTGAGCCCGAGAGTGCGGAGGATGATGACCCACAGCTGGCCCTGTTCAAGGACGCCCGACGCAGGAGGCAGACGAGCAGGGACAAACAAAGAAAGACTATGGGACTCCTCGGGAGGAGGCACAGGGAGACCACGCCCTGAGCTCTCTATAAAAGAAGTGTTTGGGGAGGGGCTGGTTGCTGAAAGCAACTTTTCCGCTTGAGAAGACAAGCTCTTGTGTTTTTGTTAACTGCGTAATTAAATCTTGGCAGAAGCCTTTTAGCCTTGGACGCTTTCCAGACTCTTCTCTTAATTAGGGGTTGCGAGAAGAGGGCTGGTTCAGAACAGTTTGCTTTCAGCCACCCACCCCTTAATACTACGATGGAGCAGCTTCTTGCCGAGAATGCCCAGCTCAACCAGCAACTCACCTTGCTGGCCACTCAGGTGGCACAACTGCAGGCTCAGGTACATGCTGCCCCCCCACCCAGGAGGAAATGTCAGTTAGCTATGCCGGATAAATTTGCTGGTAAACCAGAACTGTTTCCTGCCTTCCTGGGACAATGCCAGCTTTATATCAGCGTGAGAGCAGCTGATTTCCCCACTGACCGAGATAAGGTGGGATTCGTGTTGAGCCTTCTGTCGGGAGATGCAGCTCGTTGGGGCACGCCTCTGTTGGCACAGCCTAGCCCTTTGTTGGATAACTTTGGGGGGTTTTGTGACCATATGCGCCTCATGTACGAGGACCCGATTAAGGCGCAGACCGCCACCCGACGTCTGAAAGCTTTGAGGCAGGGTCAGCGCCCCCTACAGGCCTATATCAGCGAATTCCGGCTGCTTAGCCAGGATTCCGCCTGGAATGAGGCTGCGCTCGTGGATGCCTTTCAGGATGGCTTGTCAGAGGAGATGTTGGATGAGCTGGCCCGCGTGGACATTCCCTCCGATCTGAATGGGCTGATCCATCTTTGTCTGCGGATCGATGCCCGGCTGCAGCAGCGTAAGAGTCGCCGTGCCACCCCACAGACCCCTGCCGCCCCTGTTGTGCGTGAGCCCCCAGTCCAGAGGGAGGAGCCAATGGAGCTGGGTGCCGCCAGGTCCCGTCTATCGGTGTCGGAAATGGACAGACGACGATCGGAGGGGTTGTGTTTTTACTGTGGGGACCCTGGACATTTGGCTGCTTCTTGCCCAAAGAAGCGTCAGCGGGCGTCAGTGACCAAGCCAGCTCCGAGAAAGTCCCCTGCTTTGCTATCGGGAAACGGCCCGAGCCCGATCTAGACGGTGTGAAAGATCGGGCGACCCACAACGATCACGCCGAGCGACGCCGTTCCGACGGTGCCTGTGAACCTCCACGGCATTTGATTTTGGAGGCACGACTGATCCTTCCTGGCAAGCCAGAGGGGATTCCGGTCCATGCCTTAATTGACTCTGGGGCTACCACTAACTTTATGGATTCGGCCTTTGTGGCCAAATGGGCTGTTCCCCAGTGTCCGGTGGATCCGCCCATGCTTGTGGAGACCATCGATGGTCGAGTGCTCCTGTCCGGGCCTATCACGGCCGCCACGCAACCCGTGTGTATGGCCATCAGTACCCATGTGGAGGCCATTCAGTTTTACGTCACTTCGGATCTGCACTTCCCCGTGGTCTTGGGACTGGCGTGGCTCCGGGCGCATGATCCACAGATCTATTGGTCTCAGAACTTGGTCACCTTCCCAAGTTTGCAGTGCGTGGACCACACCCGCCATATCTGTGCCGGCCAGGTGGAGGGTTCCTCAGGGGTTTCCTTGCCTCCCGTACTGTCCGACTTTGCTGACGTGTTCAGCGAGTCAGAGGCGGACCAATTACCCCTGCACAGGCCCTACGACTGCTCCATTGACCTAGTCCCTGATGCGCCTCTCCCAGTGGGGCGTTTGTACTCCATGTCGGAGCCCGAGTTGGCTGCATTGCGGGACTTCCTGACAAAGAACTTGGCTCGTGGATTCATCCGGCCCTCGTCCTCGCCAGTGTCTGCGCCCGTGCTCTTCGTCAAAAAGAAGTCGGGCGAGTTACGGCTTTGCTGTGACTACCGGAAACTCAACGCTATCACGGTGCGTAACCGCTACCCGCTGCCCCTCATCCCCGAGCTCTTGGACCGACTCCGGGAGGCTAAGATCTTCACGAAACTGGACCTGCGTGGAGCTTACAACCTCGTCAGGGTTCGGCCGGGTGATGAGTGGAAGACAGCGTTTGGTACTCGCTATGGACATTTCGAGTACACGGTGATGCCGTTTGGCCTGACCAACGCTCCCGCTGTGTTTCAGCATTTTATGAATGACATCTTTCGGGATCTGTTGGACCAGTTTGTTGTGATTTACCTGGACGACATCCTGATTTACTCCCCGTCGCGTTAAGCGCATCATCAGCATCTCCGTTAGGTCCTGCAGCGCCTCCGGAAACATCGGCTGTTTGCCAAGTTGGAGAAGTGCCAGTTCTACCAGGTGACCATTGATTTCTTGGGCCACCGCATTTCTCCTGAGGGCATCGCCATGGATCCAAGTAAAGTTGAGTCGTTGCAGAGTTGGCAACCCCCGCGTCGCGTGAAGGATGTTCAGCGACTTCTTGGATTTGCCAACTACTATCGGACATTCATCCCTGGCTTTGCTGCCTTGACAGCCCCCCTCACCCGGCTCCTGCAGAAGAAGACTCGGTTCCAGTGGAACGCCCCCGAACAACAGGCGTTCCAAGCTTTGAAGGACGCCTTCATGAAGGAGCCCATCTTGAAGCATCCTGACCCGCAACGGCCGTTTGTCGTGGAGGCGGACGCCTCCGACATTGCCATTGGGGCCGTGTTACTCCAGGCAGCGACGCCCAACGGTACCCTTTTCCCTTGCGCGTATCACTCTCGGAAATTGAATCCCTCGGAGCGCAACTATACCATCTGGGAGAAGGAGCTGCTGGCCATCAAGGCGGCGTTCGAGGCTTGGAGGCATCATCTGGAGGGGGCGCGGCATCAAATCGAGGTCCGGACGGACCACAAGAATCTGGAAAGCCTGCAGACCGCTCGGAATTTGAACCAACGCCAGATCCGGTGGTCCCTCTTCTTTGCGAGGTTTGACTTCCGGGTGCGGTACATACCAAGCGGGCACAACCAGAGAGCGGATGCTCTGTCCAGGAAGCCCGAGTACACCCGAGTGGAAGACAAGCTTCCGCCCAGGACAGTGATCCCCGTCGAGTCTTTTGCTGCGGTACGGGAGCCGGTGGATATACGGGCTCGGATCCGGGAGGCGCAGCAGCAGGAGGCGTGGGTGGCTCAGCGGAAGGAAGAGGTGGGGCCAGATTCGCCTTGGTCGGTCACGGATGGACTCCTGTATTATCGTGACCGGCTCTATGTTCCAGGAGGGCCACTCAGGGGACTCGTCCTCAGCCAATGTCATGATAACCCGGCTGCGGGGCATTTTGGCCTGTTCAAGACTCTGAACCTGGTCTCCCGTACTTTCTGGTGGCCCCGAGTCCGACACGATGTCCAGTCTTATGTCACCTCTTGCGTCCCATGCAGGCAGGCCAAGTCAGCGACAGGGGCCCCGCCTGGTTTACTGCAGCCTTTGCCAACGCCCAAGAGACCCTGGGGGGCTGTGTCCATGGACTTTCTGACGGATCTACCCCCATCCTCCGGCTTCACAACAGTGTTTGTGGTGGTGGACATGTTGACCAAGATGGCGCACTTCATCCCCTGTCGCGGCTTACCGTCAGCTCGCGCCACTAGTCGCATGTTCATCCAACAGGTGTTCCGGCTGCACGGCCTTCCCGATAGGGTCGTCTCCGATAGGGGGGCCCAGTTTACAGCCCGCTTCTGGCAGGAGTTGATGCGGGCGTTGGACATTAAGGTTTGCCTCTCGTCCGCGCATCATCCTCAGACCGACGGGGGTACCGAGAAGGTCATCGGCATCTTAGAGCAGTATCTGCGCTGCTATGTTAACCTGCAGCAGGACAACTGGGTGGACTATTTGGCCATAGCCGAGTTTGCCTTTAATAACTCGCAACACACCTCCACGCAGATGACACCGTTCTTGGCCAACGTGGGTTATCACCCCAGGTTCTTCCCTCTTTCTCCCGTGGACTCACCGGAGCCGGCAGCGAACGAATTCATGGCGGAGTTACAGGCGATCCATCGGTTGGTGCGACGGCAGCTGGAGAAGGCCAAGGCCGACTACAAGAGGTTCGCCGATCGGTCGAGAAGGGATACGCCTCCACTATCGGTGGGGGATCGGGTCTGGCTGTCCACCAGGAACCTACCATCCACTCGGCCGGCGAGGAAGCTGGACCACCGTTACCTTGGACCGTTCCCAGTCGAGGCCGTCATCAACCCGGTCGCCTATCGTTTAACTCTGCCACGTTCCCTGCGCGTGCACCCCGTCTTCCATCGGTCCTTGTTGGTCCCCGAACAACCGGCCTGTCCACTTCGCCAAGCGGAACCTCCCCCATCAGGAACTCGTGATGGAGGCAGCACCCCCGAGTACGAGGTCGCCAGCATCAGGGATTCCCGCTGGCTGAAAGGTCGCTTCCAGTACCTGATCGAGTGGAAAGGGTACGGGCCGGAGGACTTCACATGGGAAGACGCGACCGCCGTTCATGCCCCTGCGTTGGTGACTGCTTTTCACGAACAGTTCCCATCCCGACCGCATCCGGATCGGCAGACCCGAGGGAAGGGCCCTGCGGTGCGGGATAGTGTTGTGACTCAGGGCCAGCCTGTGGGTCCGACAGCCGGGTCCGATGTATCGGAGGACTCAGATGTGGGGGAGGAGGGAAACGAACCGGCTGATGATGATTTGGAGGCTTTGCAGAGTCCTCAGCCGGGGACCTCTTCTCAGCTGTGTGAGCCCGAGAGTGCGGAGGATGATGACCCACAGCTGGCCCTGTTCAAGGACGCCCGACGCAGGAGGCAGACGAGCAGGGACAAACAAAGAAAGACTATGGGACTCCTCGGGAGGAGGCACAGGGAGACCACGCCCTGAGCTCTCTATAAAAGAAGTGTTTGGGGAGGGGCTGGTTGCTGAAAGCAACTTTTCCGCTTGAGAAGACAAGCTCTTGTGTTTTTGTTAACTGCGTAATTAAATCTTGGCAGAAGCCTTTTAGCCTTGGACGCTTTCCAGACTCTTCTCTTAATTAGGGGTTGCGAGAAGAGGGCTGGTTCAGAACAGTACCACCCTTATCATCTCAAATCTATTCTGACATTTAATTAGCAGTTCTGAGATTTAATCCATGTAATCAACCATTCCCTGAGATTCTGACATTTAATCAGTCATTCACAATGAAGGTAGTAACACTGAGCAGAGGTAAACAGAGGAACTGTAAAGGAACGAAATGGTAGCTGAAGGTAGCTGAAGGTTGAACATCGGAAGGATTTGGATGCTACTTTTGAAGGGATGGAAATGAAATCGAAAGAGAAATATGATCCCAGATTGTATTAAGAACTTTCATCCAGCTACTCCATTTATCTAATTACGTTGTTAAGATAACATCAGATCACAGATCATGGAAGGCTTTTAAAGCAAGCTTCCTTCCATCAATAGCAAACCACGTTCACTTTGCAACTAAAATTATGCCAAACCGAAATAAAATAGTTAGCAGCTTTTGTATATTTGGGAGAAGGCCCAGGCATGTAAGTCACTTATGTTCCTCAAATGGGAGAAATGGGGGGAAATGATATTGAAAAAAACCTGATTTTCATAGACCTTCCACCTGTTGTCTATCCCTTTTCTTGTTATAGATAGAAATTTTAAAGAGATTATCATGATATGCAGGTAGACCTTGACTTACGACCGCAATAGAGCCCCACGTTTCTGCTAAGTAGAGCAGTTGTTAAGTTTTGCCCCATTTTACGATTCACAGTTGTTAAGTGAATCACTGCAGCTGTTATGTTAGTAACGTGGTTGTTAAGTGAATCTGGCTTCCCCATTGAGTTTGCTTGTCAGAAGGTTGCAAAGGGTGATTGCATGACTCTGGGACACAGCAGCCGTCATAACTAAGAGACAGTTGCCAAGTGTCCGAATTTTGATTATGTGGAGATGGTGCAACAGTTATAAGTGTGAAAAATGGTCATAAGTCACTTTTTCAGGGCTGTTACAACTTCAAACAGTCACTAAATGAATGGTTATAAGTTGAGGACTACCTGAAAAATACAAATGAAAATAAAGGTAACTGAGAAATGGAAAAAGGAAAGAAAGAGGAAAAGAAAGTGTGTGATAACAGGGAATAGAAAAAAGCATTAGGTTCTGATATTTTATCAGCACATTAAAATACAAAATAAAATTGCAGCCTGAACTTTTACTTTTCTATAAAGTACTTAGTAATATAGTACTTAATCATTTCTGTAACAAAAAACTAATCCAATCAGTAAAACCCAAAGTAATTTTTTTGTCTGTCTCAACCACAAAAACTAGAGGCAGTTTCCAGGTAGAAACAAAACTGGATATATTCTTTTCTTTGATTAAAACAGTTAATTTTGCCATCTCTGCTAGCTCCTTTTTCCATTCATTCTTCACTTTTTCCATTCATTCTTCCTTTGTGGGGACTGACATATGTTTCCATTTTTGTGCATTAAGAAGTCTTGCTGCAGTCAACATATACTATAATAAAGTCCCAATTTGTTGGAGATAGGAGTGGCTGAGCCAAGGGGAGGAGTCAAGTGGGCAGTTAGCCTGGAATCGTTACATAGGCATAAGAGAGCAAAGTCAGACCCTCATTGAATGCCATTGAACTTTATCTAGTCTGGCCCAGGTGCAAACTGCCAGTTTGAGAAGATTCTTGTGAAATAGACATGAGCAATATAGTCACTAATTGAATTCTTCAGGTGTGGATCTGGTTTTTGCACCACACTTTTTTTTCTCTTTATCTATGGGGATGGGGACTGTCTTGAAAACATGCTAGATTGCCAAGCTGTGGCAATAGCACATCCTTGGACTGTAATGAGGTGCTATAAAAGATGAATCTGGAGTGAAGTAATTACACCCACATTCAAATTAAAACACCTATAGAGGTTGCTCAAGGAAACTGAAGAGCAATGATTTTTAAAAACTTTAAATGATTTCACTGCAACATCTGAAATCCTTGGGCTGAATTTTTAAAATGTGCATGAAAGAAGCAGCTCTGAAGACCCAAGGGAGAAGCTCATCATGTTGGAGACCAACAGTCAAATGAAAAACACTGGAAAACATGCAGGATAATCAGATGGAAATGGCACCGCAGTTCACACACACTCCTTGGCCATCATTTTAGACCAGGGATTCCCAATTTTGGCAACTTTAAGACACCTGGACTTCAACTCCCAAAATTGCATGGTTGGCTAGGGAATTCTGGAAGCTGAAGTCCACATGTCTTAAAGTTGTCAAGGTTGGGAAACCCTGATTTGGACACACAACATATATCTCAAAGGGCAGGTGTTCAATTACGCAATCCTGGCCATCATCTAGATTTTTTGACACCTCCCTAAGGATGCTCCTGTCCCAGGGCAACATCTGCCTCCCCAAAGTCTTGGGAACAACCAAGTTGTTGTTGAAACAAAGTTCAAACTGTTATGAAAAAGACAACATACTGAATGCATATATAGGGGATGATACTATGAAATGTATTTAATAATAAGTCAACATCAATGTAAAAAGAATCCAGTTTTTGCATGGATTAGTGGGTTAGGATGCTGAGCTTGTTGATCAGAAGGTCAGCAGTTTGGCGGGTCAAATCCCGTGTGCCGCATAACAGAGTGAGCGCCTGTCCCAGCTTCTGCCAACCTAGCAGTTCGAAAGCACGTAAAAATGCAAGTAGATAGGGGACACTACGGTGGGAAAGTAACAGCCTTCCGTTCACCTTTGGCATCTAGTCATGCCGGCCACATGACCATGGAGACATCCTCGGACAAGCGCTGGCTCTTCGGCTTTGAAACGGAGATGAGCACCGGCCCCTAGAGTTGGAAACGACTAGCATGCATGTGCGGGGGAACCTTTACCTTTACCTTTTTACACTACCATTATATTTTGTCACATTTTCTCTTCCATTCATTCCCCAACATCCGCATGCAGTTCTTTTTTATTGCATTCATCCCCCGTGAATGACTGAAAAGAAGGAGAAAAATGTCAGCACAGAGGACCAAAACTGTTTCACTGCAACAACAGCAGTCTTTCAAAGGTCTGGTGGACACCTATGTGTTTGCACATCATGGATGTCAGCTTAGGGTGCAGGGAGGCCAATGGGGAGGATATAGAGAAAGGGCAAACAGTCCAGAGCTTACAAATCAATGTGCCCCAGCACTGATTCTGCAACCTGCACAGAATCCTCATGTTGCAGAAACAATGACCCAGCAGCCCCAGAAGGAAAAAGGGAAAAAAAATGAAGTCATCTATAACATATAGTGTAAGCGGACTGGAAGGAAGTGAAATGGAGCATCCCGCTCTTCTGCTGAAGCGAGCCAGGCCCCCCCCCTGCTTTGGCTGAATTTCCTATGTGCTGGTAAGACAACCTGCTCACCATTGGGGATGCCTGCCGGCACAACCTGATCACCATCCTGGAGCGTGCCCTGGAGTTTGCCTTTGGTCTTTTATGACGCTGACCCATATTCTGCTGCTTTGGCGAGAAAACTACTTTGGGGCATATCCTCCTTTCTCATTTTAAAAATAGTCCTAGTGGTTACATATCTTAGAATATCCCGTTTGAAATCCTTGTAGGGCAGACAACTGGTTGCTAAATTATTTGAATCCCACCACTGGTGTAAGGGAGTGTAACAGCCACTGTTGTTGTTAGCTGCGAAGTCGTGTCCGACCCATGTCCGACCCATCGCGATGGTAACAGCCACTAGGTAGGACAAATAGACAGAAAGCTAGCACAGCACATCCGTGGACACCAACCAGCAGTCACAAGACATGATGAAAACTCCTTAGTTTCACAACCCCTTGGACAGACTTCACAGTAATTTCAACCGAGAAACTGTGAACATAGTAGGCTAAGCCAAATCTAAAAATCCCAGGGATGTTTTGGAAGCTTGGCACTCATATAAAGCAACCATCAACAGACAAATAGATATAAACAACATCTACCTATCATTCAAAAGAGACAATGAAAAAGCCAAAAAACGAAACAAAATACCAAAACACCTCCTCACCAGCAATTAACATCCAGATAAGGAGAGATTAACACTGTGATTAATATTAGACCAACAATCAAGCAGTAAGCAATAGCCTAATGTAAGAACCAAGAAGAACACTCTCACCAGTGCTTAGAAGCAAATGGAGTAAATCCCACTCCCTTCTAGCACTAATAATGTTATCTAGTTGGGTAATGAAACATCTGCAAGGCCTGATTTCAACCCTGAGCTATAAATATTCTCCTTTATCAGTATCACCATAAATTGCCCAACTCTGAAATCTCTCAATTTCCCACAATTGTTTAGGAAACAATTTGCACTAACTTGCATCTGTGAAAAAAGATCTATGCCTTCCTGCACCAACTAACTGCAAGATGCTGGTTCTTTTCCAGAGTTTGCCAAAAGAGGCAGATCGGTTCCTGCTGATGGACAGACACAGTGATAAACTTGCTAGCCACTTCCATTTGGTTTTTCAGATATGGCATTTTGTTTACTAAGCATGTATGGGTCACCCTGAGATTTCCCCAGAATCTCTCCACCCAATCATTCTTTGGCTTGAAATATTTATTAAAGCAGCAACGACTTCATTTGAGTGAGTCAGCTCTGTGTTCCTCCCAAACAGAAGGAATGTTGCTGAAGGCGTAAAAGGGCCTTTAAAAAAAATCCCTGGTATGATTGCAACTATTTTTGACTAGGTTGGCATTACAGTGTTTTGAGCATCTGTTCTTCCATACCAGTCACTTTTATACCCTGAGGTTTCTTAAGCAGATGGCAGCATACAACTAGGTGACTTCTGGTGATCCCTGCAAAAGCTCACCAGGGTGGACAGTTATTGGGAAATTCTAGAATTGCTGGCTAAACTGGGAACAGAAATGATACGATAACGCTTCTTCATTATTTCCAAGGAAACTGCATGTGAAGGTCCCAAGAGTCAAGGTTTACGAGAACAGCAGCTGTTGAATAGAATAGAATAGAATAGAATAGAATAGAATAGAATAGAATAGAATAGAATAGAATAGAATAGAATAGAATAGAATAGAATAGAATAGAATAGAATAGAATAGAAGAAAGGGATCTTGGAGGTCTTCTAATCCAATCCCCTGGTCTAGCAGAAGATCCTATACCACTTCAGAGAACTGTCTAGTTTCTTGTTAAAAACCTCCAGTGATGAAGCACCCACAACTTCTGAAGGCAAGCTGTTCCATTGGTTGATTATTCTCACCGTTAGGAAGTTTGTCCTTAACTCCAGGTTGCTTCTCTCCTTGATTAGTTTCCATCCATTGTATCTTGTCCTGCCTTCTGGTGCTTTGGAGAATAGGTTGACCGCTTCTTCTTTGTGGCAGCCCCTCAAATCCTGGATATACTGCTATCATGTCACCCTTAGTCCTTCTTTTTTCTAGACTACAAAGCCAAATCCTGAAACTGTTCTTCATATGTTTTAGTCTCTTCTAGGCCTTTAATCATCTTAGTTGCTCTTCTCTGTACTTTTCCCCAAAAGTCTCAACATCTTTTTTTTTGTAGTCTGGTGACCAAAACTGGATGCAGTTCAGGATCAGTTCAGGATCAGCCAAAATCAGCTAGGTGCAGCCACTTTCTTAGGTTTTTAAAATAATAATAATAATAATAATAATAATAATAATAATAATAATAATAATAATAACAACAACAACAACAACAACAACAACAACAACAACAACAACAACAACAACAATAATAATAATAATAATAATAATAATAATAATAATAATAATAATAATAATAATAATAATAATAATAATAATAAGTTGGAAGGGACCTTGGAGGTCATCTAGTCTATCCCCCGGCTAAGGAAGGAAACCCTATACCATTTCAGACAAATGGCTGGCCAGTCTCTTCTTAAAAACTTCCAGTGTTGGAGCATTCACCACTTCTGAAGGCAGGTTGTTCCACTGGTTCATTGTTCTAACTGTCAGGAAGTTTCTCCTTAGTTCTAGGTTGCTTCTCTCCTTGACTAGTTTCCATCCGTTGCTTCTTGTCCTGCTTTCAGGTGCTTTGGAGAATAGCTTGGCTATTCTCCAAAGCACCTGAAAATGAAAATCAAACAACTTCCTCTTCTGTTTCTGCCTCCTGTCATCGCGAAATGGTAGGACGACAGTTCTTAAGGATTCAGGTCTTAACATCTAGCGGTTAAATCTCAATGCATAGCATGGATCAGAGAGACATCTTGCACATGGACAGACATGAAACAGAACACTGGCCGAGTTTGCCATGTTCCATTTTGCAGCTGCTGAGTTACATTTTGATCTATTTTAGGACCATTATGCTCCCCCTCCCCTCTCCAAGTATATATTTAACTGAACAAACAAATATCCTTTGGGCTTTTAAATGGTGGGAAACAGCTGTTGCAGAATAAGTGAAGGCAGCATACAGTGGATGGAACAGAAGTCACAGAACTAGGGAATTGGAAGGCTTCTTAGCAGCCTTTTAAGCCAAAGGTGGGTAAAACTAGCTAAAGGAATCCCTGCAGATTTTACTCTGCTAGTTGGTGCTGACTATAGTGGGGCAGTACTCATCTCCGTTTCAAGGCCATTGAGCCAGCACTGTCCGAAGACATTTTTGCGGTCATGTGACCAGCATGATGTCACGGAGCACTGTTACCTTCCCACCAAAGTGGTACCTATTGATCTACTTGCGCTTGCATGTTTTCAAGCTGTTAGGTTCGTAGGAGCTGAGGCGAGGATGAGAACTCAACCCATCACGTGGCGCTTGAGTCTCGAACCTGGGCTGCTGACTTTCCAGTCAACAAGCCCAGAGTCTGAACTGCTGAGCCACCCCACCGCCCCTAAGCCAAAGGTTGGGAATTGGAGAAACCAGGCTTCATCTGAATCTCAAACTATTTTGTGGGCCTTTCGAACCGCCTCCAACGTGAAAGGACAAAAAAATCAGGGACATGTCTTCCGGGCATAAAAAAATTGCCACACACAACCTTAAAGTAGTCTGAAAAGCATGAAAAAAGACCTAATTCAGAAAAAAGCAGAACAGTTAAGCCTTGCTTACGTATATAATATGGGTCTGCCTATCTTGCTTCAATGGTTCGCCTACTGTGGTTCTCACCCTCCTACCCAAATATTAAATATAGACTTTGCTACCAAAAATTGCACACATTTACTTCTCAAACCTGGGGATAGGTGTTATTGTTTTTATCTTGCACTGTGCTAAAAAAAAATTGGAAGTAAACAATTTTTTTTTACCCTTGTACCTCACACCATCTTTCCCCCTCTCCTTTTCCTTCCCCTAATCTCCTATTTCTATTTATCTTTGTATTTTATATATTAAATAAAATGGGATAGATGTTAGAATAGAATAGAACAGAATTACAGAGTTGGAAGGGACCTTGGAGGTCTTCTAGTCCAATCCCCTGCTTAGGCAGGAAACCCCATACCATTTCAGACAAATGGTTGTCCAATCTATTTTTAAACACTTCAAAGTTTTTCGATTGAAACTTTTAGATCCAACTTCTGGAGGCAAGTTGTTCCACTGATTAATTGTTCTAACTGCCAGGAAATTTCTTTTTAGTTCTATGTTGCCTTTCTCCTTGATTCATTTACATCCATTGCTTCTTGTCCTGCCTTTCAGGTGCTTTGGAGAATAGCTTGACTCCTTCTGCTTTGTGGCAACCCTTAAGATATTGAAAGACTGCTATCATGTCACCTCTATCCTTCTTTTTATTAAACTAGACATACCCAATTCCAGCAACTGTTCTTTATATGTTTTAACCTCCAGTCCCCTGATCGTTTTTGCTGCTCTTCTCTGCACTCAACATCTCTTCTACATCGTGGTGACCTAAACTGGTGAGGCCTTACCAAGGCATTGTAAAGTGGTATTAACACTTCACATGATCTGGATTCTATCCCTCTGTTAATGCAGCCTAGCACTGTGTTGGCTTTTTTGGCAGCTGCAGCACACTGCTGGCTCATATTTAAATGTTATTAGATGTGCAATGTTTCATTCGCACAATTCTCCAGCCATGATGGCCATGCTGACAATTCTGGGAACTCACTTGCCTCAAGGAGGGTCATATTGAGGAAGGTTATTTAGAACAACATTCTCAATGTAGGATTCTTGCATCTGCATTCTCCTTGCCAGATGGACTGTCCTTCATCTCTTGAGGTAGTCTGCTACTGTTAGCTGTACTCAGCATCCCTTTTGTTTCTCCTAATTGTTTCAAGGTTGAGGTTCGTTGGGTCAGCTGAGATCTTCATGTATCTGAAAAAAGTGTGAATTGTTGGTTTGAGAAAGTGGCCTTTAAAGTAGGGTTTCTACAAATTACGTATTTATTAGCAGGTAAAACCAAAGCAGGAAGGAGACTCTCCTACACTTATCTAAAAAAAAAGGAAGTGACACTATTTCTGCAAAGCATCTACTTTAATTGAGGTAACACCTGAATCAGAGGCGTCAAAAATAACATTTATCAGTTATTAGATCTATTTCTTTCATTCCTTAGATTTATATCCCACCTTTCCTTGAGTAAGTTAAGGTGGCATACATACCACTCCTTCCTTCCATGTTTCTTTTTTTTCTTTTCAAAAAGAGACAGAGTAGCCAAGTCATCTGATGAGTGTTTTCTTCTTAAGAGCAACCTGGAACCAGCCTGTGGCCAATATCATCCTGCATGATGAAATCCCCACCTCTACTTTCTTCTTCCCAAGCAAATCCAAATTCTGAAACAGTCAGGATGAAGACTAGCTGTTAGCCATCAACTCAGGAAGCCGGTGCTGGATTCTTCAGTGAGTTAGGATTCCAAGTGGCTTCCGTTTTCCAAAATATCTGAACCCTCCATCCATTATTCTTTGTAGAAGATAGTCCTTGGTTTCTTTCGCTTCCAGATTTCAGGTTCTGGTTCATCGGAAGCCTACAATGTGAAAGTGGCATGTGTAATCAACTGACCTACTTCATACAATAGTTGTGGCATAGTTAGTTTGAGTTTAACCTGTACATTTGGATAAACATAGGTAAATCTCTCTCATGGCAGAAAGTCAAGAGGAACTAAAGAGCCTCTTGATGAGGGTGAAAGAGGAGAATGCAAAAATTGGCTTGAAAGTCGATGTTAAAAAAATGTAAGATCATGGCATCCAGTCCCATCAATTCCTAGCAAATAGAAGGGGAAGAAATGGAAGCAGTGACAGATTTTATTTTCTTGGGCTTGTTCTGTACCAGCCTGCTACCGGCCCTGCAGAAAAGGCAGGGACAACCCCTTTACAAATGGCAAGAGGCTGGAATTACGCCTGCCAAATTTATAGCTACAAAAACAAACAAGACACGAACCAAGAAACAGGAGCTTTAAGAAACACGAACTATCCAAGCGGTTGCCTTCAGCAAACCAGCCCTCCCCACACATTCCCCTTATATAGAGTTCAGGGCGTGGCTTCTCTCTGCCTCCTTCCGAGAAGCCCCATTGCCTTCCTCTGTTTACTCCTAATTGACTGCCTCCTGCGTCGAGCGTCCTTGAACAGGGCCAGCTGTGGGTCATCTTCATCCACGCTGTCAGGCTCACACAGCTGGGTCTCTGTGGTGACCAAGTGGGAGGGGCCTGGCTGAGGGCTCTCATCAGCAAGATCTTCAACCCCCTCAGCAAGGTCTTCAACACCCCCCTCCTCCTCCTCTGAGTCGTCCGACCCAACTGCCGAACCCACAGGCTGACCCTGAATCACAACAGGGCTCCAAGATCACTGCAATGCCAGAAAATTAAAAGACATTTGCTCTTTGAGAGGAAAGCTATGGCAAACCTAGGCAGCATATTAAAAAGCAGAGACATGACCTTGCTGACAAAAGTCACTGTAGTCAAAGCTATGGTTCTTCCCAGTAGCAATGTGTGGCTTTGAGAGTTGGATCATAAGTAAGGCTGAGTGCTGAAGAATTGATGCTTTCAAATTGTGGTGTTGGAGAAGATTCTTGAGAGTCCCTTGGTCTGCAAGGAGAACAAATCAGTCACTCCTAAAGGAAATCAACTCCAGATGTTCTGTGGAAGGATAACTACTGAAGCTGAAGCTCAAATGCTTTGGCCACCAAATGAGAAGAGAGGACTCACTGGAAAAGACCCTGATGTTGGGAAAGATGGAAGGCAAAAGAAGAAGGGAATGGCAGAGGATGAGATGGTTAGATACTGTCACCAACATAGTAGGCATGAATTTGGACAGACAGTGAAGGACAGGGGATCCTGGCGTGCTATGGTCGATGGGGTCGTGAAGAGTCAGACGCAATTTAGCAACTGAACAACAACAACAAGGTAAATCTCCCTTTCAGCCTAAACATTGAGTTGGAAGTGGGCTTGTCTGCAAGGGGGCAAATGCAGCCACAGAATTCCTCTCTCCCAGCTCTATAGGCAAGGGAAGAAGCAATGGATGGAAACTAATCAAGGAGAGAAGCAACCTGGAATTAAGGAGAATTTTCCTAATAGTGAGAACAATTAAACAGTGGAATGCTTCGCTTTCAGAAGTCACTGGAGTTTTTAAAGAAGAGACTGGACAGCTACTTGTCTGAAATGGTATAAAGGTTTCTTGCTTTAGCAGAGGCTTGGAGTAGAAGACCTCCAAGGTCCCTTCCAACTCTGATATTCTACATGCCATGTTCTATAGGAAGCATCAAGGGGGTAGGGCAGAACCAGATTTACCTCACCTGTTCCTCACCCTGCGTGGTAGCTTTCATATCCACTAGAATGTGTGTCTGGAGGTGGAATAGACAGGAAATGTCACTTGACTAGCTGTTGCAAAAAATGTCTGGGAAAGGAGCCAATGAAAAGGGCAAATAACCATTGGTTGTTGTATTATCTAACACAACAGATGTGGGTGTCTCTTATGATTTATGCCATGACAGGCCTAGCTTGTCATTCTGTTAACTCATCCTTGACTATAAATTAGCTGCTGGAGCTAAACGCCCTACTTATCTCATGTTGTCTTTTTGTAAAACCTTTCAGTTAGTGGGGGGGGGGTGTGCCCTGCACTTTAATGGTGTGTGTTTGTGTGAATGTCTCATAATCATGATGTCACTGGTGTGGATAGCAAGGGTATCTGTGAGGGAGGGTGAAGAAGCTGGCACACATTAAAAAGAGACAGGGCTTTACTTGTGCAGTTATAGCCATCAGCTTGCCTTGTTTTGACTCCCCTACACAGATGTGTCCTGTAGAGAGCAGTTTCCATCCATTTTTTTATTTTGGGGTGCTATCAAGTTTTTAAGGTGCACAGGAGATATACAAAGCAGCCATCTCGTCAATCTGACTCACTGCCTGAAAGGGGTCCAATAATTTAGCAACCCATTTTGGGAAAAGACCTCATACGGGGCACAAAACATATGTGTTTACCATGTAAAGAGTGTGATCTGCGCATGTGTGTTTCTGTGTGATATTTAAATGTGTGTGCAGTGTGTGTGTGTGTGTGAGCAGTGTGTATGCATTGCCCAAGTAATGCAGACACAGGAATGAATGCTGAACCCCAAACAACTGCCAACTTCATTCTGACAGTTTTCCTCCCACTTCATGTGGATAGTTTGTAAATAAATTCCAAATATTTGAAACCTTGCAGACTCTCCAGCTTTACAAATTAAATTCTGGGCTGCTTTTGGTTGAAAAACAGGGATGGCTCAGCTTCTCCTCCTCTCTTGCACACACAAAAAATGGAATATTTGGCAGTCCTGTGGTGATCTAAAAGGCATGAGACATTTTAAAAGGGTTTTCTAAGTGATTTGTTTCCACGGTCAGATTGTCTAGAGATTTCTGTATCTCTCCATCTCCCGCTGCCTTATTAAGGGAGGGAATGGAGCCCAACCGAGGGTCTTTTCACTGGATGCTGCAAAGTTGTTCCAGGTGAGGTTAAGCAAAATATGAGGACCTGCGTGTCAGCAGCCTCTTTAACTGGGGAAAAGGAAAAGTCACATAGTTTTCAAGCATTGAGATGCACTGAGCTTTTCTCTTGTTTATGTTGTTAGCTGCAAAGTCGTATCCGACCCATCGCGACCCTATGGACAACATTCCTCCAGGCTTTCCTGTCCTCTACCATCTTCTGGAGTCCATTTAAGCTCATGCCTACTGCTTCAGTGACTCCGTCCAGCCACCTCATTCTCTGTCGTCCCCTTCTTCTATTGCTCTCAACCTTTCCCAGCATTAGGCTCTTCTCCAGTGAGTCCTTCTTTCTCATTAGGTGGCCAAAGTATTTGAGTTTTAGCTTCAGGATCTGGCCTTCTAAAGAGCAGTCAGGGTTGATCTCCTCTAGGACTGACTGGTTTGATTGCCTTGCAGTCCAAGGGACTTGCAGGAGTCTTCTCCAGCACCAGAGCTCAAAGGCCTCAATTCTTTGGCGCTCGGCCTTTTTTATGGTCCAGCTTTCACAGACATACATTGTAACTGGGAAAACCATGGCCGTGACTATACGCCCTTTTCATACTATATTCATAGTATGCGGCTTAATTCAGCAAAGTTCAAAACAGTTTACAAAACAAACTTTCAAATAAAAAGCTACTTCTATAACTGGACTGTTTTGAGCTCTGACATTTTTCTTTTTCTTTTAATTTTTTTTCTTTACAGACCTGGATAGTTTTCAGAACAGGTGAAGGTTACATTTTATTTGAAGTATAAGCCAGAAGGATTTCCTCCATTGCTGCTTGAACTTTAAAAAGCTTGATGCACTTCTAGCAAGTCCAGATTCATTTCATAGAGGGATTTTTTTTCCCCACCTCCTTTTGACACTTACAGCAGAGGTCCCCAACCTCTTGGGCACCAAGGACCGGTTCCATGGAGAAAGGTTTTTCCACGGACTGGAGAGTGTGTGGATGCTGCCTGCATCCTACGGATGGGGCTTTGCTTGTTTATGTGGACCAATTGCTGGCATGCTGTGGCCCAGTATTGGTCCACGGACCAGGGGTTGGGAACCCCTGACTTACAGAACTGTCATATAATTTCATAGTCAGGTGGTTCCACAATCATTCCTGGAAAATCAGGAGTAATTCTTTGGACTGATGGGAGGTTCACACCTTAGCTGTGTCCGGTTTCTCCTGCTACTGCTTTCTTTTGAGTGGGTATTAACCTTTCACTCTTTAGATTAAGTGAAGCAAAGATAGATCATCCTGAGGGAAGGACTGCCCTAAAACAGGCATGTCAAACTGCCGGCCATGGGCTGGATGCACCAGGATGAAACCGCGTCCTCCCTGTTATGTACTGGGCTTTTGGAATATCACCACGTGCGTTAGAACCGTTAGTTCTCCAGCAACTCAGACAGGATGTCTCCAGTCCTGCCATTGGTCAACTTTGGGTGGCAAGCATGGCTTCAATCTGATTGGTTAATGCCATAGGGCCTGGCTATATATTGAAGCAGGGTGACTCCAATCTCTCAGTACAGTTTCTGCTTAAATAAAGTATGAGTTTGTCTGTACTCATCTGCATGTTCTCGTTCCTGCTCATCAGAGCCCACGACATAATACTCCCCATTGCTGGCAATGGGGAAAAAGGTCACGATACGTCACGCGACGTCACATGACGTCGCAAGTTTGACATGCCTGCCCTAAAAGAATAAATAATTCTAGTACGCTCAGTGTGTAAAACAAGCTTCTCTTTATTGATGCCATGGAATAAATGAATTAATTTATTTTAACCTTGATGTGGAATACATCATATTTTTTTAATCTGAACAATGAACTCCACACCTCCACCCACCCACCCCTTTTTTAAAAAAGGCATTATGAAAGCTGATATCAATGGGATTGGCTTAAGAGTGTAGAGCCCCTTTTTTGTGCAAGAAACTGCAAGTACATTTGAAAAAGAGGCTTTATAGATAATGCTTTTGGAAATGTAAAGACCACTATAATGTAGCAAAAAGAAAAAGGAAAGAAAAGCTTCAAAGGGAGATAAGTAGCTCAAGAAATAGTAGGAAATAAGTTATCTGCCTTCCTTCTTGGTGAATAACAGCTGTTCTTGTTTTCTTTGATAACCATCATCTCTATGGGAAGCATGCTAGAAGGACACCACAGAGGATAGATCTGCATATTACACTAATATGGAGTGCCTAGGGAGCATTTAATTCAGCTGGTGGACTGGGATCAAGAGCTGTAATGGAAAGAAGCAGTGCTTTGTTTGTAAAAGAAAAAGGTGCCGGAACTCACACATGTCGTACAACCCGCCTTGCCTACCCTACAAGGTTCCATCCCAAAAAGGTGCCGGAACTCCGTTCTGAGGGTTCTATGAGAAAAAAAAAGTCCTGGAAAGAAGGAATAACCTTGAGGAACAGGAAAAAGAATCTTAACCAAGACAATGGTCAGATAAAGGAAATCTCAATCTGGGACAGAAATGTAATTTGAGAAAGCATCTCAGATATGATCCTCTCTTATAATGAAAAAAAACAAAACCATGGAGGATGGGGGAGGGGAAGTGTATTTAGACTTGCAAGATTCTGTTGCTACAGTGGTTCTCAACCTGTGGTCCATGATCCATAATGTCATCACAGGGGGTCTGCAAAGGCTTGAAGAAATGTTGTGATTTAAATATCTCAGGGGCTGCCACAAAGAAGAGGGAGTCAAGCTATTCTCCACAGCACCTGAGGGCAGGACAAGAAGCAATGGATGGAAACTAATCAAGGAGAGAAGCAACCTAGAACTAAGGAGAAATTTCCTGACAGTTAGAACAACTAATCAGTGGAACAACATGCCTCCAGAAGTTGTGAATGCTCCAACACTGGAAGTTTTTAAGAAGAGACTGGACAGCCATTTGTCTGAAATGGTATAGGGTTTCTTGCCTGAGCAGGGGGTTGGACTAGATGGCCTGCAAGGTCCCTTACAACATTATTATTATTATTATTATTATTATTATTATTATTATTATTATTATTATTATTATTATTATTATTATTATTATTATTATTATTATTAAACTTTTATTCATAAAACATGAAACTCAGTCAACTGAACACTCAAATTGACTGGCACTAATGGTTGATACGGGTTGCTGCCAGCATCCTAGATATCAACCAAGTATCTCCTTAAAATGTAAGATGTTCCGAGTAGCGTATTATTATTATTATTATTATTATTATTATTATTATTATTATTATTATTATTATTATTATTAAAACTTGAGTTAAGTCTTGGTGGTCTGTGGCCATGGTCTATGGCCACAAAAGGTATTTAAAGGGGTTCCATGGTGAAGAAAAGGTTGAGAACCAGTGTATTATTTTATTAATTGATTGAAGGAGGAGTGATGGCTCAGTGGTTAAAAACACGGTCAGCTAGATTTCCTTGATCTCACCATTGCCTTGCTTAAGCCTCTTCCTCCTTTTCCTCAGGGTTAGTCCTTGTTCCCATTATACCTCTTGATCCTAGGCCACCAGCTGGAAAGCTGACAGCCTGGGTTCAAGACCTGAACACTGTGTGAGGGGATGAGCTCCCATTACTTGCCCTAGTTCCTGCCCACCTAGCAGTTCGAAAGCACGCAAATACAAGTAGATAAATAGGTACCACTTCAGTGGGAAGGTAACAGCATTCCATGAGCCTCGGCATATAGTCATGCTGGCCACATGACCATGGAAGAGTCTTTGGACAAATCTGGCTCCCTTGACTAGGAAACAGATGTGCGCTACCTGCTAGAGTTGGACATGAATGGTCAGGGGAAACCTTTTACCTTTTTATTGATTGATTGATCATATTTAGAAACTATCCATCTTCCTCAAGATTGATTATAAGGATTGCTTTAACAGGGAGATGGGCAGCATATAAATTTAGCAAAGAAACCAATTAAACAAACAAATAAATAAAATATGTCCTTATAATAAAAATAGTATTATCTTGCATGTCTTTGGGGTTCAGGTATGGCCCATCTAAGGATGACTTACAAGACCTCTGAACACAGCCTAACGTTGTCTGCACCAGAAACACAAGCGTGTCATTCTTTTTTTCTTCATTACATGGATAATAAAGGCCATCAGTCTGAAATGCTTCTTCTCCACAGAACTTCGATGCGACATGTTCACATTGTTGTGTGGCAATAATGGAAAATAAATTAATTACTCCTGAAGAACTGCAGCATAGGCCCCTGTAAAGAGAGTGGATGAATTCCAAAATATTGCTGCATCCAATTAGCAGTTCCATTATGAGTATGCTCCAACAGGATATGAACAAAATAAAGAATAACATCTACTTATAACTTTCTAATTCAGATATCTTCTGCATTGGTTACCTTAAAATTTGCAACATTTGGATTTGTGAAAAAAATGGCCACCTAATTCTGTCTGGTTGAGTCAATCATCATTATAAGAATATTTTGAGAGCGTCTGGTGCCTTTTATTCAATTTGTTAACTTCTAATTCATATGTGAAAAAATGTGAGATAACTCTTTTGAGTTCATTAATTATTACAAATTTAGCAAATTGTTTTTCTTTTTAAATGTGTCTGGTCTAGTGCAATGAACTTTTTTTTTTACTGGAAAAGCCTCTGAAGCATTTTTTCCATGTCATTGAATTAAGAAAAAGAAAAGCAAAAAAAACAACAACACCAAAACCCCAAAAATTTATTCATCACTAGTAACAACATAAGTAGAGCTGTGCTGGTGTTATAATTATTATTTTGGGTGCCTTCGAGTTAATTTTGATGCCTGATGACTGCCTGGTGTAGTCTCTGCAGTTTTCTCTGCAAGATTTTTACAAGTGGTTTGCCATTGCCTCCTTCCTAGGGCTGAGAGAGAATGACTGGTCCAAAGTCACCCAGTCAGTTTTGTGCCAAAGGTGGAACTAGAACTCACCATTTCCTGGTTTTAAGCCTGGCGATAAAATCACTACACCAAACTAGTCCTCCTCCTCCTCCTCCTCCTCCTGTTTCTCTTTTCACTACCACCACAGTACTGTCAGGTGGCTAGAGCTTCCGTACCTAAGGTAGGACTAGAACTCACAACCTCCCAGTTTCTGTCCAGCACCTTAACCACTACAGAAAAAAAAAATCTTTCAAGTCTCATTTGGTTAGAGAAAAAAAAAGTTATGGAGAATGTTCCTTTCCTAAAGAATTTGGGGAAAATACTCATGAACAAAGTGTGATGTTCTTCTTTCTTTCACCTGGCCAAGGGGGTGTGTTCAATATTCAATTGAACACACCTTGGTGGAGCACTGGGCTAATGCCTCCTTAAGTAACACCAGCTGCCTGCAATTAGTGCAGGTTCGCATCCCACCAGGCTCAAGGTTGACTCAGCCTTCCATCCTTGCGAGGTAGGTAAAATGAGGACCCAGATTGTTGGGGGCAATTAAGCTGACTTTGTAATAATGCCGCTTTGCGGGGGGGGGGGGGCGAAAGCCCTAATAATAAGCAGGCATATACATAGAATGAAGGCTATTGCTAAGCACATTGATTTGTGCTTTAAATTGTAAGCCGCCCTGAGTCTTCGGAGAAGGGCGGGATATAAATGGGGTTAAAATAAAAAAATAAATACAAATAAATTTCTCTTTCTTAATCATCTCTCCGAGACTCTGTAGCCACCCTTGCTTCTCATGTATCAATAAGAATAAAATTCTCAAATCCTAGTGACTGTCATCCCCTGGGTAATAGCTTCTTGTCTTTCAATTGTTCTTTTAACATCTCAGCGTATCCTACTACACAACTCGGGAAGTCAGATTCACTTAACCACCATGTTATTAGCTTCAGAATTACAGTGATTCACTTGACAACTCTGGCAAGAAAAGCCATAAAATGGGGCAAAACTCACTGAACAAATGTCTCAGCAACAGAAAGTTTGGGCTCAATTGTGGTCGTAAGTCAAGGACTACCTGTGCAATGGCAAGAAACAGCCCTCCACCACCTTCATTGAGGACATTGGCTCAACCCCCCCCCAGCTCAGAAGTCTGAAAGAAAAAAAACATCCTAAGAATAAAGTAGAAACAGGGGACTTTACAGGGCAGAATGCTTTTGAGAAACCGTGGAACAGAATCCGAGGCAGCATTCATTGCATCATCCGGACAGCCTATATAGTTTGGGCTTCTATTACCAGCCAGTTGATTCTGGAAAGCACCCAAAAACTGATAATGTGAGATATTCTCCTGTCTTTGATCTAAGAATTACAGGTAGTCCTCAACATACAATCGCAGTCGGGACCAGAGTTTCCATTGCTAAGCAAGGTTAAGTGAGTCATATCCAAATTTACAACCTTTTTTTTAAAAAAAACCAACCATGGTTAATAAGTGAATCATGCAGTCATTAAACAGATCCATCTTCCCCTATTGACTTTGCTTGTGGGAAGCCAGATGGGAAAGCTACAAATGGCGAAGACATGATGCCGGGACGCTGCAACTATCACAAATATATCCTCCTTAAGTAACACCAGCTGCCTGCAATTAGTGCAGGTTCGAGTCCCACCAGGCTCAAGGTTGACTCAGCCTTCCATCCTTCCAAGGTAGGTAAAATGAGGACCCAGATTGTTGGGGGCAATAAGCTGACTGTGTAATAATGCCGCTTGGGGGGGGGGTGAAAGCCCTAATAATAAGCAGGCATATACATAGAATGAAGGCTATTGCTAAGCACATTGGTTTGTGCTTTAGATTGTAAGCCGCCCTGAGTCTTTGGAGAAGGGCGGGATATAAATGGGATAAAAAAAAACACCCAAATTTTGATCACGTGACCATGGGGATGCTGCAACAGTCATAAGTGTGAGAACTGGTCATAAATCTTCCCCCCCCCCCCGTCAAGTCAATTTCCAACACTAAACAAATTGTTGTAAATTGAGGAGTACCTGTAACGTGTCATCCCTAGCATGAGTATGTGAATTTGTCTACAGCCATCCAGGTTGGTGTGAGGTTTGTCTTTCATTGAGGGGCCTGTCTGAAATGCTGATTGAGTGATTAGCAGCTGCTGGAAAACAATCCTAAGTGGCTCCTTAGCAACAGCCTGGAAGGTGAGGCAAACTTGACAAGATCTTGTACTGAAATCGAAACAGGTGGAAGAATCAATGGCAAACACACTCCGTGGCTCAGGAAGATAGATTTTGAGGGACCAGATGATGCCTTTTGCCAGCCAGGGTGCTCAGTCTTCCTGAGCCAGGGCAATAATAATAATAATAATAATAATAATAATAATAATAATAATAATAATAATAATAATAATAATAATAATAATAATAATAATAATAATAATAATAATAATAATGCCAAATCTAGTTTGAACATCTGGCTGACTGTGCGATGATTAATAACAATAACAATAAGAAGAAGAAGAAGAAGAAGAAGAAGAAGAAGAAGAAGAAGAAGAAGAAGAAGAAGAAGAAGAAGAAGAAGAAGAAGAAGAAGAAGAAGAAGAAGAAGAAGAAGAAGAAGAAGAAGAAGAAGAAGAAGTTGGAAGGAATCTTGGAGGTCACCTAGTCCAACCCCCTGCTCAGACAGGAAACCCTATACCATTTCAGACAAATGGCTGTTCAATCTCTTCTAAAAAATTATCCAGTGTTGGAGCACTCACAGCTTCTGGAGGCAGGTTGTTCCACTGGTTAATCGTTGTGTCAGGAAATTTCTCCTTAGTTCTAGGTTGCTTTTCGCCTTGGTTAGTTTCCATCCATTGCTTCTTGTCCTGCCTTCAGGCGCTTTGGAGAATAGCTTGTCTCCCTGTTCTTTGTGGCAATCCTTGAGATATTGGAACACTGCTATCATGTCCCCCCTCGTCCTTCTCTTCTCTTCATAGACTTAGCTCAGCCAGTTTTAGAAACCCAACTTAACATAGTACACACAGGTTTTTAGGCTTCAACTTGGCAGAAGTATCTCAGATACTAGAAACAGGGCACATTAAGCAATGGAGAGCCCTTTGTTATTCTGATGGCACAACATCCTTTTATACCCACAGCAACAGAAACACACTACAGATAGTCCTCGACATACAACAGTTTGCTTAGTGACCATTCAAAGTTACAATGGCATTGGGAAAAGTGACTTATTTCAGTTTTTCACAGTTACAAGTGTTGCAGCATCCCCATGGTCATGTGATCAAAATTGTCATGCATGGCAACTGATTCGTATTTATGATGGTTGCAGTGCCCCTGGGGTCATGTGATCCCTTTTTGCAACCATCTGACAAGCAAAGTTGATAGGGAAGCCAGATTCACTTAAAAACGATGTTATTGACTTAACAATTGCATTAATGCACAGAAAGTTGTAAAAATGTGGCAAAATTCACTTAACGACTGTCTTGCTTAACAACAGAAATTTTGAGTTCAATTGTGGTCGTAAATCGAGAACTACCTGTAACAAGACTTAACAATTCTGGATAAGAAAGACAAAAAGTTCTGGATAGTGGAGATGTGGCAGTGCCTGGAGACAGCAGAATAGACGAGAAAGAACTGGAGAAGATAACAAAACACAAAGACCTGCAAACAGAAATAGAACGACTGTGGCAAAAGAAAGCAAAGTTACTACCAATACAGGTAGTCCTTAACCTATGACTACAATTCACCCCCAAATTTATGTTGTTAAATGAGAAATTTGTTAAGTGAGCTTTACCCCATTTTAGGATTTTTCTTGCCACATTTGTTAAGTGAATCAGCTATTAAATTAGTAACGTGGTTAATAAGTGAAACTGGTTTCTCCATTGACTTTGCTTGTCAGGTCATAAAAGGGGAACACAACCCCGGGACACTGCAGCCATCATAAATGTGAGTCAGTTATCAAGTATCTTAATGTAAATCACATGACCATGGGGATGCTGCAACGGTCCTAAGTGTGAAAAATGGTCATAAGTCACTATGTTCAGTGCCGTTGCAACTTAGAATGGTCACTAAACAGACTTTTGTAAGTCAAGGATTATCTGTAGTAATAGGCGCCCTGGGTGCAAACCCAAAACAACTGGAGCACCACTTGAACACCATCGTCACAAAGTAGATAAATAGTAGATAAATAAATCAAGTGACATCAAGTGAGGAAAATTCTCAGGGATGACTCACACCCTGGATGGTATCTCTTTATTCTCCCACCATCGGGAAGGAGATATAGGAGTATAGCCAGCCATACCAACGGGCTGAAGAACAGCTTTTATCCATGGGCTGTTAGGCTTTTGAACGGGAAATAATTTTATAAACTTTATGCATGATTGACTTGCGAGGCCGGTGTGTTGTGCAATTAGCTCACATGGTGTAATAAGATGGAGGGTTTGTGTCACTGCAAGTTGGCGGTGGGGGCACGAAGGGAGGCTCAGCCAATCTCAATGTACACATGGTTGTACTTTGACAATAAAGGTTCATTCATTCACTTTAACACCATCAGCATAGCAACTGTCCTGCTAGCAACAGAAATTTGGGACTCAGTTGGGTCATAGGTTGAGGACTACTTGTATTTCTTTTGCCTTTCCCAAGTTTCCTCTCCACCTTAAAGCTGAGAGTGTCGATTGTTGACTTAACTGACATCTGAGAAGCATTGGCTTTTGACTTATCTCTTACACCAGGATCATCCAGCAAAGCTAAGCCTTTCTACTGTTAATCTCCTAGACAAGTCTGTTTTGGCAGCTGTGTTTCTCCATAATGACTGATCTCCATTTGTGTGCAGTTTTAGTTGTGAAATGAGCCAGCTCAGCTCTGGACAGGAGAGGGTGAAAATGGGAGGAAAGGAAGAACAGTGTATATTTAATAGAAAGGACAAATGTATTTTTCCTGGTCTCCAAATAGCCCGGTTTATTCATAGTATCAAGGCATGATTTGCTTATCTATGATTTGTTTAATAATAATGTATTCATTTCTAATGCACCTTTGAATCAAGGGCCACCTATTCAAAAGACAATGAACATGTTGGAACGTCAAAGAAAGCCAATAATTACAGACCTTTACAACATGAAATTAGAAAAGCCCATCAACAAACTAATAAAAAGCAATCAATGTACAGTCCCTGAAAGAGCAAAGCCAATTAAGGCACATGTGATCGCATATTCTTTCTAAACTGCCAGTAAATCAATTCCATTATATAAAAATCAATACAATAAAAATGCTCCATGCCACTAGGTGTTAAGTTTCCCACACAACCTAAATCCCATGACAACTTAGAGCAATATATTATACAGAATATATAACAACAGAGTTGGAAGGGACCTTTTAAGTCTTCTAGTCAATATCCCTGCTCAAACAGGAGAATCTATTCTATACTATTAGATGTCCAATGGTATATCTATTCTATGCCAATGGATGTCCAATTTCTTCTTAAAACCCTCTAGTGATGGAGCACCCATAACTTCTGGAGGCAAGCTGTTCCACTGGTTAATTGTTCTCACTGTCAGGAAATTTCTCCTTCATTCTAGGTTGAATCTCTCTTTGATAGGTTTCCATGTCTTCTTGTCTTGACCTCTGGTGCTTTGGAGAATAAGTCAATCCCCTCTTTTCTGGGACAGATTCTCAAACATTGAAAGACTGTTATCATGTCACCCCAGTCCTTCTCTTCATTAGACTAGACAAACCTATTTTCTGCAACCATGCATCATAGGTTTTAGTCTCCAACCCACTAATAATCTTTGTTGCTCTTCTCTGCACTCTTTCTACATTGTCAACATCATTTCTGTATCGTGGTGATCAAAACTGGACACAATATTCCAAGTGTGGTCTTACCAAAGCAGTATAAAGCAGTATTAACATTTCACATGATCTTGATACTACCTCTCTGTTGATGCAGCCCAGGAATGCATTGGCTTTTTTGGCAGCTGCAGTACACTGTTGGCACATACATACATATGGTACATACATAGCAATATCAATAGCACTTAGACTTATATACCACTTCATACTGCTTTACAGCTCTCTCTAGGCAATTTACACAATCAGCATATTGCCCCCAACAATCTGGGTCCTCATTTTACTGACCTTGGAAGGATGGAAGGCTGGGTCAACCTTATGCTGGCCAGGATCGAATTCAATGGCAGTTGGCAAAATTAGCCTGCAATAATGCATTCTAATTACTGTGACACCACAGCTCTTATTCATATGTATACACATACATACTCATATACCTACATACAGAGCCTATGGCTTAAAGTTGTGCATCACCCATTATAGTTCATTAAGTCATAATTAGGATACACCAAGATCTACCAAGATGAGCGAACTTAGTCATCAGATAGTACATGGTTGGGATAGCTGCATTTGTCCTTCCGAGCTATGCCATCTGCATAGCAACTGCAATCCTTTTCAAAATCAAGAAGTAAAAAGTCTGCAAGAAGTTATGGTTTTGTTTATTGATTTCAGAAGTTGTTAGGTTGATATGATTTTCTTTCTTTTTTTTTATTGAAAAGTTTTAACATACAATTTTTTCTTTAAAAAAATCCCCCTCCCCCTCCCTTCTCCCTCCCCCCTACCTCTCCCCCCTCCCCCCCTCCCCCCCGACTTCCCAGAGCTAAATACAAGGTATATATAAAAAAAACAATCATAAACAACCATATACTAACAACCATAAACTCTAAAATCCATCACTCTCTAGCTTATATAGGATAAAACAAACCTTAGTAATATTAAACATATATAGAAAACAAAAATAGAAAAAGAAGAAAAGAAAGAAGACTTATTCAAATGCTACATGAAACTTCTTAACCCTATACTTGTTCTGGATAAACTCAATCCATTTTCTCCATTCCATAATATAGCGTTCTTGCGAGTGATCTTTCAAATAGGCCGAAATCTTCGCCATTTCTGCCAGGTCGGAAACCTTTAAAGTCCACTCTTCTATGGTCGGCAGTTCCTCTTTCTTCCAATACTGACCTATCAAAAGTCTTGCTGCCGTAATTAAATTCAACATCAACTTAGTGTCCACAACTGTAGCATCTATAATTATTCCCAACAAAAAAAGTTGCGGACAAAACTTTATCCTCTGTTTAAAAATCTTCTGCATGTTCCACCAGACTTTTATCCAAAAGGCCTTAACCTTTTTACAAGTCCACCATATATGAAAATATGTTGCGTCTTCATCACCACACCTCCAACATTTAGGCTGATAATTTGGATACATACTTGCGAGCTTTTTAGGATCTAAATGCCATCTATAAAACATTTTGTAAAAATTCTCTCTTAGATTTTGAGCTTGTGTAAATTTTACATTCCTCACCCAGATCTTTTCCCACGTGTCCATTGTGATAACTTCCTGGATATTTTGGGCCCATTTTATCATACAATCCTTAACAAGTTCTGTTTCTGAATCAATCTCTATCAACGCAAGATATATCCGTTTAATATGTGCTTGTCCCTGATTTCTGATTTGCTTTATCAAATTTTCATCAGTCATTGTAAAACCATTTTTCTGGTCTTCTTTCCACCTGGCCCGTAACTGAGTATATTGAAACCAATTTTGAACAACCTTCTCTTCTCGCAAGAGGCTATATGATTTCAAACACCAAACATTTCTTTCCAAACTTAGGATCTCCTTGTACGTAGTCACATCATGTTTGAAGCCAGCATGTATATTTTCTATTGCGTGTTTTGGAATTGCCCACAGTGGTATCTTGCAATCTAACTTATGTCTATACTTCTTCCAAACTCTCAACAATGCCTGTCTTAAAATATGCACTCTAAACACATTGTCTACCTTCTTGTCATACAACAGATATGCATGCCAGCCAAACAACAAATCGTGGCCCTCAAGATTTAATAATCTCTCTTGTGTCAAAGTAATCCAATCACTTATTCCTGCTAATGCAGCAGCTTCATAATATAGTTTAAAATTAGGCATTTTAAGACCACCTCTCTCACGAGTATCCTGCATAATCTTAAGTTTAACTCGTGGCCTTTTCCCTGCCCAGACAAATTTATTGATACCTCGCTGCCATTCCTCCAAATTAGAATCTTTCTTAAGAATCGGTATCATTTGAAATAAAAATAAAAATTTAGGCAGGACATTCATTTTCACTGCTGCAATCCGTCCCAACAAAGACAATTTCAATTTTTCCCAACTCTCCAATTCTTTTTGAATTTTCCCCCATAATTTTTCATAATTATTTTTATATAACTTTGTATTAGAGGGCGACAAAAGCACCCCCAAATATTTAACCCTTTTAACAATCTCAAATCCAGTTAATCCTTCTAAGAGAGCCTTTTGCGAAACTGTCATATTTTTGGCCAAAATTTTGGTTTTCTGTATATTAACTTTAAATCCAGAAACCTTCCCATATTGTGTTATTATCTCCATCAGGTCCACAACAGAGTTCTCTGGCTGGGTCACTGTAACAACCAGATCATCTGCAAATGCTCTCAATCTATAATCCTGATCTCTAATTTGTATCCCCTTAATTTTTTCCGAATTCCGTATTTTAACCAATAATATCTCTAATGTTAACACAAATAACAAGGGCGATAACGGACACCCTTGCCTTGTGCCCTTCTCAATATTACATGATTCTGTCAGACTATTATTAACTATAATTCGGGCAGTTTGTTTTTGATATAATGCCCTAATCGGTTGTAAAAAAATTTCCCCAAAATCCATTTTATCTAAAACTTTCATCAAAAATTGCCAATTCAATTGATCAAAAGCTTTTTCAGCATCTAGAAAAATTAGCGCCGCAGGGATCTGGTTGTTCCTTTCCAAAAACTCTAACACATCAACTATATGCCTCACATTATTTTTCATTTGTCTACCACTAATAAACCCCGTTTGGTCCCCATGAATCACCTGTTGCAGAACCCTCATCAGTCTATTAGCCAAAACCTTAGCAAATATCTTGTAATCTGTATTTAATAGCGATATCGGTCTATAATTTTTAACTTGAGTAACATCTTGGTCTTCCTTCGGAATCAAAGAAATGAAAGCTGTTCTCCAAGACGGTGGCACCTTTCCCCCCCTCTGGATTGTCTGGAACAGTTCCTTTAACGGTTTGATCATCTCTAATTGTAAATTTTTGTAGTAAGCCGCAGACAAACCATCCGTACCTGGTGCTTTATCCACCTTCAATTCCTTAATTGCTGTAAAAATTTCTTCTTCTGTAATTAATTGGTTAATCTCCTCTTTTTGTATTTGCGTAAGAACCGGGATGCTAGCATTCTCCAAATATATATCAATGTCTTTTTCATTAATCTTCTCCTTAGCATATAATTTAGAATAAAAATCCACAAAAGCATCCTTGATAAGATCCTGTTGAAACACAACCCTTCCTTTATACTCAATTTTGTCTATATTAAAAGCCCTTTGTTTTTTCCTCCGTCTATAAGCTAACCATCTACCTGGTTTATTAGCGTTGCAAAAAGTATTATGCCTGGCAAACCGCAAATTGGTTGCCACTTGGTCAGCCATTAATTTATCAAATTGTCCTCTTAACAGTTTAATAGCCTCCTTAGTTTTCACATCCTTTGAGTTCAAAATCAAAGCCTTTTCTTTTTCCTTTATTTCATTCTCCAGTTCTTTCCTCCTAGCTTCCACAGCACATCTATGTTTATTATTCATATATATCAACACCCCTCTCATATAGGCCTTGCTAGCATCCCAAACCATGTCCATAGAGGTGCCCTTATTCATATTAATTTCAAAAAAATCCTTCATCCGCTGTTTACATTCTTCCACATTTCTCTGATTTCTAAACAAATTCTCATTTACGCGCCATGAGCGCCTGTCTCTATTCTCCTTATCAATCTCTAGCCAAACTGGACTATGATCAGAGATAGTTCTTGCACAAATCTTCACCTTTTTGGTCCTTAAAAAAAAATCATTAGTCAACAAAATAAAATCAATCCTGGAAAAAGATTGATGTCTGTCAGAATAAAAAGTATAATCCTTTTCCTGCAAATATCTCTCGCGCCAGATATCTCGCAGTTCCAAGTCATCCTTCATTTCAAAAAAAGATTTAGGCAGTCTAGCATGACTTGGGACGCGCTTAAAAGCTCCAGCCTTGTCCATCTGTACATCCAAAACACCATTCCAATCCCCCATAAAAATAAAAGATTTATAATCCAACTGGGTAAGCTTTGTATGAAGTAAGCTAAAAAAGTCAGCTTGTTGTTGATTAGGAGCATATAATCCAACTAAAAGCGTCTTTTTACCTTCTAGCAGCAGCTCTATCATAACGTATCTTCCATGCTTATCTGCTTCAATTAAGTCTGCTGTTAAAGCACTTTTAACATAAACAACCACTCCATTTTTCTTATTCATTGCAGAAGCAACAAATTGCGTGCCCAACCTTAAGTTTGATAAATACTTTTGATCCGCAACCCTAATATGCGTTTCTTGCAAACATATAACATCTATCTTATATTGTTTTAAATATTGAAAAACTTTCTTCCTCTTCTGTGGTGAATTTAGTCCATTAACGTTCCAAGTTAAAAATTTAGTTGCCATGCAGATCATCCCAAAGCTCTTGGAGCACTGCTTTGATAGGGCTATCTTTTTTGGGCCGTGCTCCTCCCACTGCTTGGCTGTAAGTGCGTTGTGGAAGTACCATAGACTTCTGCTGATCTTGTTCTTTTATTTTTTTTGATCGTTTTAAAGCAGCACGCGTCACCCTCTGCTCTCTAGGATCATCCAAAGAAGTTGTAGCTTGATCTCCTCCAGCACCGTTCTCCTCTGTCTGTCCATCTTCAGCCTCTTGATGTTCTCCTTCTCCCGATCCCTTTGCAGCTTCCAGAAGTGTTAATGGGGTTGCTTTTAAAACTTTATTGTAAAAATCACGCGCTTGCATCACAGTAACCAGACGGTACCTTTTACCTTCATGCATCACCATCAACCCAACTGGAATCTCCCATCTGAACCTTATATCTCGTTGCTTGAGCTCTTGCACAAGAAATGTAAAATCCTTCCTTCTCCTTAAAATCTTTGGAGGAATTTCTTTTAGAACCAAGACTTCTTGATCAGCAATCACAACTTTAGCATCATAGGCAGCTTGTATAACTTCATCTCTAATTTCCCTTTTTGCAAAATAAACCACCACATCTCTAGGCAACTTTCTCTGTCTAGCAATCCATGAATTCACACGGAACACTTTATCCATGCCTGCTTTTATTTCAGATGCTGGCTGATTCAATACCACTTCGAAAGCCTCAGAAACCAGCTGCTTTAGATCTTCCTTAATATTCTCTTTTAAGCCTCTAATTCTAACAGCAAACTGCATCTGATAATATTGAGCAAGACTCAATTCTCTATCCATTTTGTCTCTTAAATCTTCATTCTCCAATACTTTTGCTTCTAATGTGGCATTCTTTTGAGTCAAATCTTCCACTTTTTCATCCAAATCTTCCACACATTCAGCCACTTTATGCACTGAGGACAAAATGTCTACCTTCATCACACTGAACTTCTGTTCCATCCTCTCTTCCATTCTCTCCTCCAATTTCTCCAATTTCTCCTCCATCTGTGCAAATTTATCACCCATTGATTCCAAAATTACCTGGGTATGTTTTTCAAGAGCATCTTGTAAATCCTTCGATGTCAATACATCAGGAGGATGCAACGCCTGCAATGATGATTGTTGCACCGGAGAAGTTCCACCACTCCGAAGAGTTTTAGGGGGAGGTTTAGCCGCCATCTTTTACTTTCAATTGTGACGCACTTTCACTTTAAGTTTAAAAAGTCCATCAAGCTCGAGAGTAAAATAAAATAATCCTCTTCACCTTTTCCTCTTGTACCGCTCTGCCTGCTCTTTTTATTCCATAGTCCTTCCTTCAGGCAGGGGTGGTCGCAGACGCCTGGCTCTGCTCCAAGAAATCCGGAGCAGAGACGCTGACCAGCTGGGAGCGACCCAGGCTACGGGGGAGTTCGATCCTTCAGCCGCCCAAGCTCCAAGCTCAGGCGGCCCCGGAGAACTCGACCCCTACCTGGGGCCTCACCCCCTCCTCTTCTCCCGAGGAGGGGGCTTCAAATTCGCCCGAACAGCTGATCGACGCTGTTTCGGGCGAAAATTACTCAGCTGAGCCGCGGGCAGCCCGGGAAGGCTGTCTCCGGCGCCGCGCAGCCACCGGAAGTCCAGGTTGATATGATTTTCAATTGTCATGTCCAAACAGTTCTGGACTCCTTGTGCATCATCTCCAATATAACTAAGGACATGGTGGAAGACAGAGAACAAGTGAGACAAATGCTAAGTGCAAAACCAATGGTGATTTTGCAAGGAAAGAGGGTGGATGTCAATTTGGGGACAAGCTTTTTCGTTTTACTAACATCAGCTGCCTGATTGAGGTTAAGCTTCTAGCCAGGGAATCTTTTCATGTCATCCAGAAAATGCTCACCTCTGCTAAGACTGTTAAATGAAGGATGTGTGAATTCTGGCCCCAAGGTGGCCTATTGATTAAGCTTAGACTCAAGAAGTCTTCCAAAAATAAAGGCAAAAGGTTTCCCCTGTCCAGTCCTGTCTGACTCTAGGGGGCGCTGCTCATCTCTGTTTCTCAGCCGAGGGAGCAAGCGTTGTCCAAAGACGTTTCAGTGGTCATGTGGCCAGCAAGGCTATATGCCAAAGGCTCATGGACGCTGTTACCTTCCCACTAAAGTGGTACAGTAGTCCTTAACTTGTGACCACAACTGAGCCCAGAATTTATTTTGCTAAGTGGGAAATTTGCTAAGTGAGCTTTGCCCCATTTTATAACTTTTCTTGCCACGTTTCTTAAGTGCATCACTGCAATTGTTGAATTAGGAACAGAGTTGTGAAGTGAATCTGGCTTCCCCATTAACTCTGCTTGTCAAAAGGTCGCAAACGTGATAGCAGTGTTCCAATATCTCAGGGGCTGCCACAAAGAGGAGGGAGTCAAGCTATTCTCCAAAGCACCCAAAGGCAGGACAAGCAGCAACGGATGGAAACTAGTCAAGGAGAGAAGCAACCTAGAACTAAGGAGAAACTTCCTGACAGAACAATTAACCAGTGGAACAACCTGCCTCCAGACGTTGTGTTTGGTCCAACACGGGAAGTTTTTAAGAAGAGACTAGACAGCCATTTGTCTGAAATGGTATAGGGTTTTCTGCCTGAGCAGGGATTTGGTCTAGAAGACCTCCAAGTTCCCTTCCAACTCTATTATTATTATTATTATTATTAAAACATGATCACAAGACCTTGGGGATCCTGCAATGGTCATAAGTGTGAAAAATGGTCATAAGTCACTTTTTCAGTGCCGTTGTAACTTCGAACGGTCAATAAATGAACTGTTGTAAGTGATGAACTAACTGTTTACATCTACTTGCCTTTGCATGCTTTCTATCTGCGGGGTTGGCAGGAGCTGGAGCAAGTCAGTGGGAGCTCACCCCATCATGCAGCGCTGGGATCTCAAACCTGGGCTCTCACTTTTCCAGTTGACAAGCTCGAGGTCTTTATACCTGAGTGGGAGAGAGAGGGGCGGGAGAAATTATTTAGGGGTAGTTGTGAAAATTTGAAAACAAAAAAAAAAGCCTTGCTGCTCAAAAAGCCTAGCCTACTTGCAAGACTGGGGGTGAAATGTAGAGAAAACAAAACGTATTATTTTCCTCGTCTTCAACATTTTGTAAGCAGAACCAGACTGGTATTTTTTCCCCTGAGTCTTTAATTGTAAAAATCTACACAAATATCAGCTGACTTTCAGTTCAGAAGCAAATCTAGGTCAGCTTTGGATGGTACTTAGATAAGGGATCACCAACAGTCTTTCTTCAGTGGCTCAATAAATCTTGAATTTGGACAGGGTGGTTTAGAGTTGTCCACCCAATTGCTTGTGAGTAAAAAAATAAAATAAATCTATCTTGTTTAGATTTCAGCTTCATTCCAAATTGGGAATAATTCCAAAGTACTAGATAAATGGAGAGCTGGTAATCTATTGACTGTGTTAAATTAAAAGATTGATTTAATTTAAATTATTTTTTGCACCTCCCATGTGATCTCTAGCATGCTATTCAAAAGCCAAAAATCACTCTGGCTTGGAAAGAGGGTGCATACCCTTGTATGTATTAGAGCCAGTTCCGTGTAGGTTAAATGCATTGGGCTTGAAATAAGAAAACTGTAAGTTCTGTGTCACGACGTCCTCTGCGAAGAATCACAAGCACTCCAAAGGTACGGGTGACCAGGTTTATTGCTCACACAGATCAAACCGCGGTAAAGTCAGCGTTGAGGCATCCTGCACCGGTGTCACGACGCCAAACAAGCCAGCCACTTCGGCTGGCGGCTCCGGCGCGTGGCCACCGGGACCCAACGCGGCCAGCATGGTCGGCTGCTGGCCGGTGGCGAGGCGTTGAGGTCCGGGAGCGCAGGCGGGTGCTGGAGACGGCGGTCTTCTGGGGGAGGGAGGGGCCGCTTCCCTGCGCCGGTGGAGACGGTGTTGCAGCTCGGCTGCTTGGCAAGCCAGCGGGGCTTGACATTCTGGTGCTGCCTTTGGGAGAGTAACCAGCTGGGTGACTTTGAGCCAGTCCCCCTCTCTCAGCCCCAGGAAGAAGGAAATAGCAAGCCACTTCTGAAAATTTTGGCAACTATATGGATTTGTCCATGTAGTTAACAGGAGTCAAGATTGACTTGAAGGAAAAATAATACAGGCGGTCCTCGACCTGCAACAGTTCATTTAGTGACCATTCAAAGTTACAATGGCCCTGAAAAAAGTGACTTACGACCTTTTTCACACTTATGACTATTGAAGCATCCCCGTGATTATGTGATACAAATTTAGACACTTGGCAACTAGCTTGCATTTAGGTAGAATAGACTAGAGCTGGAAGGGACCTTGGAGGTCTTCTAGTCCAGCCCCCTGCTCAAGCAGGAGGACCTACATCATCTCAGACAAGTGACCCTCCAGCCCCTTCTTAAAAATCCCCAGTGATGGAGCGCCCACGATTTCTGGAGGCAAGCTGTTCCACTGGTTGATTGTCCTCACTGTCAGGAAGTTTTTCCTCAATTCCAGGTTGCTTCTCTCTTTGATCAGTTTCCAACCATTGTTTTAATTTTTCTAAATGCATGCTTATTGCTAAGCACCTGAATTTTGATCATGTTCAATGAATCAGAATAGAGCTGGAAGGGACCTTGGAGGTCTTCTCGTCCAACCCCCGCTCAAGCAGGAGACCCTATACCATTTCTGACAAGTAGCTGTCCAATCTCTTTTTGAAAGACCCCAGTGATGGAGCACCCATGATTTCTGAAGGCAAGTCGGTCCACTGGTTAATTGTCCTCACTGTCAGGAAGTTTTTCCTCAATTCCAGGTTGCTTCTCTCTTTGATCAGTTTCCAACCATTGTTTCTTGTCCTGCCCTCTGGTGCTTTGGTGAATAACGTGGCCCCCCTCTGCTTAGTGGCAGCCCTCAAATACTGAATAGAATAGAGCTGGAAGGCACCTTGGAGGTCTTCTAGTCCAGCCCCCAAATACATATGTATGTATTTATGATGGTGGCAGTGTCCCAGCCTCGTGGGATCACTTTTTGTGATCTTCTGAAAAGCAAAGTCAATGGAGAAGACAAGATTCACTTAACAACCCTGTTACTAATTTAACAACTGCAGTGATTCACTTAACAACTGTGGCTACAAAAGACGTAAAATGGGGAAAAATCACTTAACAACTGTCTCACTTAGCAACAGAAATTTTGGGTTCAATTGTGGTCATAAATCGAGGACTACCTATAACAAGACTTAGCAATTCTGGATAAGAAAGACAAAAAGTTCTGGATAGCAGACGTGGCAGTAACTGGAAACAGCAGAAGAGAAGAGAAAGAACTGGAGAAGATAACAAAACACAAAGACCTGCAAACAGAAATAGAATGACTGTGGCAAAAGAAAGTGAAGTTACTACCAATAGTAATAGGTGCACCCCAAAACAACTGAAGCACCATTTGAACACCACCAGTCAATTCCAAAAGGCAGCTTTACTCAGAACAGTTTACATCCTGTGGCGATAGCTTTAATAGTATCAAACATCCACATCTGCCTATTGCAGGTCCTTGGGAAGGACTGGATAGGCGGACAAAAATATCAAATCCAGTCTAAACATCTGGCTGGCTATGTAACCAATTATAATCATAATAATACATTTTTAAGTCATAACAAAAAGGAAAGCTTGGCACATACCGCAGCTGAATGTTGAGCTGAAGAATGTGCATGATTACTTATTTGGCTTTTTGATTGGATAGATCACCGTTCTGTATCTCCTCGCCCCCCAATAACCTTTAATATAGCACCACCCCACCCCCCAAAAAAAATTGCAGTCCAAACATGAAAACTGGAACTATATAAAGCACAGCGATCCAACTTCAACACTTTTCCATATGAGGAACTGCTATAGCGATAGTCTCAACCGTTTCTTGACTCTGATTGCCACGTGGCCCCTCTTGGGAGACTGTTAAATCTGGAGGTAATTATTTTCATTTTATAAATGTATTTGATTTTTGCAGAGTCAGGACTAATGGTTCCGGAGGTGGTAGTCTCTTGCCCTCGCTCTTTCTTCAAAATTATAAAATTATAAATAGTAGATTGTCATCTACTATTTGATTGCCTAAATATTAATAGGATGAGTCAGAAGCCCACGTAGTCTTTATTGTTTATTTACACTCGAGCTTTTGTTATTGCAGAGGTTCTCCTTGAGTGGAGTTGAGGGCCTGACTTGCCCCCCTCCCATGTTGGAAGGAAATACTGAATTCCACTCTAATGAAAGACTGGATGGGGCAATGTCCAGAACTTTTTAACCGTCCAAGCAAGATTATATTCACATGCTTCAAAGATGCATGAAAACATATTTATAACATCCTGCAAATTCCAGAAGCAAACTGAGCCACTGAATTTTGGAAGTGAGGCTGGACAGAGGTTCCAAAAGAGACTGAGAAGGGGGAAGAGCTATCTGATATAGGCAGCCATAGTTTGGTCCGTAGCTGCCTAGGCCTTCCTGAAAGGCCTGACTGCGAAATGCAGGCCAGAATGCAGCTGCAGAACTTTGGCCCCAAAAGAAGTGGACCAGCTCGGCAGGGCTGTCGGTGCAAGAGGTAAGTAAAAAAGACACCCCCTGAAAATAAGACCTAGTGCTTCTTTTGGAGGCAAAAAAGGACCTGGTCTTATTTTCGGGAAAACATAGTACATCATAAATACATTCCAGTTGCCAAGTGCTTGAATTGTGATCATGTAGCTGTGATGCTATGAGGATGCTATGACAGTCATTTAGTGGGAGGATCAGTTGTAAGTAACTTTTTTTCAGTGACATTGTAATTTCAAACAATTGCTAAAAGAATGGCTATAAGTGAAGGACTATCTGTATTGCAAACAGCCTATTTGGTTGCAATTCCTAGGAAAAGGATGTAAGGGTATTTGCCAGGACGGGTCACTAAAGTCAAAATGGCACCACAACTACAAGTAATCCTTGAGTTACAATCACAATTGAGCCCAAAATTTCTAACAAAGTGTTCCCCCCTACTGAGTCACGACAGAACACAAAACGTGAACACAGGTAGCCCTCAACGTACGACTGCAGTGGAGTCCAAGATTCCTTTTGCTAAGTTATACCGTTGTAAGTGAATTTTGCTCTGTTTTATGACCATTCTTCCCACAGCTGATCAACAAATCCCTGCAGTTGTTAATTCAGTAACACAGTTGTTAAGTGAATCTGGCTCTCCCCCCCCCCATTGACTTTGCTTGTCAGAAGGTCACAAAAAGTGATCACACAACCCCTGGAGACTGCAACCGTCATAAATACATAGCCGGTTGCTAAGCGTCCCAATTTTGATCACGTGACCCTGGGGATGCTGCAATGGTCGTAAGTGGGAAAAACGATCCTAAGTCACTTTTTTCAGTGCCATCATAACTTTGAAAGGTCACTAAATGAGTGATTGTAACTCAGAACACAGAACACGAACAGTTAGTTGTGCTAGGACCGTGATGGCGAACCTTTCAGAGACCGAGTGCCCAAACTGCAACCCAAAACTCACTTATATATTGGGTGGGTGTGGTGTGGTGGTAACGGCAGACTGGGTGGGACTAAAAAGTTCAATCAATCAATTCCAACTTTACAAGATCTTTTTTTTTTTCTTGTGAGAAGTTGAAATTGATTGATTGAACCTAAGTTTTTTTCCCCCCACACGGCAGCAGAGGCCTAAAGCAAAAAGGTTTTATAAAACCCAGCTGAAGGCCTAGGACTGAGGCAATGGCACGCGTGCCCACAGAGAGGGCTCCGTGTGTCACCTGTGGCACGCGTCCCATAGGTTTGCCACCACAGTGCTAGGATGCTGGGACAAACCAGAAGCATCTGACATATACAGCATTGGTCGTTCCCCTTCCCACTGGACTCTGGAGCTCCTTCCTTGAGCTGCATCACGCTGCGTTTGTTTTATAACCAATTTCCAGAATTCAGGAGGACCGTTAAAACAAACCTGTCCTTCTTTCCTTCTTTTTTTCTTGCTGAAGTGGCAGTTTTGAACGGAAGGGGAAGCTTTCCTAGTCCTCCTCTGAAAATAGGGAGAAGGAGGCAAGCTGCCAATCACCGCAGAGAACTAGAGGAGGCTGCTGGGTGTTTGGGTTGCCCGTTTGCACTTTTTTTTGTGCACGTCAGCACATCCGCTTTGAAAGCCAAGGTGCCCTGCTGAAGCCTATTCCCCATCAAAGTTATACGTGTCAGCACTTAGGAGGCAGGTGAAGAACAGAATATGGGCCTGGACAAGGTCATATGTGTGTGACCCTGTTTCAGCTCACGTTATCCCTCCCGGCCCCATCTCTCTCTAAATTCAGTCATATTATTAATTAACTCTCTTACCCACCACCAGCCTATCTTGGTTTTATCCCCTTCTGCTCTGACAGCGGCAAGTCCTGCATTTTGATGCTCCTGTTTGCAACAGACTTTAACTGTTTAGAAAAGTTATTCCAAGTAGTCCTGGACGGACAATCAAAATAATACTGCATCCAGTTTTGGTCACCATGATGTAAAAAAGAGGTTGAGGCTCTAGAAAGAGTACAGAGAAGAGCAACAAAGATGATTAGGGGACTGGAGGCTAAAACATATAAGGAAGGGTTGCTGGAATTGAGTATGTCGGGTTTAATGAAGAGAAGGACGAGGGGGGACATAATAGCAGTCTTCCAGTATCCCAGGGGCTGCCCCAAAGAAGAGGGAGTCAAGCTATTCTCCAAAGCGCCTGAAAGCAGGACAAGAAGCAATGGATGGAAACTAATCGAGGAGAGAAGCGGCCTGGAACTGGGAAGAAATTTTCTGACAGTGAGAACAATTGACCAGCGGAACAACCTGCCTCCAGAAGCTGTGAATGCTCCAACACTGGAAGTTTTAGAGAGGAGACTGGACGGCCATTTGTCTGGAATGGTGTGGGGTTTCCTGCCTGAGTAGGGGGTTGGACTAGAAGACCTCCGAGGTTCCTTCCAACTCTGTCATTCCTGTTAGTTGAATCCAATCAGGGAATTATCTGCCCTCAGACAGAGACAAAGGGTAGTTGGTTATTGGTTATTTCAAAGGCATCTTTCCTGCAATGCTTCACTTCAGGAGTAAAATTAAATGACTCCGTCTTCTCTCCTTAAGAAAAAAGACCCTAATTTTCCTTTATCCATCAAGCAGCAGATAAAAGCTGCTGAGTTTACATATTCTGGGACATTTGTAGGTGCAGGTCAAGGCATCGCAGTAAAAGCCCTACTCTTTTTTTATGCACACAAAAAGGGGAGGGTCTTTTATGGAGACCCTGCACCCACTTTTCTTGCAGATTTCCCCCATATACTGTACACACAAACACACAAGGAATTTCTTTGGAAACAGAGTAGTCAAAATATTACGCTGGTGATTGCAGTTCGTGTAAGATTTGTTTTATCAAAATTTGAAACATGGGTAATTCTCACAGGTAATTCATTTAATGACAGTTCAATTTAGAATGGCACTGAAAAAAGTGTTTTTCTCACTTAGGACTGTTGCAACATCCCCATGGTCACATGATCAAAATCTGGATGCTTGGCAACTGACTCATATTTACGACGGTCGCAGTTTCCCAAGATCACGTGATCTGCTTGTGCAACCTTCTGACAAGCAAAATCAAAGGGGGAAGCCAGATTCACTTAACAACCATGTTAACTTAAGAACTGCAGCGATTCACTTAACAACCGTGGCAAGAAAGGCCATAAAATGGGGCAAAACTCACTTAACAAATATCTGATATAGTATAAGGCTCGGCAAATGGCAATCCCAGATGGTTATTAGTGCTTAATTTATCAAGTGCTATTTTTAATTCTGCTTTTTCTTTCCTCCAAGGATCTGAAGTGAAATTTCAAGGAGAGGAGGACTCAACAACTATTATTTGCTCAAGTCTCATCTCAGAGTAATGAGTCGGTGATGCAATAAGTGTTCATATCTGTCAGGACCCACCCCAATCCACGTCTTAGGAAAACAAAAACTCTTGGAGTCAGTTCTAGTCCAAAAGGAATTTTTACTAGGACATGCTTGGTTGTGGAAATACAAGACAGGACTTAGTATTGTCTTACAAATTGAAACTTTATAAAGGGTTCCCGGTTCAACCCCCCTTCCCTAAACCCCATTTGGTCAGCCCCCATCATTTTACTTCGTGTCATCCCTTTCGTGGGAAAAAGGGAACTTCGAATCTTTATGGTTACTGCCTTCTTCCTCTACAGAATTAAAAGAAGACACAGGCCAGATGCCTTCTTCTCTAACCCTCCCTTTTGTTCCCCCAGTTCAAAAGATTTCCCTTGGTCTTTGAAATAACCTAAGGAAGGCTGAATCCACATGTGCTCCTCCTTCCTCGGGAGATGGCAGAATTCCATGGGGGGGGGATAATGTTTTAAACATGCATTTATGAATGTGATATAAATGGATTCTGACAATATCATAATCTGCACAAAGAGGCTTGCACTAGCAATGCTTCTGTTCTTGCTTTCTATGGGAAAGAGACAAGATGCCTCTAAAGATAAGGCAAGGCAAGGCAAGGCAAGGCAAGATAACTTTTATTGTCATTTTTTTACTGTGGGCACAATAGCACACATCAAAAATGAAATTTAGTTGCCTGCTCATACGCATACATGAAACACACCTAAACATATTGTATACAACATATGTATAGACCCACACCCTTACATATACATAACAAATAAATGTTAAATACTGTCCATCTTGAATATATAACAGAAGGAAGAAGCTTGAGAGTTCACAAGGTTAATACTGTATGGAATGAAACTATGGCTGAATCTGGATGTTCTGCTATGGGTACAACAAAGCCCCCTCCTCCCGGAAGGTAACAAGGAAAACAGGTCATGAAGAGGATGTGTAGCGTCCCAGACAATCTTACGGACCCTGCTCAAGCAACGCTTCTGTGCTATGTCCTGGATGGGAGGGAGGGAACTGCCAATGATCTTTTCAGCCATCCTCACCACTCTCTGCACTGCCTTCCTGTCTGAAGCAGTGAGGCTTCCAAACCAGATTGTGAGGCTGTATGACAGGATGCTCTCGATCGTCCCCCTGTAGAAAGTGGTTAGGATAGCAGAAGGAAGATGTGCTTTTCTCATGCGACGCAGAAAATGCAGGTGCTGCTGTGCCTGCTTCACCAGGCATGCTGGCTGAGGAATTCTGGGAGTTAAAGTCCACAAGTCATAAAAGGGCCAAGTTTGAAGACACCTGCTTTAAATCAACAATGTCTTTGCTGTAAGCTGCCCATCTCTCACTTGTGAGATGGATGACGAATGAATGGATGGATGGATGGATGGATGGATTTTTTTCATGAAGATACTCTAGTGCAGGGGTGTCAAACTGCTGGTCCGCGGGCTGGATGCACTGCTGGCCTGCAGGCCGGATGCGTCACCAGGAAACCGTGCCCACCTCACTGCCGGCAATGGGGAAAAAACTCCGATACGTTGCACGATGACACGTGACATAACGAGTTTGACGTGTCTGCCCTAGTGTGATGCAAGGCAACTACTTGATTCCAAGTAAAGATGCATCTGCTTTATGGAATTGCAAGCATGTGCTATTAACACAGATGTGTACCCCAAAAACATTTGTTTTCCCTTCCCAACTCAAGTGCTGCAGACTGTTAATAAGCTTTTCTTTTACAAGGTATAGCATCCACCTAAACATCTCCTGTGATAAAAAAAAACAACATTTAACTTTTAGGGTAACACTTTGTTTTGTTAGGGAGAGGTGTGATATAGTGGCTAAAATGCTGGATTAAGACTCGTCTTCAAGTCTACTCTCACTCATGGAAATTCCCTGGAGGATTTTGGTCCAATCGTTCTCTCTCAGCCCAGCCCATCTCAAAAAACAAAAAAAGTATTGGAATTTCTCTGCTTAACTTAAAACATATTACACTCTTTAATGTCATGAATTATTAGATATCAACTCATTTTTTTAAGAAAAGATCATAAGTGATCTAAGATCATTCAATATGTAGAACTAATGTTCCTTTGACATTTTTATTTAATCTTATTATAACCAGAATTTATAACCTTTTGGGGTTTCCTTTCCCCCCCCCCCTTTCTTCTTGGTCTTTAAATAATTAACCATCTATGATACTGGGCAAAATAAAGAGGGATGTGAGAGAGCCATGTGTGCTGTCTTCAGCTTCTGAATGAAAGATGGGAAAGAATGCAGATAATGTAGGCCCACTTGATCCTGAACAGCAATAGTAAACGTTTCAAAGGAAACAAGACTGGGCTAGCTGAAGGTAAATATCTCAGAGTACGCCTAAAGATGCAGCAATAGGTACCAAGGAATAATAGACAAGAACCACTTTGCATCACTTAATTTAAGGGAAAAATTTTTAAAAAACCACAAACCAAAAAGACGGCAGGGGAGGAGAGAAGACAGTCATTTTGGTTTAGCAATTAAGGAATCAGCAGTGCTTTTTTTGTAAAAGAAAAAGGTGCCGGAACTCACACACGTCATACAACCCACCTTGCCTACCCTAAAAGGTTCCATCCAAAAAAGGTGCTGGAACTCCGTTCTGAGCGTTCTATGAGAAAAAAAGCCCTGGGAATCAGGCTTGAAACTGGGAGCCTGTGAGTTCTAGTCCTGTCTTAGAAACAAAGCCAGCTAGGCGACTTTGGGCTAGTTGTGGTCTCTCAATCCTGAGAAAGAGGCAATGGCAAATCACTTCTGAAATTTTGCCAACAGAACTGCAGGGACAGGGTGTTTTTTTTTAGCCACTGTGCTGAGGGGACAACATTGACTCAGAGGAAGTTTCCTGCTTGAGCAGGGGGGGTGGACTAGAAGACCTCCAAGGTCCCTTCTAACTCTGTTATTCTGTATTCTGGGAGAGGGGAGGGGAGGGGGAGGGAGAGAGAGAGAGAACATATAATAAAACAGGATCTCTTAAGTATGGCACTTAAAAGGGTCAGGAAAATTAAGGAGAAGGGAATTCCACATAGTTAAGAAGCCCGTGGACGCGGTGGCTCTGTGGGTTAGGACACTGAGCATGTCGATCAGAAGGTCGGCAGTTTGGCGGGTCGAATCCTGAGTGCCGCGTAGCAGAGTGAGCGCCTGTTACTGGTCCCAGCTTCTGCCAACCTAGCAGTTCGAAAGCACGTAAAAATGCAAGTAGAAAAATAGGGACCACTATGGTGGGAAGGTAACAGTGTTCCGTGCGCCTTTGGTGTCTAGTCATGCAGGCCACATGACCATGGAGACGTCCTTGGACAAGTGCTGGCTCTTCGGCTTTGAAACGGAGATGAGCACCGGCCCCTAGAGTCGGAAACAACTAGCACGCATGTGCGGGGGAACCTTTTTACCTTTAAGAAGCCCTTATTGGGATTGGCCAGCTGTTTTCACTTGGAGAGGTTTTCTCTGCCACTATCAGCTCAGGAGTGGAATGAGGTTTTCTTCACCAAGGTTGATAAACATACTAATATAGGTAGGGCACCGTCTCCCATGAGCAACTATTAATCCTGGTTAAAGAATGCTGTCAAATAAATATTATTACAGTAGTTACTGTATAATAAGAGTCAAAAGAAGCCTATGGATTTTCTCCTCCTATTACAGAGCTAAAGAATGCCTTACGGGCGTTATTATAGTCAAAGCCAAGAAATTTGGAAAGGAATTATGCAAAAGGGGCTCAGGACTCTGCCCACCCATCAGTCTGTCAGTAGGATAACTCTGCAAAAACTGAACAGTATGGGATTAAATGGTGTACGAGTGGAGAAATCTTCAAAGGAATGATTGGGTATGAAAATGAGCTGGATCCAGGCAGAAAAATAAGTACGTTTCCAATGTATAGGAATGCGGCCGCGCAGGTAGTGATGGGAGCATCCCGATACTCCCATATTACACCCCTCCTGCGTGAGCTGCATTGGTTACCGGTTGTCTTCCGGGTGAGATTTAAGGTGCTGGTACTTACCTTTAAAGCCCTACATGGCTTAGGCCCGGGATATTTGCAGGACTGTCTGCTGCCGGAAATGACTTCCCATCGCCCAGTGCGCTCACACAGGGAGGGCCTCCTCAGGGTGCCGTCAGCTAGACAATGTCGGCTGGTGACCCCCAGGGGGAGGGCCTTCTCTGTGGGAGCGCCAGCCCTGTGGAACCAACTTCCCCTTGAGCTCCGGATGGCCCCGGATCTCCGGTCCTTTCGCCGCGGCCTTAAAACTTTTCTTTTTCATCAGGCTGACCTGGACTGACGACAGGGTTTTTTAAAATGTTTTTTTTAATTTTTAATTGTTTAGTTTAACTTATTTATTGGGGCTGTTTATTTAATTTCTTTTAAGTTTTGTATTGTTGTTTTTATTTCTGTTAGCTGCCCTGAGTCCTTCGGGAGATAGGGCGGCATATAAGTCCCAAAAATAAATAAATAAATAATAAATAAATAAATAGGACAGGCAATAGAATGAGGAGTTCAAAATGGGTCTGATTACTCCATCCTAAACCTCTCCCTCCCAGTCATGTGACCCAGACCAGAACATTTGCAGCCCACTCAGTGTTCTCCAGTGTACACAGAGAACATCGAAAGAGACCAGAAAGACGCACACATATGTTGCCTAATTTACAAGAAAAAAAAATAGAGGGGTCTCGTATGGCCATAGGTTGGTGAAGAGGCCAGAAAGAAGTCCAGAAGCCTCATCGTGCTCGTTTTCCCTACCTTGTTAAAAAAGAAGGATATATAGGTAGTCTCAATGCTACAAACATTGACATGTTTTTGCACTGACAATATAAGAGGCCGCTTTTTGCTTTAACTGTTTGGTTTTGAATCACTAAAGCCTGGTGGAATGCAACCCGGGTGTTTTGACAAGATAAGGGATAGCCGCTTCAGAAGGGAAGTGCAACTTTGTGTGTTAAATTAATTGGTAAATGTGCTTCATGATGTGTAAATAAGGGAGGGAAATTCTGTATGATGTGGTGTGTCAAGGGGAGGAGAATTCAGATTCTGGCATCCATCCATGAGTGCTGATGCCGTTCTGCTCATTATAGACTTTTTTAGAATAAATAATCATGCAGTACTCTTTGATGTGTCTTTTTAATCGGAACCATGACAGGTAGTGTTCAACTTACAACCACTCGTTTTGCATCTGTTCAAAGTTACAGTGGCAGTGAAGAAAGTGACTTATGACCAGGCTTTGCTCTTATGACTGCTGCAGTGTCTCTGCAGTCACATGACTGCAGATGATCAAAGGCCTGGAGGCTAAAACATATGAAGAACGGTTGCAAGAACTGGGTATGGCAAGTCTAAAGGAAAGAAGAAATAGGGGAGACATGATAGCAGTATTCCAGTATTTGAGGGGCTGTCACAAAGAAGAGGGGGTCAGTTTATTTTCCAAAGCACCAGAAGGCAGGACAAGAAACAATGGTTGGAAACTGATCAAAGAGAGGAGAAACCTGGAATTAAGGAGAAACTTCCTAACAGTGAGGACAATTAACCAGTGGACCGACTTGCCTTCAGAAATCATGGGTGCTCCATCACTGGGGTCTTTCAAAAAGAGATTGGACAGCTACTTGTCAGAAATGGTATAGGGTCTCCTGCTTGAGCGGGGGTTGGACGAGAAGACCTCCAAGGTCCCTTCCAGCTCTATTCTGATTCATTGAACATGATCAAAATTCAGGTGCTTAGCAATAAGCATGCATTTAGAAAAATTAACCATTGGAACAACCTGCCTCCAGAGGTGGTGAATGCTCCAACACTGGAGGTTTTTAAGAAGAGACTGGACAGCCATTTGCCTGAAATGGTATAAGGTTTCCTGCCTGAGCAGGGGGTTGGACTAGATGACCTCCAAGGTCCCTTCCTCCTCCTTCTCCTCATTATTATTATTATTATTATTATTATTATTATTATTATTATTATTATTATTATTATTATTATTATTATTATTATTATTATTATTATTATTATTATTATTATTATTATTTATAGTGTCCCAGGTCATGTGATGGCCATTTGTGACCTTCCCAGCTGGCTAAGCAAAGTCATTGGGGGAAAACAGATTTGCTTAATGATCATATGATTCACTCAACTGCACTGATTCATTGAACAAACCATAGCAAAAAAAAGTCATAAAATTGGGTGCAACTCACTTAATAACCACCTTGCTTAGCAATTCTGGTTCCAATTTTGGTCGTAAGTCGAGAATTAGCTACATACAGAACTTCTGTCTTAGGGCTATGGATTTGGGATAGGAAAGCAGAAAAGCATATGGAGCTCAAAGTAAAACCAGATGTTATACAAGGCAAGTTCCTGGACACGTGTTGACTTCCTTAACTGGCTGATTCCTAGAAGAGAGGGAAGGTCATTTTGAAGAAGGCAAATACGGCACAGCCAATTAGGACAACAGAGAAAGGCAATCAGAAGCACAGTTAGAGGACTGCAATTCCAACACACAGTAATTTCACTTTTCAAGAAGGTAAAAGCTTCCGAGAAAGCAGCAACCAGTGAGTTATAAAAGCTGAGATCTGCAGTCCACAGCAACGACTTCTACTTACTGGAGGTGCAGTGAGAGAACTGATGTGCATGTTGGTCAAAATGTCCATTTTGCACCAATCACAGGACAAGATGATCCCCAGAACCAGGATTGATTCAGCATCTTAGGGTGCCACACCCTAAGCAATGAAGTAAGCAAACAAGCTGGGTTTGTATAGCACGCTAAGCCTCAGGAAACATAACCCTGATTAATATTAATTAACCAAACTTGCCTTCTTGGTTCTAAAGGCAGCACTTAGATATCCTCATGATTTGCTTCAGTGCAGGCTCTGTAATGATACACCACACATACTCAGATGCTGCGTATTTCCTTTCAATACAGGTAAAACAGCATAAGAGCGGTGGTGGCACAGTGGTTAGAATGCAGTATTGCAGGCTAATTCTGCTGACTGCTGACTACCAGCAGTTCGATCCTGACCAGCTGAAGGTTGACTCAGCCTTCCATCCTTCCGAGGTCTGTAAAATGAGGACCAAGATTGTTGGGGGCAATAGGCTGACTCTGTAAAGCGCTTAGAGAATGCTGCAAAGCACTATGAAGCGGTATATAAGTCTAAGTGCTATTGCTATGATTTCATCTACTCATGAAATCATCTAATTAAGAACTGCAAATCTCATCTTCTCACTCTGCAGAGCCCCAGACTGGTTCCCCCAGTCCAACACGAGCAGGTCACCAGCTTAGCTTGCAGAAGTGCCTAGAGGCCCTGAGATGCTTTGCTTAGTACACCAGCTTACGGATCTGGTGCTTGGGATGACATCCTAGAGATGTCCCATGGGTCACTGAACCAAGGTTTACCACAACTCAACCAAGTTAAAAATCAGCTGACCACCCTCAAGTCAAACCAGGCTCTAAATATGGCAGCAGCTGCCATAGATGCATTGTGTTAGGGCAACCCTGCCAATTAGCCCCTTCATCTCGGCCCTGGTTTGGTGAACCAGGGTAAGTTGGCATGGGACCTATTCAACCCATTTTGCCCAGCCGGTCCCATCCCTTTGTGGTGGGCTCCGCTGGCTCCGCTCGCCCCCTCCTCGCCCCCATTCCCCGTCTGGTCTCCAGCCCGGGTTTTCTATGCAACGCCACCTCCCATCCATGCAAAGGGGAGGGTTTCCCCCCTCCCCTTCCCGGCACAGCGAAAGCGGATGGCTCCAGCCACGGCAGCTGAAGGAGCAGCGGCGGCGGCGGCGATGGGAAGTCCGAGCTGGGGAGCAAACTCAGCAGCCCCGGGACCGGCGGCCTCTGCTGCTGCTCCTCCTCCTCCATCTCCTGGCTTGCGCTCCGGAAGACTTCTCGGCCGCGCTCCGCAGAGGCCACGATGACCTGATTTCCTGGGCTGCCGCTCCGGTTCCTCGCCCGGCTTTCTCCAGCGCACCAGCCCGGCATCCTTGGAGAGCTGCAGAAGAAGACCGCGCCGCCCCGAGCGCTCCGGGGAGGAATGCGCGCCTGGCAGACGGAGCGCCATCCAGAGGGGGGCTGGAGAGGGAAGAAGCAAGAGGCGAGGAGGGCCTTTTAGCAGCACCTGCGCACCCCCCCCACCCCTACCCCCTCCCGCGTCTCCCAGCTGCTGCTGCTGCAACCTACAGACTTAAAAAGAAAGAAAGAAAGAAAAGCGAGAACGGCGAAGAACGTCTCCTTCCAGCGACCGTCTCGTTGCCTTTTTGCGCGCGCTCACTCTCCCTTTCGAGTTGAAGGGGGCTTTCGCTTTTCTTTGATCGCTCGGTAGATTCCCCCCCCCCATCTTCTCTTTCATTTGTTCGGGTCTCTCTCTCTCTCTCTCTCTCTCTCTCTCTCTCTCTCTCTCTCTCTCTCTCTCTCTCTCTCTCTCTCTCTCGTCCTCCTCCCCTCGTCTCCCCCCTTTCTTTTTTTTCTTTCTTTCTTTGCCAGCATCTTTTTTTCCCCTCTCCTCTCGCTTTGTCGCCTAAAAGAGATCTCTCCTGCAGGCAACGAAAGCCGCTTACAGGCTTTGTGCTTTGGCCCCGCGTCCTCCGTGGGGAGAAGAAAAAGCATCCCTGTCTTAACTTTCCCTCCCTCCCTCTCTTCTCCTGTCCCCCCTCTCTCCCTCCCTCCCTCCCGCACCCCCGAATCATAATAATTTCGAAGTTTGTTACCCCTACTGAGGAAACACTTTTTTCCCCCCTCTCTCTCTCCGGGTCCCTCCGCCGAGAAATAAAGTTATCCTTTTTAAATTTCTACACACGTCCCTTTCTCTCTTTCTGTGTGCCTTTTCCTCCTGCAGTGCTTTAAAGAGAAAGACCCAGGAAAGCCGGACTGCCTCCCAGGGTTTCCTCTAGGTCAACTCTTTTATTATTGAAAAAGGACTTGAAGTATTTATTCAGAAGCCAGCAGCCTCCTCCTTCTCTGCCGCCCTCCCCCTCCCCCTCCCCCTCTCCTTTTTTTTTTTTTTTGGCTACCCCGGGACTTTGGAATTTCACCTTAGATTCTCCCCCTGACAAGCCAGTCCGACTGGAACACACAGCGACATTGGAGAACTTGGTCTTCTGCAGCGGCAAATCAATTCCAACCGCCTCCCCTCTTCCCTCCCCCCAACCAAGGGGGGTGGGTGGGTTGGTTTTTCCCCAAGGCCGGTAGCATCTAAGAAGCTTTGGAGGAGGTTGGCAGAGAGAAGACCTTTCCGGGACTCTCTGCAAAGGATGCTCCCTATTTAAACTTCCTTTCCAGCTCTTCCGGAGAGTCATGACTGTCTTTGCTTTCCAGCCTTGCAAGCCTTCGTCTCTGGAGCGGGAGCTCCGATTTAGTCTGCTTTTCCCCCCCTTGCCTGCCACCTGCCAGCACTTGTCGCTTTAAATAAGCCAACAGAGCAAACTGAGGGGAGACTTGCCAAAGAGGCAAGGATGAGGAAGCTTTCCTGGTCGCCAGTCTCCTCCTGAACGGCTCCATCCCAGGTTCTCCTCCAAGTTTGCCCTCCCCTTCTTCCAGTAATTGTCAAAGCAGCAGCGGCGGCGGCGGCGGCGGCTCCAGTTGCACGTGTCTCACTCATACTGGGAAGTTCTTGATGGCTTCTCTAAGGAGAGTGAAAGTCTTGCTGATCTTAAACTTGATTGCTGTGGCCGGCTTTGTCCTCTTCCTGGCCAAGTGCAGGCCCATTGCGATGAAGAACGGCGATGCTTTCCATGAAATTCATCCCAGAGCAGAGGTGGCCAACTTGACAGCCCACCCAGTCAATCCCATTCAAGATGCGGTGCTAAAGCGGTTGTCGCTTCTTGAGGACATTGTCTACCGGCAACTCAATGGTAGGTCTAATGTTTCTCTGAGAGGTTCACTCCTCTAGTAGTTCTCTTGTAGATTCCAACTGTTTTATTTTATTTTATTATTATTATTATTTGGAGGGGGGGAGCTTTGTAAGAAATGACTCTGATGACCAGATTGCATGTGAAGAGTCTGGGTCAACAAGTCCCACAGTTAGTGGCAAGCATGGAGAAGGTCTTGAATTCCATTACTTACCTCTCCAGTTGGAAAGATCTACAGTCAGGGAAAGAGTAGTATCAAATACTTCTTCCTGAGACCCTGCATAACTACTATGATGTGATTTAAGGCAGTGTCCAGTATGTTTAAGATTGGGGCTTACTGGTTAGCACACATTTTACAGATAGAAGGTTATGAGGTAGGGAAGGGACTTGGTGAAACATTTGCTCATTAGCGTAGAGTTAGAATGATCAGTCTTCTGAATAAATCCAATAGCTTCTCTCTGCTTGAATCCTCACCCCTGCCAAACCTAGTTACTAAATTAACTCTTTTTCTGGTGTGCACAATATATCATAGCATTATATCATAGCATAGGCTGGTTTGCACAATACACTAAGATACACACATCCTGACCTTTGATTTTACAAATGGAACCAAACGTTGTTTAATTGAGCCAGTTAAAGTTGCTGTGTGACTGCCCCCCCTCCCCAAATTAAATGTGGTGACGGTGTTATTTTCTAAGATCAGGTACTTTGCCATCTTCCATGCAGGATATTTTAAAGTCTGAATTTCAGAGTGTGAATTCCTGCATCTTGGCATCATCTGTTTTTGCAACATGATGGTGGCTGTTTTCATTGCACTTCTCCTGCGTGCTGCTTTTGCACCTGGCCAACATCTGGTGGGGTCCTCTGTGCACACAATGAACATACTGGTGTATGCGAAGTAGCATGGGGGGTGGGAGTGGAAATCAGGATGTTGCCTGCTTTTCCCATAGAGCTTAAAAAAGTGTTTCTCTCCATCTTCAAAGCTACCTATTATTTCAATTGTTGAAAGCTTTGGGGATCCGGATACCCTACTGGGTAAAGCCTCGATGTCATCTATGGATGAAAATAGAGTAGGAAGAATCTGTGGGGAGGTAATTGTGTTCTGTCCCTTCACCAAGTTGGAGATAAAGAAGAAGTTAGTTTTGAGGAGTGATTTATATCTAAACTCTTTCCTTGAGTGACTTCAATATAAGGATATTGACTTGAGGGAGGGCGTATTCTAAAATGCTAAAGCTGCAAGCTGACTGTGATGAGATTCAACCTAAGTAAATATACATTGTAATAAGCTGCAAGATTCTAAGAGGTGAATTACTGGGATTCCCATTGGCTGTGTTTGCACAATTTGCTTAATCAGGTCAGGTAAAAATCTAATTGCTGCATTCACATATCCAGCTTGGATTGATTAGTTTGATTAATAAGATTGTTTAAGATTGCTTTGTGAGAGAGAGGGAGGGAGGGAGGGAGGGAGAGAGAGAGAGAGAGAGAGAGAGAGAGAGAGAGAGAGAGAGAGAGAGAGAGAGAGAGAGAGAGAGAGAGAGAGAGAGAGAGATTTAATATGTTAGATGAGCTTAACCTGTTCTGTCCTTTGGGTGAACCCCAAAAAGGGCTAATCAGGGCATATGTATTATGTGAATGCAGCCATTAAATATGGATGATGTGCTTTGTTTAGGGCCACTTAGCACATCCTTCTGAGCTTGGAAATAACATACAAGTAGTAAGTATTAGATGTGGGGAGAATGCCTTGAGTTGCTATTTCTAAATCATTGGCCATGGAAAAACTATACTTTTAGAACAGATCTTGCAGCCTCCAATTACCCTTGATTTGTGAAGCCCACAGAATTTAAATATCTATGGAAATTCTCAGTCATACAGGTCATGGTTGACCCAAAGGTGCTTTTTCAAAAGGCAACTGGATTTTCTTTGTTTCATCTACCTAGATAGGACTACATCATGCAATTGGCCAAGGTTAGCACTTCAAATGGGTTTTCTCTCTCTGTGTGTGTGTGTGAACAGTCAAAGTCAACATATTGTAAACTTAACATAGTAAAAGCACTCATGAAAAGATAGAGGGTTGTGCTGCTTGATAGTTAACGGGATGAGCATTAATAGCCAAATTTTACATTCACAATGAAAGTAAATTCTGTGGGTCCCAAAGATGCTTTTCCAAAAGGCAACTGGACTTTCCTGTTTTCCCTTAAAGACTCTTCATTTTTCATGCAAGAAGCTTCTTCAGTTCTGAGTTCTTCGGCAAAATGTCTTCAAGGAAAACACAAGGAAAGTCCAGCTGCTTCTTGAAAAAGCAACTTTGGGATCCACAGAATTTACTTCCATTGTGAGCTGAAATTTGGCTATTAATGCTCATCCTGTTAACTATCAAGTAGTACAACTTTTTATCTTTTCATGGTTGCTTTTACTATTTTAATTTTAGAATATGTTGACTTTGACTGTTCACACATATATACACCACACACACACACACACCACACAAAACCATCCGAAATCCTAACCTTGGCCAATTGCATGATGCAGTCCTGTCTAGCTAGATGATATAGCCCCAACCATTGGAACTTGCTAATAAGTGAATACATGGGAAAAACTTTTGCGCCCAAAAGCAAGAGAAGTATTTTATGAGGTGCAACTGCGGAGTCCTTCCTATGAAAAAGGAAAAGATAAACATTTCCCCAAACATCAGAGAAGTGTTCTGTTGGCCAATGTTCATCTCCCCAACGAGGCACAAAGAAGGCTGCCTTATTTACACCATGGATCATTGGATTTCTAGCGGTTGCAGTCTTGTGATCTACATTAGCCACAATGTACCTGGGCTGTTAGGGTGCAGTATCAGATTGTCATAACAACTTCTTAAGTCTAAGTCATAAAACCAGCACAAGGCATTATGACTGCATTCACCCAGACTTTTGGTGAGAGAGAGAAGACCCCACACTTCATCATGCTTTATTTTTATTCACTTTATTTGAATCTCTTTGGTTGATAATTGTGAGGTGGCGTACAAGTTAAATTATTATTGGTTGATCACAAAATCAGCCAGGCTAGATTTGGCATTTTTATCCACCTATGTTGTTATTTGATGGTATTAAAGGTGCCGCCACTGGTTGTAAACTGTTCCAAATAAAGTTGTGTTTTGCAATTGACTCTTGGTGATTTTGTCAATGCCAATAATGTTCAAATGATGCTTCAAATATTTTGGGATTGCACCCAAGGACCCATTACTATTTGTATTATACTTGCTTTCGTTTGCCATGCTTTACTTCTATTTGCAGGTCTTTACATTTTGTGATTTTCTCCAGTTCTTTCCCTTCTATTCTGCGGTCTCCAGGTATTGCATTGTCCACCATCCAGGCTTTTTGTGTCTTTCCCATCAACAGTTATTAAATATGGGGTGTTGTGTGGCTAATGCTTGTCTTTTTGAATTCTAAAGTCCCAGAGCACTTTCGCTTTTTCATTTTCTTATAACACTGTTTATTTTCTACCAGTTCTTGCTTGCAGGCAACGGATATTATCATATAAATATACACAGGTGAAAACACTGTTGCCAGTTCTTTAGCTAGTGTTGGCCTTTGTATGCACTGAGTGCTTCCCAAGAACAAATATGTTGTAATGTATCAGTGTAGTATATGTGCGGATCCAAGCAGTGTGGCATTTTCATCACATTGGGGGATGCTGCAACAGTCATAAGTGTAAATGCCAGTCACAAATATTCTTTTCCAGTGCCATTGTAACATTGAATGTTGCTAAAAAAACAGTTGTGCAAGCCAAGGAGTGCCTTGTCATTAGCCTGGATTGTTGGACTAATAATGATTTAATACCAAAAGAGCTTGAAAGTACCAGGTTGCCTATGTAGAAACTGTGGTGGTGCAGTCGTTAGAATGCAGCGTTGCAGGCTGATTCTGCTCACTGCCAAGAGTTTGATCCTGACTGACTCAAGAGAGATTTTGCTTATACCGGATGGCAACCCTAGCTGAAATTGGCTGAAGAATTAAGCAGAATAGAATAGAATGCAGCTGGAAGGGACCTTGGAGGTCTTCTAGTCCAGCCCCCTGCTTAAGCAGGAGAACCTATACCATTTCAGACAAGTGACTATCTAGTCTGTTCTTGAAAACCTACAGTGATGGAGCACCCATGATTTCTGGAGGCAAGCTGTTCCACTGGTTAATTGTCCTCACTGTTAGGAAGTTCCTCCTTAATTCTAGGTTGCTTCTCTCTTTGGTCAGTTTCCAACCATTGTTTCTTGTCCTGCCCTCTAATGCTTTGGAGAATAATTTGAACCCCTCTTCTTTGTGGCAGCCCCTCAAATATTGGAATACTGCTATCATATCACCCCCATTTCTTCTTTTCTTTAGACTAGCCAAACCCAAGTCCTGCAACCATTCTTCATATGTTTTAATCTCTAGGCCAGGGGTAGGCAACCTCGGCTCTTTTATGACTCATGGACTTCAACTCCCAGAATTCCTGAGTCAGCATAGCTGACTCAGGAATTCTGGGAGTTGAAGTCCGTGAGTCATAAAAGAGCCGAGGTTGCCTACCCCTGCTCTAGGCCTTTGATCATTTTAGTTGCTCTTCTCTGAACACTGGACTTCAGTGATTCATTGCTGGATGATAGACCAAAGGAAATTTTGGACTATAGCATAAACTGAGAATCTGGGGGGGGGGAACCCCTGAAAGAATGCAGTGGCAAATTAGTTTTCATACTGTTGCCAAGAAACCTTCATGACATCATCAAATCTAGAAGTTGACTTGAAGGACATTTATCTTCTGACTTTTAATAAACTCTCCCCTGGTTCAGTGTAGGAGCCTGTCTTTAAATCAACTGTGGTGTCTCCCTTGGCATAAGTACATGATTAACTTCACTCACATTGGTGGAAAAAAAGCCAGCAAGGTGAGCTATCTAAGCCAGAATTGTCGTCTTTGTTGGTGATTCTGTGCAGCCACGGCTTTTTACGAGAGGCAGCTTACAGAGAAGAAGGCAAGCACAAATGAAATGGTTTGGCGAGAGTTAGAAAGTTACACACTGCATTTACCTAAATGATGTAGCGTGCTGAGTGGTGCAATTTTGAGATGCAGAAGCCCATCATAATAGCCCTCAGACCGGTAATAAAGATCTCTCTATTAAATTGACAGGGTACAGTTGTAAATCTATACATCGTGTTCTGGCTTAAGGTCTACAGAACACGGTGTTGTTTTTCCCCCCAGATTGTGCAGGGTCAGCTTGGAAAAGCCACTGAGTTTTAGATAACTATCTCCAGAATTGAACTGTAACCTTCATCTTTTAGTTTGTAAGGCAAACCATCTCAGAGAGTAATGCCACTTTTCAAACTATCAGTACAGGCAGTCCTCAACTTACGACAGTTCATTTAGTGAGCGTTCAAAGTTACAACAGCACTCAAAAAAATGACTTAGGATTGTTTTCACACTTATGGCTGTTGCAACATCTCCATGGTGGTGTGATCAAAATTCAGATGCTTGGCAACTGACTCATATTTATGACAGGGGGGCGGGGATGTGATCCCCTTTTGCAGTCTTCTGGCAAGCAAAGTCAATGGGGAAGCCAGATTCACTTAACAACCATGTTACTAACTTACCAATTGTGGTGATTGACTTGCAGTGGCAAGAAATGGGGCAAAATGGGGCAAAATTCAATTAACTGCCTTGCTTAGCAATGGAAATTTGGGGCTCAGTTGTGATCATAGGACAAGGGCTACCTATATAAATTAGGAATCCCATCAAAGAAAAGAAAATGGGAATTTCAGGAGTTGCCTAGTAAATTTGCATTACTCTATCAACAGTAATCACATTTGAAAGCTTAATTGTTTCATTTGTCTCATAGCCAGGAGGATGCATTACAGATAGTCCTCGACTGAAACCATTTGTTTAGAGCAGGGGTAGGCAACCTTGGCTCTTTTATGACTCGTGGACTTCAACTCCCAGAATTCCTGAGTCAGCTGACTCAGGAATTCTGGGAGTTGAAGTCCACGAGTCATAAAAGAGTCAAGGTTGCCTACCCCTGGTTTAGAGACACTCTGAAGTTACAACAGCACTGAAAAAAGTGACTTACAACTGTCCTCTCACAACTGTTGCAACATCCCCACAGACACAGGATCAAAATCTGGATGCTTTTTCATGTATTTATGACAGTTGCAGCATCCTGGGGTCATGTGATCACTACAGGTCATCCTCGACTTAACAACAGTCAGTTTAGTGACCATTCAAAGTTACAACAGTATTGAAAAAAGCGACTTATGACCAGTTTTCACACTTAATGACCATTGCAGCATCCCCACAGTCACGAGATCAAAATTCAGACACTTGGCAACCGGTTCGCATTTATGACCGTTGCAGTGTCCCAGGGTCATGTTATCACCTTTTTGCGATCTTCTGAGAAGCAAATTCAATGGGGGAGGCCATATTAACTTAACAACTGTGTTCATAGGTTGAAAGACTCTGCTCCTGTGGCTCTGGAGAGGTGGAGACCATTGGACACATATTCCTTCGATGTTCCTTCTACAGAGCCATTTGGAAAAACCATATCCTCCCCATAATTGATAGGTATCCTGGTCATTTGGAAAGTATTTATCTCCAGTGGCTGCTTAAGGACGAGCAGGCAATGATTTATTTATTTATTTTATTTATTTAATTAAATTTTTATACCGCCCTATTCCCGAAGGACTCAGGGCGGTTTACAGGGCAACATAAAATATGATATAAAAATAGTATAAATTAAAATAGATTAAATTACATAAGCCCAACAATTAAAACAATATTAAAAGCTAAAACCCCTTCAGTCCAGGCCTGATAGATCAAAAAAACAAGTTTTCAGATCCCGGCGAAATGTACGCAGATCGGGGGCGGTCCGAAGTTCCACCGGTAAATCATTCCAAAGGGCAGGCACGCCCACAGAGAATGCCCTCCCCCTGGGGATCACCCGCCGGCACTCCTTAACCGTCGGCACCCTGAGAAGGCCCTACCTGTGGGAGCGCACAGGACGATGGGAAGTTGATGCCGGCAGCAGGTGTTCCCTTAGATAATCACGGCACAGGTGGCTAGTTTCTGCGCAGCAGCATTGGGGATTCACCAGAAACATACATAAATATTTGAGATCTTTTAAAATAATCTCTCATAATTGATTTTATTACGTGTTTTTTTTATTCAGCATTAGACTATACTCAATGTATTTTGATTGTCAAGTCAGTGTGATTCAGTTTTTCTGAAGGTAGCTAGTTTTTGTTATGCTGTCTGTAAAACTAGGCAGACCTTGGTCACCCATTGATTGCATCATTGATTGCAATATATTGCTATGTCTTCTTGTGTTTGGGTCTGTTTAGTTTTCTTTTATTCGAATGTTTAATTGGTGTGTTGGCCTTTGGCTGTAATAATAACAGCTGCAGTGATGCACTTAAGAACTGTGGCAAGAAAGGTCCTAAAATGGGGCAAACTCACTTAATAAATGTCTCACTTAACAGCAGAAATTTTGGATTCAATTGTGGTCATAGGTCAGGTCAGAATTCCTGAGCCAGCCATGCTGAGGGGAAAGGGAAAGGTTTCCAAGCTGAGCCATGGTGGCTCAGGAATTCTGGGACTTGAAGTCCACGAGTCATAAAAGAGCCAAGGTTCCCTACCCCCTGGTCTAGGAGATGCCAATGATCTCATTTGAACTCTCGTGAATTTTCAGATGAGAAGATTGGAGCCTACCTTAGAAGATTGTGTGTGGGGGTTGTTTGTGTGTGTGTGTCTGTGTGTGGCTCAGTGGGTTAAGACGCTGAGCTTGTCGATCAGAAGGTCGGCAGTTTGGCGGGTTGAATCCCGAGTGCCGCGTAGCAGAGTGAGCACCTGTTACTCGTCCCAGCTTCTGCCAACCTAGCAGTTCGAAAGCACGTAAAAATGCAAGTAGAAAAATAGGGACCACTATGGTGGGAAGGTAACAGCGTTCTGTGCGCCTTTGGCATCTAGTCATGCCGGCCACATGACCATGGAGACGTCCTCGGACAAAGCGCTGGCTCTTCGGCTTTGAAACGGAGATGAGCACCAGCCCCTAGAGTCGAAAATGACTAGCATGCATGTGCAGGGGAACCTTTACTTTTACCTTTTATGTATAAGAACCCTAAAATTGCTTGAAACTGGCACTCCCGTGAGATTCTGACCATTTAAAAAAGATACTCTGCTTGATTTTAGGGGTGTGCATGCCATTATTGGTATTCCTCGGCTTGCAAGCATTTGTTTAGTGACCATTCAAAATTATGGCAACACTGAGAAAAGTGACTTATGACAATGTTTCACACTTACGACCATTGCAGCACCCCCTTGGTCACATGAACAAAATTTGGCGCTTGGCAACTGACTCCTATTTAGGACTGTTGCAGTGTCCCGGGGTCATGTGATCATCTTTCTGACAAGCAAAGAAAATGGAGAAGCCAGATTCACGTAAGAATTGTGTTACTCAGGAATTCTGGGAGTTGAAGTCCATGAGTCATAAAAGAGCCAAGCTTGCCTACCCCTGTCATAGGTCAAGGACTACCTCTATTTGTAGCCTTCCCAGATGGTTTCCGGCATGTAAAGTTAATGGGGGAAGCCAGCTTTGCTTAGTGACAACTTAAAAACTGCAGTGATTAACTTAATAACCGTGGTGAAAAAAGGTTGTAAAATCAGGTTGGATTCACTTAACAACTGCCCTGCTTTGCAGTGGAAATTCTGGCCTCAGTTGTGGCTGTAATTAGTAGACTACCTCTAAACTCCCTACAACTCCAACAGAGAGCCTCTTGGCTCCTAATCTACAGAAAGACAGGTTGCTCTGCTTCTTTGTGATTTCTTTTCATGATTGCTTATGGACCAAAATGCCCTTTTCTCTTCTAGGAAGAGATTCAGCATGGCCTCTGGCTTTCTAGGAAGAACAGCTTCCTGCAGGTAGCCAAGGAACGGGGGACTGCAAACTCACTACCCACAACCACACTAGCTATAGTTGAGGGGTTGGCCAATACTGTATTTAATTGGGACAAGAGGAACAAGTCTGGGTTCACAAATTACTGTAACAGAGTGAGGTTGAGGTTGCTGTCTGCTCTTTTCAAAGTAGCTGCAGTCATTCAGACTAACTTTCTCGCTCCCTCCAGCATCCATCCATTCCTTCAGAACTGTCCTACCAGAAACCTAAGCTAGTCCTCCAGCTGCTTGTGATAATTAAGCCACAACTTCCCTGACATTTTCATGGATGTGCTGACATCCAGAGCCAGCCTCACCCCATCCAGGCTTTTATTTTAGAAAACCAAATGATAACTTTATTGTCACTTTGAATGTGCACCAATCGGCATACATCAAAATGAAATTTCGTTGCATATAGCTCTCAAAGGGTCACCACCTCTGATATATGCTCCTTGTTCGGGGCCCACTCAAATTTCACATTGTCCATTTTAGTCTCTAGGGAGTGAACGATGGCAAACAGGACAGATAGAAATGGGGTTCCATGTGGATTAGCACTCAAGTTAGCTTGTATTCTGACAACCTCGCCTTCTTCCCTTTTTCTGACGCTGACTCTTCCACTCTTTCCTTAAAGAGGCCTTGCTTCTTTTCGCCCCTGGAGCACGCTGCTGCTGCCGCCACCAACTCCTCCAAAAGCCTCTCTCTCTTCCTCTGGGCCTGCCGACAGCCTCATCCAGTTCCTTCACTCCATAAGCTCCAGGTCCTCTCCTCCTCTGCCTCCTTTGGAAACAGCCCTGATTTACAATACAATCCATCACTGGGCCAGCAGTCAGATCTTGCTGCTGGTAGAACAAATTCAAACAGCACCGACTTTTTTTTTAATTTTTTTTTTATTAAGATTAAAAAAGGTAAAGTTTCCCCCTGCACATGCGTGCTAGTCGTTTCCGACTCTAGGGGCTGGTGCTCATCTCCGTTTCAAAGCCGAAGAGCCAGCGCTTGTCCGAGGACGTCTCCGTGGTCATGTGGCCGGCATGACTAGACGCCAAAGGCGCACGGAACGCTGTTACCTTCCCACCGTAGTGGTCCCTATTTTTCTACTTGCATTTTTACGTGCTTTCGAACTGCTAGGTTGGCAGAAGCTGGGACGAGTAACAGGCGCTCACTCTGTTGCGCGGCACTCGGGATTCGACCCGCCAAACTGCTGACCTTCTGATCGACAAGCTCAGCGTCCTAACCCACTGAGCCACCGCGTCCCTATCTTATTAAGATTACCATGTTATAAAATACATATGAAAATAAAAAGAGTAGGAAACTGAGGAAAGAAAGGGGAAAGAGAAATGTAGGATAAAGGGGAAAAGAAATTAAAAAGCATTAATATCTATGGAGAATCTCAATCATCCAGGTCATGGTTGTCCCAAAGGTGCTTTTTCCAAAAGGCAGCTGGATTTTCTTGTTCCCCCCCCCCTTGAAAATGCTTTGCTTCTCATCCAAGAAGCTTCTTCAGTTCTAATTGGCTGGTAGGGAAGGGAAAATCCAGTTGCCTTTTGGAAAATGCACTTTTGGGATAAAAAGCACTGACTTCCAACTTTTTTCAGCGTAGCAGAATGCTAGGTAAAACGACAGCTTCAGCTTTTTATTTTTATATGCTTAGCAAATACTAGCCATTTCTGTAACAACAACCTAATCAGCAAATCCCAAAGTCAAGATTTCCTATTTTTTTCCTGTCTGGAGCACAAAGTCTAGAAGCAATTTCTAAGTAGAAACAAAATTGGATATATTCTTTTCTTTGATCAAAATAGTTATTTTTGCCATCTCTGGAAAGCAAATGCTAAAAGAGAGTGGAGAGCAGTGTAGGTAGTAGGCAAGGTGATAAGCGAATGGCTTACAGATGAGGAAGTGGAGGCGACATGGCAGGTATTCCATGCAGAGAAGAAGACTTTCATTCAACTGCCAGGACCGCAAGTCATGGTGTGCAGCATATCTTGATGGAGCCCATCTTGGAGCTCTGCCGAGGGCTCAGTAGCAACTAGAAAAAGGAACAATTACATTGAAGTAGCACCTCATCCCAACTAATGTAAGAATACTTGGATGAAGGCCAAGCTGGTCTGTTACTTTAAAGACTTTTGAGAATTTTGTTTGAATTGAGTATTAGACTGAGTATAAAGGATTGAGTATTAACAACATATTTATCTGGCAACATCACTCTGCAAAGTCCTAGAAGGGTAGAGTTCTATTGTTGGGGAAGGGGTGTGCTATAATGAAGTGTTGTGTAGAGTTATGCTATGCCACACATAAGCCAATGGCTACACATATAGGTAAGGTCCTTTAATGAGTATTTGAAGTTACAGTGGACCTACCATGGGGCTACTTATGATCTGGTTTTCAGGTTGCTATGTTTGGCCTTGCAGCCACATGACTAAACTCCAGGTGCTTGGCATCACAGATGCATTTATAGTTATTTGCAGTATCCTGCAATCACATGAACATGTTTTACCACAGTTTTGCTGAAAACCAGCATGTCAAACATGTGGCCATAGCAAATCATTGGTTTGCTTAACAACTTGCAAAAAAAAAGTCATATAAAAATATAATTCCTTAATTTGGGCTAGAGTCAGGGCAACTGGATGGAGCTGAGCATTTACTGGCTGGATGCCCTTCCTGATGCCATGCAGAGTTCACAGCAGATATTTTGTCTTTGCGCTCTGCTGTTACCTAGGCTTGAACTCTCAACCTTCCAAGTGGGAGGCGAGCATCTTCCCTACTAGGTCACCACACCACTTTACTGTAGTACTTGGAAATGATCTTCCCCATCAGAACATTTCTTTAATGCCATATTGTAGTCTCGTCTCCATAGGACAGACCTGTCTCTCTCTTCACCCTTGCTCTCCTCTTCTCACAAGCTTCTGATGTTTGTATTTTATGTGAGATGCCTCAAGGCCATTGAATTAGCTGAGCTACAACTATAAAGTCAATGACCAAAAGCCTATAGTTGCTGTTTGTTTAAATAAGGTTTGAGCAGTCAGATCTCAATTATCAAGTAATTTGGAAGATTAGGCCAGGAAATGAGGAAATACTAGCAAAAGCGCAACTAAATGTTGATGTAGGAAGATATTTGGATAGGGAGGGAAAAGCTCTAAACATCCATTCTCATCCAGACATAGTCTCCACATTTGTAAATAGGTTAAATAAAGATTTTGCTCCTTCCAAATTCTCACTGTTGAAGCTGCTGATTCCTAGAGGTGTATAAATTGGTGTGATTTGATTGTAAGAATTGATGTGATTCAGATTTTCAAAATCAATTGCTTAATTTTATTTGGAAAACCAATTCAGTTAGAAAATAAAAAAGCCTTTATATACGGGAAATCCTCAACTTACAATCACACTTGAGCCCAACATTTTTGTTGCTAAATGAGACAGTTGTTAAATAAATTTTGCTCCATTTTATGACTTTTCCTGCCACAGTTGTTAAGCAAATCAGTGCAGTTGTTAAGTTAGTAACATGTGTTGTTAAATGCATCGAGTTCCCCCTTGATTTTGCTTGTCTGAAGGCCACAAAAGGGAACCACATGACCCCAGGACACTGCAACCATCATAAATACATGCCAGTTGCCCAGAGTTCAAGTCAAAGATTACCTGTACATATATATAGAGAGAGATGGTCCACACAACCAATTAGTGAGGTGTAAGATCCAGGCAGGAACAACATAACACTAAATGCTGTACAAGAACATCTGCACAGAATATGGGCTAGACCTTCCCAAGTCCAGATGGGAGATTCCACAGAAGGTTATGGAGAATAATAGGGCTAAGATCCTGTAGGGATTCCAGATCCAAACAAACAGGTAGATACTGGCTAATCAACTGGACATCATGTTAGTAGACAAGGACCAAAAGACAGGATGCTAGACATAACAGTGCCAAGTGACAACAGCATCAAGAAGGTGTATGAGAAGCTAGAGAAGTACTAGGCCCTGAAGGAGGAACTAGAGAAGTTGTGGAAAATAAAGACCAAAGTGGTCCCAGTGGTCAAGACTGTGACTCCTAAGCTGGAAGAGGAGCTCCAACAGATCCCAAAAACAACATAAGAACTCTCTGTCCAGATGAGTACAATGCTAGGACCAGCTAAGATCCTGCACAGAACCTTCAAACTTTGAGGTCTGTTGTAGAGGACCCAAGATTGAGGAAGACCACTCACAGGGGCGAGAAGGGATACTTTTCTGTCTGTTTAGCTAGCTAGGTGTCTCCATCCACCAAAGGCTATTCAATCCCTAGATTGAATTGAAGGCATTCAGTTTGATTAAACAACTAGATGTAAATCAAGAATCTGATTCAAGGAAGTGAATTAAGAAATTCTATTGAATTGAGGTGCATTTTTGCACCAATTTGCTAATTAGCTCCTCAAATCTCACACTTTTTTTTTCTACAGCTAGGAGATTTTTCTATTAAAATCTCAAGCAGTATAACACTTCTAAAGTGTAAAGAAGGAATTTTAAATCTGCCATTTGGATTGGACCATAGTTGGAAGCTATGAAGCCTCTAGGTGAGAATTCTAATTAAAACATTGACTTTGAAAAGACACAAAGTACAGGTATGTTTTTAAGTGTTCCTCACAGATTTGCAGATTGATATGTGGATCTCCACATGTTCTCTTGATAGCTTTTTCTTTGCAGAATTTAAAGGTAGCGCAGCTTTGGGTTATACAATCAACACCAATGATTGTCCCTTTTCCAAAAAAAAAAAAACAAACAAACTTCCTGTGAGCATAATATCTGAGTGTACTGTGAAAGAATTGGTCTGGAAAAGAGTCAAATCAGCATTTCAGGAAAGACTTCCCAATTGTGTGGCTCTTTTGATTTTGCAATTTTGTTTTCTGAAAACCTTTTTGCAAAGGGAAAATGGACTTAAAACTGCAAAAGAAGGAAATAACTGACTCACAACTGATTATTGACTATATTGTGGCAAAATATGAGGCAACCATTTTTTTTAAAGTGAACTGTTTTTCTAATCTCCTATTGAAGATTATTTATTTATTATTATTTGTTAATTTAATTTGTATACCACCCTTCTCCCGAAGGACTCAGGGCGGTGAACAGGGCAATAAATACTAAAATACAAAGTACAAAAATTAAGAAGAGATTAAACCATAATGCCCAATAAAACAGATAAATACATAAAAACATAATAAAATCCAAAAACCCATCAGACCAGGCCGGCTTGTTCAAATAAAAAGGTCTTCAGATCACGTCGGAAGGAGCGAAGGTCGGGGGCCATCCAGAGCTCTACCGGTAAACGGTTCCACAGATCAGGCGCACCCACAGAGAACGCCCTCCCCCTGGGGGCCACCAGTCAGCACTCTCTGATTGGTGGCACCCTGAGGAGGCCCTCTCTGTGGGAGCGGACTGGGCAGAGGGAAGTTGACCCCGGCAGCAGGTGCTCCCTAAGGTACTCTGGACCCATGCCATGTAGGGCTTTAAAGGTCATTACCAGCACCTTGAATCTCACCCGGAAGACAACTGGCAGCCAATGCAGCTCGCGGAGCAGAGGTGTAACATGGGAGTATAGGGAAACCCCCAACACAACTCTCGCGGCTGCATTCTGCACCAGTTGGAGCCTCCGAGTGGTCCTCAAGGGCAGCCCCATGTAGAGAGTGTTGCAGTAGTCTAACCGAGAGGTCACGAGCGCATGAGTGACTTTTTGCAAGGCATCCCGGTCTAGGTAGGGCCGCAACTGGCGCACCAGGCGAACCTGGGCGAAGGCCCCCCTAGTCACAGTTACTATATGATCTTCTAAAGAAAGCTGTGAGTCTAGGAGGACACCCAAGTTGCGAGCCCTATCTATGGGGGGTAAGGACTCACCCCCCATAGTAAGAGATGGAATAATCTGAGTTTCCCGAGATGCCGGTACGTACAGCCACTCAGTCTTGTCAGGGTTGAGCCGAAGCCTGTTCCTCCCCATCCAGACCCGAACCGCCTCCAGGCAACGAGACGTCACGTCGAGGGCATCACTGGGGTGGTTTGGGGTTGAAATGAAAAGCTGGGTATCATCAGCATACTGATGATACCCAACTCCAAAACCACGAATGATCTCACCCAGAGGCTTCATGTAGATGTTGAACAGGAGAGGCGAGAGGACCGACCCCTGAGGTACTCCACAAGCGAGAGGCCTCGAGGTCGACCTCTGTCCCCCTGCCAACACCGACTGCGAACGTCCCAGGAGGTAGGAGGAGAACCACTGAAGAACCGTGCCTCCCACTCCCAATCACCTGAGACGCCGCAGCAAGATACCATGGTTGATGGTATCAAAAGCCGCTGAGAGGTCTAATAGGACTAGGACAGAGGAACAACCCCTGTCCCGAGCCCTCCAGAGATCATTCACCAGAGCGACCAATGCCATCTCTGTGCTGTACCCGGGCCTGAAACCCGATTGGTACGGGTCTAGATAATCCGCTTCATCCAGGACGAAAGGGAGCTGATGCGCCACCACGCTCTCAACAACCTTCGCAAGAAAGCGAAGGTTGGAGACCGGACGAAAGTTGTTTAATACACCTGGGTCCAAGGCAGGCTTCTTGAGGAGAGGTCTCACCACCGCCTCCTTCAAGGCGGCGGGGAAACTACCCTCACTCAAAGATGCAGATATCACTGCCTGGAGCCAGCCTCGTGTCCCTTCCCGAGCTGCATAAATCAGCCAGGAAGGGCACGGATCCAATAAACAAGTGGTGGAGCTCAGCTTCCTCATAATCCTGTCCACTTCCTCCGGAGTCACAGGATCAAACTCCTCCCAGATAACATCGACAAGACCACCCATGTCCTGATCGTCAGACTCTGCCCAGTCGGAGTCCAAACCGGTCCGAATCCGAGCGATTTTGTCCGACAGATGTTGGCTAAACTCCTCGGCACGACCCTGCAAGGGATCCTCCCTCACCTCCTGGTTAAGGAGGGAGCGGGTCACCCTAAACAGGTGTTCTGTACCAGCCTGCTACCGGCCTTGCAGAAAGGCAACCCCTGTACAAACGGCAGAGGCTGGAAAGCGTCTGAGGCTGGAAAACGTCTGCCAAGTTTATTACACAAACAAACAACAAAACATGAAACAAGATACCGGAGCTTTGATCCTCAAACGGAGCGGTTGCTTTCAGCAACCAGCCCTTCCCCAAACACTCCCTTTATTAGAGTTCAGGGCGTGGCCTCCCTGTGCCTCCTTCCGAGAAGTCCCACAGCCTTTCTCTGCTTGCTCCTGCTTGACTGCCTCCTGCGTCGGGCGTCCTTGAACAGGGCCAGCTGTGGGTCATCATCATCCGCACTGTCGGGCTCACGCAGCTGAGTCTCCACCAAGTAAGAGGGCCCTGGCTGGGGGCTCTGCGAAGCCTCCAAGCCATCATCAGCAAGTTCGTCTTCAACACCCTCCTCCTCCCCCTCGTCTGAGTCATCCGAGTCATCCGACCCGGCTGCCGGACCCACAGGCTGACCCTGAATCACAACAACAGGGCGGCCGGGCAATTATCTGCGGACGCGATGAGGGTAGCGAAGTAATTAAACCTCGCCATCCTCATCACCGTGAGATAAGACCTGGTAAAGGATCTTAGTCGCAATCGGTGATATTCAGACCGGCTGGATCTCCAACAGCTCTCTAGGCCCCGTCTCCGACGCTTCATCTCCCGGAGCTCCGCAGAAAACCATGGAGCCCACTGGGATCTGCAGATAATTGAGGTGAGATTTAATGCAGGTGGAATTGCTAATCGGGCTCAATCTGATCCAAACCATCCAATTGTTTCAACTAGGATCCTCAAGTTAGTTTGTTTGGGATGTTCAAGTCAGTGCAATTCTGTGAATTATGCTGGATTATAAAACAAATAAATGGATGAGCCAAAAGATGTCTGAAGAAGTTCAACTTGAATTGAATGTATCCATTTGGGCAGTTTGGATTTAGAGACTTAATCTTGTTTGGACCTTCAGTTGAATTGCTATCTAATAGAAGCCCAGACTGAATATTCACGCACCCTTACTAGTTAACTCTCCAGCATTCAGAGCTCTCTCTCTCTCTGTCTCTCTCTCTCTGTCTCTCTCTCTCTCTCTGTCTCTGTCTCTCTCTCTTTCTCCTCTCCTCTCCTTTGTCTGTCTGTCTGTCTGTCTGTCTATCTATCTATCTATCTATCTATCTATCTATCTATCTATCTATCTATCTATCTATCATCATTTATTTCCATCCATCCCTCCCTCCCTCCCTCTCTCTCTCTCTCTCTCTCTCTCTCTATCATTTATTTCCATCCATCCATCCATCCATCCATCCATCCATCCATCCATCCATCCAATTCAGATACATGAGTTGTGAATAGTTGAGTTTGTATGATACCAAAATATGGTGCTGTATGATCTTGAAGGCTGATACAGGAACATTCCCTAACTAGAGAGGCAGTGCCCCTGTGACTCTGGACATACAGAACCAACATAGGTGATGGTCCTCCAAGTGTGTGCATTACAGAGATATTCCTAGTAGCCTCATCTCACCAATACTGTATAAATACCCAGGGCACACAGCACAGTGTTGTGTTTCCCTGATGCTTGCAGACACTAAACCTGCCACAACATAGAATCTTGCCATGTTTTGCACAGCAGCAATTAAAATCAATCAGAGGATGACCCGTGCCTCAAACTAGTCTTAATGAGCATCTAACATAAGTGCCTTATGTTGTGATAGATTAGCTAACCATGTATTAACTTTTATATATATATATATATATATATATATATATATATATATATATATATATATATATATATATATATATATATTATATATATACATATATATATTTCCTTTTTATGGTTTTGTTTTAAATTGTTTTTATATTCATGTTTTTGTTTTTTTAAAATGTTTTTTTAACCTAGTGTATTTTATAATTTTTAGCTTTTAAAATTAATTATTTTATTTTTCTTATGCTGGTCTATGACTGCAATAAAGATTTTGATTATATGATTTATAGCTGGTTTTCCCCCTCCCCACAGGGAATCCTCCCCCATTTCAATGACTGGGAAGTCGGCCTTGAGCTCCTGCTTTTTTTTTCTTCTTTTAAGCATCTGCTTTATTTCTGAAGTACAAAAACTCACTTGAGTTACCCCAAGACATGCCTGAAGAAGAATAAATTGCCAAGTCCTGCCCACCCCTGTTTTGCACCACTGCACATATTTCTATCTTGCTTTTATTTGTTTTATATTCGATGCTCCTCTCTGGAACGCCATTGTTAAACCCTGGCAACCAAACAAAGCGAAGTATTAATAAAATGCCACAATTACGTTTTTTCAGGAAAAAGCTGGGAACAATCTCCATTATACCAAGGGGTGGTGGTGGTTTCAACCTGGTGAATGTACAGGGATTTCATAAAAGATATTCAGCCCGAAATGCAGGGTTTGGCTTTTAATTAAAGTAGAAAACCATTTCTCTTGCTTTATCCTGATTATTCTTTGATTTCCTCATCCTCCCACTTTCTTGGAGTCAGGAGATTCACAGTATATGTTTGTTTGTTTGTATCCCACCTTTATTATTTTTGCAAATAACGCAAGGCGACAAATATCCAACACACTTTCATCTTCCTATTTTCCCCACAGCAAAAACTCTGTGAGGTGAGTTGGGTTGAAAAAGAGAGAGTCACGGGCCCAAAGCCACCCAGCCAGCTTTCATGGCTAAGCTGGACCTTGAACTCATGGTCTCTTGTCTCTGGCTTTCTAGCCTGGTGACTTCAGCACTAGACCAAAGTGGTGGACCAAAGGCTAGTTTAATTCTCAAAGGTTTTTCAAAATTTGGCTCTGAATCCCACTTTCTCTCTCTCCCCACCCCTCTCTCTCCATCATCTATCTCTATTTCTCCATACATATTCATTGATCTCTCTCTCTTTCTCTCTCTTTCTCTTTCTCTCTCTCTCCATCATCTATCTCTATTTCTCCATACATATTCATTGATCTCTCTCTCTCTTTCTCTCTCTCTTTCTCTCTCTCTCTCTCGATACAGCCAAGGATGTCCATTGGATATAGTTAAATAAAGATGGCATTTAATAGTTTGGTAAAAGTTCTGCTTGTTTTTTTTTTAAATGTCCTTCACGCATAAAAAAACCCCAAGTGGAGTGTTGACGATATCAGGGCTTTTCAACCTTTTCACCCATTGTACCACTTTTAGGATATGGCAACATCCGAGTACCACCAGTCGCCTAGCAAGGTGTCAAAAACTTGATGACAAAAAAAAAGAAGGAAAAAAGTGATGAAGTACAGGTAGTCCTCGACTTACAACAGTTCGCTTAGTGACTGTTCGAAGTTACAATGGCACTGAAAAAAGTGCCCCCCCAAGACACAGCCAAGCAAGACACCTGCCTGCCCACCCGGCAGCGCTCTTCCTCCTGTCCGAGGTTTTCATTGTTGTGAGCATTTCTGTTGAAGATTGGCAGCGGGGGTGGGGTGGGGTGTGTTTGGTTTTTATCCCTCCCCCCTCTGCTGGGTGGTTGCAGCAGGTTTTGGTCACTTCACATGACCCTGGGACACTGTGACCATCATAAATATGAATCAGTTGCCAAGCATCTAAATGTAAATCACAAGACCCTGGAGATGCTGCAACATTCCAGCTGATCGGCGCTTCTTCTGGGCTCATCAAAAGCACTGGGATCAGCACCGAGCTCCAGATGGAGCCTGGCGCTGATCCTCGTGCTTCCGCTGAGCCCTGACAGCCCTGCAGCTCCAGCCATCTGTTGCTCAGGCTTGTGCGGTGCTACCACTGGTTCAGCTCATTCCCCTCTCCTGCTACCACTTTTCTAGGATGGTTGTGTACCACCTGCCAGGTGCCAATGTACCACAGGTGGTACCTGTACCACTGGTTGAAAAGCCCTGGACTACATTGTCGCAATGACCATCTTCATTTTTTCAACCGCATCCTGCAGATGGCTCTGCATAGAGCAGAAAGGAGACCTTATTAAAAACAGAGATAGGGATGCTAAGTAATTTCATTTCAACTGAATGAAATTTAAATCATTTTTTGGCTAGCCCCAACCAACTCAAGGATGGTGGCTCCAGCTACGCCCCCTCCCACCAATGTTCATGTTCCTTCAAATATCCCACTTCCTTGCTTGTAGCTAATTTGGTACTGTTCAAAGTTCCAATAAATCAACTTTTAAGGGGTACTTACAACCCAGATTTTAATTTCTGATGGTCAGCCCCCCCCCTGCAGTCACATGACCGCATTTCAGACACTTGGTTTTTATGACCATTTGCAACGTCTCATAGATAGCTGGCTGCATTTTGCAATGTTTTTGCCAAAATAAAACCCTGGCAATTAGGGCTCCTTAGTTATTCTTTGAGCTTGGTTGCTTTCTTGCAGACGTTTCATTACCCAAACTAGATAACATCATCAGTGCTAGCCAGTTTGAGTAATGAAATGTCTGCAAGAAAACAACCAAGCTCAGAGAGCACCAAGGACTCCTCATTTCGATTCTGAGCTACAAATATTCTCCTTCATTGGGAACCATTTCTGCTTTTCAGCAAAACTATACCCATAGCAAGGCTTTGGTTCATTGAATTCACTTAATGACCCTGGATTCACTTAATGACTGCCGCAAAAACAATCCTAACATTGATTCATTGATTCCAACCCATTTTATGACTGTCATGAGTTACAGCCACGATAGGTAGGGTCCATGATGGCCGTAACGTGAGGACTACCTGTACAGTTCTCCTTTTTCAAAGCCAGCGAAGTCAGTCTGTTACCCTGATTCTCTGGGGGACAATTGTTTTACTTTTGACAATTGTTCAGTTTTTCCTACTCCCGTGCTTTCAAGCCCAGTTTATTGTGGTTGAGGTACTGTCAGATTTCATGCTGCTGCTGTTCAGCAAAACTGTGAGGCCTAGCGAAATAAAATGGATGCTTGGTTCATCCAGATGGCTTAAAGCTTAAGCTTACATTCTTGAATGCAGGATGAATGGAAGAATCAGCTAACATACTTAAAATCTGTGCGTAACAGCAGAACTTAATGGCCACTTACAGGTTAAACCGAAACCATGGTTAGATTTCTTTATTTTTAACACCTCTACTTTAAGAATTAGCATCCTTCTAAAATGAGTCAGACTAAGACTATAACAAGTAACTAAATAAATGCACAGTGTGTCAGAAGGATGACTAAAACATGGAAACCACGTGATACAAATTAAACCTTCATAAAGACTGTAACACAAAGAGCATCTATTTAGATATACTCCTCCATATGCAACATCCCACCTTTTCCCCAAAAGTTTCACAACAATCTCATTTAAACAGTAACTAAAAATAAGTAAAAGATGAAATGTCATTGGTATAAATAAATAAAATATGGAAATGAAACTGAACTATTTCACTTACTTGTTTTGACGTACTTGACATCCATTCTTTTTTGCTTTTAGTTATGTATTAGATTTTTAGCCAACCTTTATTACTTTATAAGTAACTCAAAATGGGAAACATACCTAAGACTCCTTCCTCTTCCTCCTTTCTCCACAATGACCTTGTGAGGTGGGTCGAGCTGAGAGCTGACTGACCCAAAATCACTTAGCTGACAGGACTAGAACTGAGGGGTTCTTGGTGTTCTTTGAGCTTGCTTTTTTTCCCCTTGCAGATGTTTCATGTCTTGTAAACCCTGAGCCCAAATATTCTCCTTTATTGGTAGAACTAGAACTCACAGACTCCTGGTTTCTAGGCCAGCACATACATTTAAGAAAGGACACAACCAAGTGGAAGAACAGAACACCAACTCTAAGCCAGCTAAGAGGAGACACCAGAATCACACTGACTCCAAGACTTGGGACAAGGAAGAATTAACATCAGAGGAAGAAATAATCAAAAAAATATTAGAATGTGCAGAAATGGACAGACTGACTATGAGGCTGAAAGAAACAGAAGAAACAGAATACTATCAGACTTGAGACTTGTTTTATCAATGGCTGGAGAAAAGAATAAAGGATTAGGAATTAAATTTGTATTAGTGAATGATAAACTCAGACAACACATTGTTGAGTACTATTGAATTTATTTATTTTATTTATTTATTTTATTAGACTTATATACCGCCCTTCTTGTATTGTAGAGTATTACAATATTGTTTTTTAATCCTATGACTACACTTTAAATAATAATAATAATAATAATAATAATAATAATAATAATAATAATAATAATAATAATAATAATAATAATAATAATTAGTAGTAGTAGTAGTAGTAGTTGGAAAGGACCTTGGAGGACATCTAGCTATACAGTAGGTGCAACAGAAAATTGATCCTAATATTTATTTATTCATTAAATTTTTAAGCCATTCCTCTTCCCCATTTTAATCAGTTGGGCTGTAGTGAGAGCTGTACAACTCCAGGGGAGGTACGCAGAATAAATTTCATCCTGATCCAAACTCAGCAAACTTTTCTGGTCAGTTCACATGCTGTAAATTTGCAAAATAATAACATGGGGTGCTTTCACAAAATGGGCAGGATGGGTAATAGCTTTCCTGGTTATAAAAATTGTCACCATAGTGGCCTTGACTAGGAGAAAATAGCTATTTACTAGAAGAGAAATTGGGAAATCCTTCTCTTGTCTCATATTTCTTCAGCTGTGTCTAGAATGCTCTCTGCCAACTTAACAGGTTTTCTTGTTTTTTCTGGGGAGATGGATGTATATTGAAAGAAAACATTGTGTTGCAACCATCTATCATCAAAAATAAAACAAAAAAAAATAAGGGCACCAATGTAGGACTGAAAGGCATTACAGGTGGTCCTCGACTTATGATCATAATTGAGCCCAACATTTCTTTATTAAGCAAGACAGTTGTTAAGTGAGCTTTGCCCTTTCTTGCCACAGTTGTGAAGTGAATCACTGCAGTTGGTAAGTTAGTAACATGGCTGTAAAGTGAATCTGGTTTGCCCATTGACTTTGCTTCTCAGAAGGTTGCAAAAGGGGAATTGCATAATGCTGGGACACTGCAACTATCTTAAATATGAGACAGTTGCCAAGCCTCTGAATTTTGATCATGTGATCACAGGGAAGCTGCAGTGGTCATAAGTGTGAAAAACTGTCATGTCACTTTTTCAGTGCTGTTGAAACTTCAAACAGTCATTAAATGAATTCTTTTTTAAAATATGTTTTATTGATTTTTAACTTACACCTTAATATTTGGTAAACAACATGTTGTCTGGGTTAATATTTAAAAAAAACTAACAATTAATTTCTATAATTCTATAGTCCATATGATAGCTTTACATGATTTCCTCTTCTTCCAATAATATTCTCTTAAATTATTATAATTCTTATTTAAATTAGTGACAATTAACTATAAACATTTTTCTTATGTTTCTGCAAGTAATAACCACATCAATGTAAAGCTTCTTTTCATTGGTCATCTTGATTTGCCCTCATCATAGGTCCTGTTTACGTTCTTATTTAAATTTGTTTTCCCCACAATATTCAAAACATTCTTACTGGTTAAGATTTTCTCAAAACTAGTTACACTTAAATATTTAAGTCTTTTTTTCTCATACAAGCCATCACATTTTTACATTTCTCATATCATTAAATGAACTCTTGTAAGTTGAGGACTACCTTACTGGAATAAATTTATTTATTTATTTATTTATTGATGGGATTTATATCCCGCCCTATCTCCCGAAGGACTCAGGGCGGCTAACAGCAAAACATATAATAAGTACAGAGATCAAGATAGAAATAAAATTGAGAACATCTGTGCAATAAATTAAATTAGAGAATTTAAGAGATAAATTAAAAATACTAAATATAAATTAAATAAAATGCCTGTCAGTCCAGGTCGGCCTGGTGGAACAGGAGTGTTTTGAGGCCGTGGCGAAAGGATTGGAGGTTTTGGGCCATCTGAAGCTCAGGGGGGAGCTGATTCCATAGGGCTGGCGCTCCCACAGAGAAGGCCCTCCCCCTGGGGGTCGCCAGTCGACATTGCCTAGCTGACGCTTTAGAACTAGTTTAAATCAGCTAGGACAGAGGTCCTCCTGAGAATCAGGGTAGAGGTATTCCTGGAGGACATTGGAGCCCATGGGCTCCAGGTTGCAGATCAGGTGAAAATCCTGGCAACAGTGCTGCAGGGCAGGGAGCTGTCCACAGACAGCCTGCAATGGACAGTGCTGAAAAGAGCTTGCCAGAAAAATATATTAGCAGGCCTAAATCCTAAAATTTAAAAGTTATTTAAAGATGAATTCAGTGAATAGGCAGAGAGGTAAGTACATATCTGTTGTATTGCAATGCAACCATATTTCAATTTTCTCCATGATGTGGGATAGCAATTGCACCAAGCAATTGTGTTAGATCCCAGAATACAAGTACATTATCTATGGAAATTTCATGTGAACCCAAAATACAAGGATGCAGATTTCACTGATAAACAAAGACTAGGATCCTGAAATGCACAAAGGGTTATTTTAATTGTATTAGATTAAAAGACAACTGCACTCATTAAACTAAAATTAAGTGCAGTTTTTGTCCTAGTTCCATGATTTTTGGATGCATGCCTCTACTCCAAGGCCAGATTTTAACTTCTCTTGTTTTTCACTGCCTCCCTGCTCTCGTATTTCAGTTTTATTACTTTTGCAGGAATTTGTGGTTTTATCTACAAAAGAAACAATCTAATATTTTTGTAATGTGGAAATTTTGTAATAGATTGTAGGTAGGTAGGCAGATGATAGATAGATAGATAGAGAGATAGAGAGATAGATAGAGAGATAGAGAGATAGAGAGATATAGACAGACAGACAGACAAATAGATGAGATGGAGGCAGAAGAGAAAGGAAAGAAAGAAAGAAAGAAAGAAAGAAAGAAAGAAAGAAAGAAAGAAAGAAAGAAAGAAAGAAAGAAAGAAAGAATTTTGCTCAAAAGAGACATTTTTTTTCTAAATAGTTTTGCCTTTTACAATGCGATGGTATAATTTCTTTCTTATTTCTGCATGCCAGGTGTTTTTTTCCTTGTTTGTTGCATCTTTATATACCTAGTTTGGGAAATGTTCAGAGAACTGCACTATAAAAACCAGACACGTGAGAACATTGCAGGAAAATGTTCTTTCATTTTTATGTTTTGATAATGGATCCTCTAGATTCTTATCTCATGAGAAACTCAATGCTCCTGGCCTCAAGTCTGCACGAGTTTTGTTTTTTGTCTTTTGATTGCATACTCTCAAAGTGTTAGACAGTCTCTTCTGAGGCAGAGAGCGTAAGTCAAGCCTTCCAGTGCTGTGTCTCAGTCTTAAGTGCTGTCCCCTCCACCCCAAGTTTCCGTGATGCTTATCACATCACCTTACTCTTCCCAAGTCAGGATCTGTACTGTTATTTATTTGATTATTTATATCCCAACTTTTGTTATATTTACAAATAACTGAAGACAGCAAACATATCCAACACACCTTCCTCCTCCTGTTTTCCTTACAACAACAACCCTGTGAAGTGAGTTGGGTTGAGAGGGAGGGACTGGCTATCTGTTGATGCAGCCTAGGATTACATTTACTTTAATTTGCAGCTGCATCACACTGTTGGTTCATTTTTAGTTTGTGATGGTCCAAGTCTCACAAACCCTTCTTTGCATATAATGTGGCCTAATGTCATCTTTCACCCTCTTTGGTATTCCTACCCAAATAAAGGACTTTGTATTTGTCTCTACTGAAATATATTTTGCCATTTTCCCCACTTTTTGCTCAATGTTGCAGCTTCTCAAGATATTCCTGCATCTTCCTAACCCTGTAAAATTTAATAAAAACTCTTATAAAAAGATATTACTGCATCTTGGCAGTCTACTAAGGTATTTGCTATCCTCTTTATGTATTGATAATCATGTTTTTAAACCTCTCAGCCAAGAGATACGGTAGTACAGTAAAGTCTTTAGAGTGGAAGCATGTAGTACAGGTAGCCTTACAACTGGTTGCTTAGTGACCATTCCATATAAAAAGCCAACAGGGTTGGGGTTGATCCAATCTCTTGGAGAGGATGTTTCAAAGAGTGGGTGCCATGAAAGAAAAGGCTCCCTTCCGGAGACCCACCAAATGATATTCTTCAATAGATGGGACCCATAGCATGCCTCAATTAGAAGATGTGATTGGATGAATAAGTACAATCAAAAAGAGGTGATCCTCAAATAACCTGTCCCCATGCCATGAAAAGTTCTATAGGTAATTACCAGCATTGTGAATTGAACTCAGAAGCACACAGGAAATCAATACAACTCTTGGAACAAAGGTGTGATATGCACCAATGAAGGAGCAGACATCACTGTTCATCCTGATGCGTTTTGTGCCAGCTACAGCTTCTGGATGCTCTTGAAGGACATCACCTTATAAAATGTATTGCAGTGCTTTGTTTTGGGTGTGAATTGTACCAGTTCATTCATTGGGAGGCTCTGCTTATTGTTTCTCTTCTTTTTTCTTAAAAATATATAAAAGATATCACATACCAAACACTGAAAGAAAAGAGAATAAAAAGTGCAAAAGAAGAAGAAAAGGAAGGAAAGGGAGGGAAGGAGGGAGGGAGGGAGGAAGGAAGGAAAACAGAAAATTATTTAAAGAAGATCTTTAAAGAAAGAAATCTATTTAAAGAAACTTAATTAAAGAAGATCTTTATCGCAATAAGGACAAACAATTTTAGTAATTCTTCCCCTCCTAGAGTATGTTCTCTTTTCCTAACCCATCCCTTATTCATTTGGAACTCCATAATCATTAACATTTCAATCATGGTATCGGCAAAAAGTCCATAAGGTGTTCCCAGAATTTTGTAGAAAGATGTTTCATTTTAACCTTGGTCAAACAAACCAACTTTGTACTGATTCCTTTTGCTTCTGGCAATCTTGAACTTTAATTCATTCAAATGTGGGATTTGATCTCTCCTGTCAGGCTAGGCCCAAGAATGATGTAGAACAGTTCATCCAGAGTCCAGTTCTTTATTTGCTCACACACAATAGATAGAAGCTTGTCAGATTAAATATGTTCCTATTCCCACCTTAACGTGTATACCCTGGGAGATTCTAGGGAGTGACTATTCTTACAGAATAACAGAGTTGGAAGGTACCTTGGAGCAGGGGTGGAATTCAAATAATTTAATTTTATTTTATTAAATTTATATACCGCCCTTTCCTCAAGGACTCAGGGCGGTTTACAGGGTATTTAAAATCAAACAGTACGAAATACAAAAGTTAAAAAACAATTAAAAAAAGATTAAATTATCCCTTAACTAAAAACCTCAGTTAAAAATTCTCAGCCTGGGCCAGAGAGCTCAAAGAGCCAGGTCTTCAGGTCCCGGCGGAATGAACGGAGGTCGGGGGCAGTCCTAAGCTCCACGGGCAGCTGGTTCCAGAGGGCAGGCGCACCCACTGAGAAGGCCCTCCCCCTGGGTGTTATCCGCCGGCAATCTTTTACCAGCGGCACCCTGAGAAGACCCTCCCTGTGCGAGCGCACTGGACGAAGGGAGTTTGATGCTGGCAGGAGGTGTTCCCTCAAATATCCCGGACCCAGGCCATTTAGGGCTTTATAGGTCATCACCAGCACCTTGAATCTCATAGGTGAACAACCGGTTCTCTCTGTGGATGCTGCTTCCAGAAGTCTGTTCTGGGCCTGGATAACAATAGTTACTGGTTCTGCCGAACTGGCGCGACCCGGCTGAATCCCACCACTGTCTGGGAGGTCTTTTAGTCCAACCCTTTGCTCAAGCAGGAGACCGTATACCATTTCTGTCAAGTGGCAGTCCAGTCTCTTCTTAAAAACATCCAGTGATGGAGCACCCACAATTTCTGGAGGCAAGCTGTTCCACTGATTAATTGTTCTAACTGTCAGGAAATTTCTCCTTAGTTCTAGATTGGTTCTCTCCTTGATTAGTTTCTATCCGTTGCTTCTTGTCCTGCCCTCAGATGCTTTGGATCATAGATTGATGCCCTCTTCTTTATGGCAGCCCCTTAGATAGTGGAACACTGCTACCATGTCTTCCCTAGTCCTTCTTTTCACTAGACTACCCAATCCCTGTAACCATTCGTCATATGTTTTAGCCTCCAGCCCTCTAACCGTCTTTGTTGCTCTTTTCTGCATTCTTTCCAGAGTCTCAACATCTTTTTTATATTGTGGTGACCAAAACTGGGTGCAATATTCTAAGTGTGGTCTTACTAATGGTTACGTACTATATTACCTATAAATACATATAAGGTTTATTTTCTTCCTCTGTCTCCTACCCAGTTATGGGCTGCGCTGCTTCCTGTCTTGCTCTTTTTTTGGGGGGGGATGTGCTCCCTCATTCCTAGGAAACTGCCGCATCACTGAAGTCCATCACACTAGCTTCCCCTCCATAGGTCCCATCTTTCACACTCCTCATCTCCCCCCCTTTTTTTTTCTCATCTCAAAGGCTTTCTGAAGCTTCAGGAAACCTCTTTTTGTAAATTCAGTAGAGTCATTATCCCTTATCATTGTCTTGGCTCATCATTTTATATTTCAGTATATCTTCATATTCTAATAATTCTGCATCAGATAAGGTTTGATTCAACTCTTTATCCTGTTGATCTTCCAAGAAATTCTCTCTCAGCCTGCTTGCTCTTTCTCATGCATTAGTCATATCCCAGGCAGTCTACTGCAATCTGCTATGGATGGATTGCTTTTGAAAGCCATCCAAAAGGTATAATTGGTTCAGAACATATCAGTATGGATAAATATGAGTACACCTTCACCCCATACCATCCATGCTCTTGCTTTTAATCTTTTTATTTATTTAATTATTGTTAAACGTAATGGTTTTAATGCTTCTAGATCTATGCTTGTATATTGTTGTAAGCCACCCAGAGTCACTCGGAACAGTGAGATGGGTGGCATATAAATTTAAGAAGCAAACAAAAATCCAGATGTTCAATCCTACTAAAAGCCGAAATTGCGCTCACCTTAGTGAAACTTTAATTCAAAATCTCCTAGACCAGAGGTCCCCAACTTTTTGGACACCAGGGACTGGTACCGTGGACAGAGGTTTTTCCGTGGACCGGAGGGGGCGTGGTTTTATGTGCTGCCTGCATCCTGTGGATGTGACTTTGCTTGTTTGTGCGGCCCAGTAACTGGTCCATGGACCAGGGATTGTGGACCCCTGTCCTAAACCATCGGTGGAACAGAAAAGTTCAGACATCAATAGCCAATGGGAACTCATCAGAGCATCCTCTCTTTCCACATTGTGAAATGAGCAGAGTTTATTCACCCACTGTTAACAGCTTTATCATTCTCATAATCTTACAATATGGTTGGGCTTATGACTCCTTCCCCTGCCCCCATTTTGCTCTCCATAAAACAAAACTGTAACCCACAACTTTCCAATTCTTCTTACTGAATGGAAGGGATGAGCTTTATTTTCAGCTGACAATGGCAGCATGGCAAGAGGTTGAATTTTTTTTATCAGCAGTAATGTTCTATAAATGCCATTTTAGTTCATTTAAAGAAGAGAGGGGAGAAGGAAATAAATAAAGGAGCAGCCGTTCAAGCTCGTTAATGCAGCATTTGGGATTGTCAACTAGCTGTGCCCTGAACTTAATGTGTTTTCTAAAATGATTGTCTAGACAAATGGGAATAGAATACGCCCGCTCAGGTTTCTGAGGACTTGGATTATGTATTTAAAAATAGATAAGATGGCATTTGCCTGAACCTGTTGGAATGTTTTCAGTTTTTCACTCAGGGCATTTTTTTAGAACAGCTTGCTCTTGTTTGCAGTTACTGGCACGTGCTGCAGGTTAAAGATGTTGGATGTGGATTCGAGCTAACTGGGTGGGACTGGGCCACTCACTTTTTACAGCCCAACAGTGAGCTAACAGAGTTGAGACACCTTATACCATATTTTGAACTCATGGAGAAAAATCAAAACATGAATTCCAACTATTAATAAAGCTAATATACTGAACAGTCTCCTTTACAGCTGTTAAATAATCCCACCACAAATTCCTCTTTGAATGTGTTGATCCAACAGAAGATCCAGACAAGGTTGAGTCCTAACTCCTGCTAGAATGTATTATTTTCTAAACTCATGTCTCCTCCTCCTCCCCCTCCTCCTCCTCCTCCTCCTCCTCCTCCTCCCTCCTCCTCCTCCTCTTCTTCTTCTTCTTCTTCTTCTTCTTCTTCTTCTTCTTCTTCTTCTTCTTCTTCTTTTTCTTTTTCTTTTTCTTTCTTCTTCTTCTTCTTCTTCTTCTTCTTCTTCTTCTTCTTCTTCTTCTTCTTCTTCTTTCTTCTTCTTCTTCTTCTTCTTCTTCTTCTTCTTCTTCTCCTCCTCCTCCTCCTCCTTCTCCTTCTCCTCCTTCTCCTCCTCCCCCTTCCCCTTCCCCTCCCCCTCCCCCTCCCCCTCCCCCTCCTCCTTCTTTTCCATTTCCTTCTCCTCCTTCTTTTTCTCCTCCTTCTCCCCTCCTGTCTGTCTGTCTGTCTGTCTGTCTGCCTGCCTGTCTGTCTGCCTGCCTGCCTGCCTGCCTGCCTGCCTGCCTGCCTGCCTGCCTGCCTGCCTGCCTGCCTGCCTGCCTATCTATCTATCTATCTATCTATCTATCTATCTATCTATCTATCTATCTATCATCTATCTATCATCTATCTATCTCTATAGATAGATAGTGGGCCTCTATCTATCATTTTTCTTCTCTGGTAGCAAACAATAACCTATTAGCCACATATGCCCCCCACTATCCTTGTTCTGCACCAATCATCAAAATGTACTTGGTGACTTAGTGTCAATCCCTGTGTCTCAGTCTGTCTAATAGAATTGTTGTGGGGCATCTTAGTGTAAACTTCCCTGAACTCTTCAAGCAAAAACAGGATATACAGTAAATCTAACAAGTAGTAACGGCAGCAGTTGTGATAGTGATATCAAACAGCAATTTAACACGATTAAGAATACTATTACAGTGGCTTAAAGTGTCTGCCAATCCACTCTGAAACATATGTACTTCAAAACTATTCTGAGCTGAATGGGTTTTTGTTTAAAAACAATGCATAAAACTGAAGATTAACAATACAGTGGTACCTCAGCTCTCATCAGTTGGTTCTGGGAGGTGTGATGAGTACTGAAAACTATGAGTACTAAACAAACCAGGCATCACCCTTCATTTTGGCTAGAAAGGGTAGTGAGTCATGAGGCAGCCAACACCAACAAGTTCTAGCTTGTGCGTCAAGTACCAAACAAATGGCAAATACCAAGACAACATTTTCACATCAAAACGTATTGAATACCAAATTCAACAAGTTTCAAAGCAGTTGAGCACTCAGGTATGATTGTACAGGTAGTCCTTGACTTACGACAGTTTGCTTAGTGACCGTTCTAAGTTACAACGCCACTGAAAAAAAGTGACATGACCGTTTTTCACACTTATGACCACAGCAGCATCCTGATGGCCATGTGAATTAGCTGGATGCTTGACACCTGACTCAGGTTTATGATGGTTGCAGGGTCCCAAGATCATGTGATCACCTTTTGCAACCTTCTGACAAGTAAAGTGAATGGAAACCAGATTCACTTAACAACTGTGTTATTAATTTAACAACTGCACTGATTCACTTAATAATCAGTGGCAAGAAAAATCATAAAATGGGGGAAAACTCACTTGACAGATTTCTCACTTAGCCACATAAATTCTGGGCTCAATTGTGGTCGTAGGTTGAGGACTACCTCTACTCATTTTCTCTGGCAGTACAAAGCAAGACAATAATCTACAATCAAATAGGGAAACATCCCTGTTATAATAGAAGTGAGAACCAGTTTGGTGTAATGGTTAAGGCACCAGGTTAGAAACTGGGAATTTGTGAGTTCTAATCCTACTTTATGCACAAAGCCTGCTGGGTGACTTTGGGCCATTCATTCTAGCCCTAGGAGGCAAGCAATGGCAAATTACTTCTGAAATCTTGCAAAAAAACAAAACAACCCTGCAAAGACTAGTCCAGACAGTCATCAGGAATCAACAGGGCTTTACTCCTTGCCCTCCCCTCTCCCCAAAGATTTTTAGGTGGGTAGTTGTTGCATATTGTTTTTAAAAGAAAATATTCATTCCTAGCTGTAAGTTTAGAAGAGGAGGTGAGAATGAAATGCTCATCCCATATTCTAAATGGGGGTGTATAATTGCATAAATTACTTTTAAGAAATGCATTCTCTGAACATCCTCTGAGCATTTTTAAGAGCTTTCAGTTTTCTAACAGCCATCAGCCAAACATTTTGTGGAAATCTTTTCTCCATGAGCTCTAAGTATCATAAGTGATTTCCCAATTCTATGAGCAATGTCGGGCTGGAAAAACTGAGTGGCCCAGTCCCACCCAGTTAGAGATGATGTGTTCAAGATCACGTGAAGTGTTAATACCACTCTATAATGCCTTGGTAAGACCACACTTGAAGTACTGCATTCAGTTTTGGTCACCTTGTAAATGTAAAGAAGGTATTGAGACTCTAGAAAGAGTACAGAGAAGAGCAACAAAGATGATTAGGGGACTGGAGGCTAAAATATATAGGGAACGGTTGCTGGAATTGGGTATGTCTAGTTTAATGAAAAAAAGGATTGTCCAACATGTATCCTAATTTACAGTCTAAATGTTGGAGGTGTGGTAGTTTAGAAGCTACCTATTTTCACATGTGGTGGACTTGTAGAAATATAAAATCTTTTTGGATTAAAATTTGGTGGAACATTCAAAAGATTTTTAAGAGAAAGATAAAGTTTCCTCCGCAATTGTTTTTATTGGGTATTGTTGTAGATTGTGATGTTAAAGAAACTAACTTGATGTTGAACATGATAACAGCAGCACGGTTACTGGTGGGACAATACTGGAAGAAGGATAGTTTGCCCACTATAGAGGAATGGGTGTTTAAAGTTTCGAACCTTGCAGAAATGTCTAAGATTTCTGCTTATTTGAAAGATCATTCACAGGAAAGATATATTTCAGTTTGGAGGAGATGGATAAATTATATTCAGAACAAATATGGGACTAAAAAGTTCCATTTAGCTTATGGGTAGATTTTAGTGGGATATTGTTATTGGTACTTTGTTTGCAGTTATGTTAAAGGGGAGTTGAAGCACATTATGAATTTGGTTAATTGTATATTATGCATAATTTTTATTTAGAATATGATTATTGTAACTATAATCCTGTATTTAGCTCTGGGAAGTGGGGGGAGGAAGTGGGCGGGTTTGGGGTGGGAGGGATTTGGGGATATATTGTAAAATTTTGTTTTTGTAAAACTCTTTAATAAAAAAACAATAAAAAAATTAAAAAAAAAGAAAAAAAAGGATTAGGGGTGACATGATAGCAGTCAGTATTCCAATATCTAAGGGGATGCCACAAAGAAGGGAGAAAGTCTACCTATTCTCAAGAAGGCAGAACAAGAAGCAATGGATGAAAACTAATCAAGGAGAGAATCAACCTAGAACTAGGAGAAAATTCTTGACAGTTAGAACAACTGTGGGTACTCCAACACTGGAGGTTTTTAAGAAGAGATTGGACAGCCATTTGTCTGAAATGGTATAGGGTTTCCTGTTTGAGCAGGGGGTTGGATTAGAAGACTTCCAAGGTCGCTTTCAACTTTGTTATTCTGTTATTCCACCTTTGACATGAAGAGCCCTGGATGACATTCGCTCTCACCCTTAGGAAGTAAGCAATGACAAACCACTTCTGAAATCTTGCCAAGGAAACTGCAGGGAGTTGTCCAGGCAGTTGCCAGTAGTCAACACTCACTCAAAGACACCCCTTCCAAAAGCAAAAGCTAAATTTGTGTCAAGTCTTGGATTAGGTGATGATACAAGTGCTGTGCATTGCATTAATTCTGCCTCTGTTTTTACCATTCTAACTGAACCGAAAAGGAATGGCTTCTGATTTCTTTTTCCCTCCAAGTGAAAAAGTCATAATAAGGGCAAAGAAATGTTGCCTGTGCCATGGTAATGAGCTACTCTTGATCTCTCCGGAGATTTTCAGCTTTCCTTGCTACGTTTCAAATGAATCCCTAGGGAAATTCCTCTAGTTTTTGCTTATTTTCAGATCAGGAAGCGGAAACACTATAGAAATAACGAAGTGAGAGGCAAGTAAGAACATTCTCAGCCCAAGCTGTGCATGGCAGAAGGATGAAGGTGTAGGACAGGGGTCTTCAAACTTGGCCCTTTTATGACTTGTGGACTTCAACTCCCAGAATTCCTCAGCCAGCGTGCTGAGTAATTCTGGGAGTTGAAGTCCACAAGTCATAAAAGGGCCAAGTTTGAAGACCCCTGGTATAGGAGAAGGGCAGGCAGAGCCTAGGGGTGGAGTCAAGAGAGGAATCAGCCTAGGGTTAGTAAAGTCCCACAGCCGGTCTAAGTCCAACTCATCTTGAATTCCATTTATTAGTTCCAATTTAGTTCTGTTAGTTTACTAGATTCTTGTGTATAGGCATGAGCAATAAATCAGCTTCATTGAAATTTAAATGTGGTCCTGATTCTTTGACGCCTGACATACCGGTGAGGTAGAATAGGCTGCCAGACCTATACTTCCATCACTTCTGGATTTTATAACAATTAATAAATTTCAGCTTGAACACATGAGGAGGCAAGTCTTATAGAGGACGTGAAGTTTTAGTACTGCTTTATAAAGACCTAGTAAGGTCACACCTGGAATACTGCATCCAGTTTTGGTCACCACATTACAAGAAAGATGTTTATAGTTTTTTATAGTTTTATTAAATTTTTATACCGCCCTTCTCCCGAAGGACTCAGGGCGGTGAACAGGGCATATAATAAAAAATACAAAAATACAAAAGTTAAAATAGAATTAAATTAATGCCCAAAATAAAACAATAAAATATACAAATATTTAAAACCCTAAATTAACTCCCCATCAGGCCAGGCCAGCTTGTTCGAATAGGTGGGTCTTTAACCCGCGCCGGAAGGAGCGGAGATCCGGTGCCATCCGGAGCTCAACCGGCAGTTGATTCCACAGAGCCGGGGCGCCCACAGAGAAGGCCCTCCCCCTGGGGGCCACCAGCCGGCATTCTCTGACCGGAGGCACCCTGAGGAGGCCCTCTCTGTGGGAACGCACAGGACGGAGGGGAGTTGACGCCGGCAGCAGGTGGTCCCCGAGGTATTCCGGACCCATGCCATATAAGGACTTGAAAACCATCACTAAGACCTTGAACCTCACCCGGAAGACAACTGGTAACCAATGCAGCTCGCGGAGCAAAGGTGTAACATGGGAGTACCGGGAAACTCCCAAGACAACTCTCGCGGCCGCATTCTGTACCAGTTGGAGCCTCCGAGTGGTCTTCAAGGGAAGCCCCATGTAGAGAGCATTGCAGTAGTCAAGACGAGAGGTCACGAGCGCATGAGTGACCGTACACAAGGCCTCCCGGTCTAGATAGGGCCGCAACTGACGCACCAGGCGAACCTGGGCGAAAGCCCCCCTAGTCACGGCAACTATATGATCTTCTAAGGTAAGCCGCGAATCTAGGAGGACTCCCAAGTTGCGCGCCCTATCCACGGGGGGTAAAGACTCACCCCCCATAAAAAGAGATGGAACATTTTGAATGTCCCGGGATGCCGGAATGCACAGCCACTCAGTCTTGTCAGGGTTGAGTTGAAGTCTGTTCCTCCCCATCCAGACCCGAACCGCCTCCAGGCAACGGGACATCACAGCGAGGGCATCACTGGGGTGGTTTGGGGTCGAAATAAAAAGTTGGGTATCATCAGCATATTGATGATACCCAACTCCAAAACCACGAATGATCTCACCCAGCGGTTTCATGTAGATGTTGAACAGGAGAGGCGAGAGAACCGACCCCTGAGGAACTCCACAAACGAGAGACCTAGGGGCCGATCTCTGCCCCCCTGCCAACACCGACTGCGAACGTCCCAGGAGATAGGAGGAGAACCACCGAAGAACCGTGCCTCCCACTCCCAATCCCCTGAGACGCCGCAGCAGGATACCATGGTCGATGGTATCGAAAGCCGCTGAGAGGTCTAATAGGACTAGGACAGAGGAACATCCCCTATCCCGGGCCCTCCAGAGATCATTCACCAGAGCTACCAATGCCGTCTCCGTGCTGTACCCGGGCCTGAAACCCGATTGGTACGGATCCAGATAATCCGCTTCATCCAGGACCAGAGGGAGCTGGTGCGCCACCACACTCTCAACAACCTTCGCAAGAAAGTGAAGGTTGGAGACTGGACGAAAGTTGTTCAACACAGCTGGGTCCAAGGCTGGCTTCTTGAGGAGGGGTCTCACCACCGCCTCCTTCAAGACGGTGGGGAAATTACCCTCACTCAAAGAAGCAGATATCACCGCCTGGAACCAGCCTCGTGTCCTCTCCCTAGCTGCATAAACCAGCCAGGAAGGGCACGGGTCCAATAAACATGTGGTGGAGCTCAGCCTCCCCATAATCCTGTCCACTTCATCAGGGGTCACAGAATCAAACTCCTCCCAGATAACATTGACAAGACCGCCCGTGTCCTGATCGTCAGACTCTGCCCAGCTGGAGTCCAAACCGGTCCGAATCCGAGCGATTTTATCCGACAGATGCTGACCAAACTCCTCGGCACGACCCTGCAAGGGATCCCCCCTCACCTCCTGATTAAGAAGTGAGCGAGTCACCCTAAACAGGGCGGCCGGGCGATTATCTGCGGACGCGATGAGGGTGGAGAAGTAATTACACCTCGCCGCCCTCATCGCTGCGAGATAAGACCTAATATAGGTTCTTAACCGCAACCGGTCGGATTCGGATCGGCTGGACCTCCAGCAGCTCTCTAGGCCCCGTTGAGGCTTTAGAAAAAGTGCAGAAAAGAATAACTAGGATGATTAAAGGCTGGGGATTAAAACATATGAAGAATGGTTGCAGGAATTGGGTATGGCTAGTTTAGAGAAAAGAAGGATTAGGAATGACATGATAGCAGCATTCCAGTATTGGAGGGCTGTCACAAAGAAGAGGGGGGAACAACCTATTCTCCAAAGCATCAGAAGGCAAGACAAGAAACCATGGATGGAAACTAATCAAGGAGAGAAGCAACCTGGAATTAAGGAGAAACTTCCTAACAGTGAGAACAGTTAACCAGTGGAACAGCTTGCCTTCAGATGTTGTGGGTGTTTCATCACTGGAGGTTTTTAAAAAGAGATTGGACAACCATTTGTTTGAAATGGTGTAGGTCTTCCTGCTTGAGCAGGGGGTTGGACTAGAAAATCTCCAACATCTCTTCCAGCTCTGTTCTATTCCTTTTTCAAGGCTTTCTTTTTGTCTGCCCAACATGGTAGAAGAAAAAAGAATGACCATATGCAAAAATAACAATCAATCAATTAATCAATCAGAATAGAGCTGGAAGGGACCTTGAAGGCCTTCTAGTCCAGCCCCCTTCTCAATCAGGAGACCCTATTCCATTTCGGACAAGTGTCTGTCCTGTCTCTTCTTAAAAACCTCTAGTGGTTTTCTTCCATTGTTTCTGGTCTTGCCTTCTGGTGCTTTGGAAAATAAATTGATCCCCTGCTCCTTATGGCAACTCCAATTTTCAGTTATTTCCAATCAACTCCATTTTCAATTATAAGATGATTTGAGATGGGGAGACAAAGGGATATTCATAAAATCATGGCAGTATTGCATGTTCATATTAATGTCATTAGCATGATGGTATCACGATGCAAAGGACACAGAAAATGACATTTCTATCCTTTGCCTAATTGGCACTTTGATGCCGTTACATCCATGATGTAAATTTGTCTAAACAATGCATCATGCAAATCACCATAAAAATTTGGCCCAGTGCATCTGAAGTCAGTTGCACTGCAGTCTGCTAATTTGATATTTTGCCGTACATTATATTTATTACGACATCCAGGGGAGAGGAATAAAGAAACGGACAGCTGTGACAAAATACAATTAAAATAAAATGAAGCCTAGAGAGTTGCCAAAAAAGAACGTATCGAACTTCCCAAGCTAAACATATTGATTTTATTTATTTATTTTCTCAATTTATGACCAACTCTTATTTTATTTTTACGTATTTATTTGGATTTATAGGCTGCTAGATCAAATGGATCTAGGAAACTTTTCTATGCGTAAGAAATTATGTGCTTTTGAGTCAGAGATGACCCCTGGAAACTGCCTGGACTATCTCTGAAGTTTCTTGGCAGGATTTTCAGAAATGATTTGTTCTTCCTGGGCTAAGAAAGAGGTGCTGGCCCAAGGTCGCTCAAATCACTTTGTACCTAGTGACTAAAGAAAGACTCGAACTCATGGTTTCCCAGTTTCTCGCCTGGAAATCTACAACAAATTAGGTCTCCTAGGCAGCATGTAGAGATAAAGAACCACAAACACATTGTAAAGCCACATAAAAGCAAACACAGGGAGTTCTCATTTAGCGACTACAATCGGGACCAGCAAGTTGGTTTGTTAAGTGAAGCGCTCACAAAGTGAAACTGAGACTCTGCTTATGATCTTATTTCAGCTTTCCTTTGCTTTATAGGCCTGTGAAGGACGAAAATGAGAGGATCGGTTGCAGAGTTACTTTCATCACAGTCTTAAATGTGAACGGTTGCTAAATGAGGTGATAACTAAGCTATCATCTGCATAGTGCAGGTAGAACATTCTTAAACACCAACCAGCTATCCATTCAAGGCCAGGAATCACCCTGGCTTTTGTCCTGTTTGCATAGCCAAGTTTCTAGAGCTTTTCTAGAACAGGATGAACATCCAGGGAGAGGGCATTTCAATGGTGGAGGCAGGGAAGGCATAACTCTGGGATCCCACTAAATGGCAATGTTTAATCAGTGCAGCAAACCTTAATATTTAATTATATTTGCAAGGCGAGTTCCTGGGACAACACAAAAATGATTGGCGTTTACTTTCCACCATTGTCTAATAGATCAAGATTAATTTGGTGAGTGTTTTCTAGAGTGAAGGAAGTAATTCAATGGATTAAAAGTCAAACAGTGCCTTAGATAATCTTAGTAGGGTTCTTGCAGGAGATTTCTCTAATAAATCGATAGAACCTGTAGCGTTACCATACCTGTTTGCGAAAATATGGACAACCATTAGACAGCAGAAGCGAATTAATGTTTTCCGTGTTTCTTTTTTTTTTTTTTTTGCTATCTAGGATATGTTTGAATTATTACATTAAGACATGTTAAAGAAATTCTAAAACAGGCTTATTAACAAAATAGAAAAATAGAATTCTATTTCGCAGAGGAAGAAACTGCAGGAAACTGAAGGACTTACTTAGGCATAGATTACTTCAGTACACCTTTTGTTGGCTGAAAAGATTCTACTTGAACTGTGAATAATAACTTGTAGCCAGCGTTTTCTTTCTTTAATCTGGGATGAATTAATACCTGCAGTGTTGGGAATGGTTCTTTTATATCTGGTGCTTGAGCTGTAAACATGTATGTAGGAGGCAAATATTATAAGGGTTTTCAAAGTTCCAAGGCTTACCTTTAAAAAAAAATCCTTAGAAAAGTACATGAAGTGTAAAAGATGAAGTCCCAAGATAGACTAATTAGGATGATGGTGCTCATTAACCATTAATTATAAAACTCAACCCCTTCATGGATTACTGCCTTGTCGTGGCGAAGGGGCTTGCATAATTCAATGAAGCTATGAGCTATGCCGTGCAGGGCCACCCAAGACGGACAGGTCATAGCTGAGAGTTCTGACAAAACGTGATCCACTGGAGAAGGAAATGGCAACCCACTCCAGTATCTTTGCCATGAAAACCCTATGGACAGTACCAAAAGGCAAAACGATATGACGCTGGAAGATGAGCCCCTCAGGTCGGAAGGCGTCCAATATGCTACTGGGGAAGAGCAGAGGGCTAGTACTAGTAGCGCCAGAAAGAATGAAGCGACTGGGCCAAAGCCGAAAGGACGCTCAGCTGTGGATGTGTCTGGTGGTGAAAGGAAAGTCCGATGCTGTAAAGATTTTTTCTCCATAGGAACCTGGAATGTAAGATCCATGAATCAAGGAAAGCTGGACGTGGTCAAACAAGAGATGACAAGACTGAACATCGACATCTTAGGTATCAGCGAACTAAAATGGACAGGAATGGGTGAATTTAATTCAGATGACCACCAGGTATACTACTGCGGGCAAGAATCCCTCAGAAGAAATGGAGTAGCCTTCATAGTCAATAAAAGAGTAGGAAAATCAATACTGGGATACAATCCTCAAAATGACAGAATGATCTCAGTTCGAATCCAAGGCAAACCATTCAATATCACAGTAGTCCAAGTCTATGCCCCAACCACCAGTGCTGAAGAGGATGAAATTGACCGGTTCTATGAAGCCCTACAGCACCTTATAGAACTAACACCAAAAAATGATGTCCTTATCATCATGGGGGATTGGAATGCTAAAGTAGGAAGCCAAAAGATAACCGGAATAACAGGCAAGTTTGGCCTTGGAGTACAAAATGAAGCAGGACACAGGCTGATAGAATTTTGTCAAGAGAATACGATGGTCATAGCAAACACTCTTTTCCAACAACCCAAGAGACGGCTCTACACATGGACATCACCAGACGGTCATCACAGAAATCAGATTGACTATATGCTCTGCAGCCAAAGATGGAGAAGCTCTATACAGTCAGTAAAAACAAGACCAGGAGCTGACTGTGGCTCAGACCATGAGCTTCTCCTTGCAAAGTTTAAGCTTAAACTGAAGAAAGTAGGGAAAAGCACTAGGCCACTCAGGTATGAATTAAATCATATCCCTGTTGAATATACAGTAGAGGTGACAAATAGATTTAAGGAATTAGATCTGATAGACAGAGTGCCTGAAGAACTATGGACAGAGGTTCGCGACATTGTACAACAGGTAGCAACCAAAACCATCCCAAAGAAAAAGAAATGCAAGAAAGCAAAATGGCTGTCTGAGGAAGCTTTGCAAATAGCTAAGGAAAGGAGGGAAGCGAAAGGCAAGGGAGAAAAACATAGATATGCCCAATTGAATGCAGAATTCCAGAGAATAGCTAGAAGAGATAAGAATGCCTTCTTAAATGAACAGTGCAAAGAAATAGAAGAAAACAATAGAATAGGGAGGACCAGAGATCTTTTCAAGAAAATTGGAGAGATGAAGGGAACGTTTAATGCAAAAATGGGCATGATAAAGGACCAAAATGGCAGGGACCTAACAGAGGCAGAAGAGATTAAGAAGAGGTGGCAAAATTACACAGAAGAACTATACAAGAATGAGCTTAATGTCCCTGATAATCACAATGAGGTGGTCACTGACCTCGAGCCAGACATCCTAGAATGTGAAGTGAAGTGGGCCTTAGAAAAGCTGAGCAACAACAAAGCTAGTGGAGGTGACAGTATTCCAGCTGAGCTATTCAAAATCTTAAAAGACAGTGCAGTAAAAGTGCTACACTCAATTTGCCAGCAAATTTGGAAAACTCAACAGTGGCCACAGGATTGGAAAAGATCAGTTTACATTCCAATTCCAAAGAAAGGCAGTGCCAAAGAATGTTCAAACTATCGCACCATTGCACTCATTTCTCATGCTAGTAAAGTCATGCTTAAAATCCTACAAGCTAGACTTCAGCAGTATGTGGATCGAGAACTACCAGAAGTACAGGCAGGATTTCGAAGAGGCAGAGGAACTAGAGATCAAATTGCCAACATACGCTGGATCATGGAGAAAGCTAGTGAGTTCCAGAAAAACATCTACTTCTGCTTCATTGACTATGCTAAAGCCTTTGATTGTGTGGATCATAACAAACTGTGGCAAGTTCTTAAAGAGATGGGAGTACCAGACCATCTTATTTGTCTCTTGAGAAACCTATATGCGGGCCAAGAAGCAACAGTGAGAACTGGACACGGAACCACTGATTGGTTCAAAATTGGGAAAGGAGTCCGGCAAGGCTGTATACTGTCGCCCTGCCTATTTAACTTATATGCAGAGCACATCATGAGAAAGGCAGGGCTAGATGAATCAAAAGTTGGAATTAAGATTGCCGGAAGAAATATCAACAACCTAAGATACGCAGATGATACCACTCTAATGGCAGAAAGTGAAGAAGAACTAAAGAGCCTCTTGTTGCGGGTGAAGAAGGAGAGTGCAAAACTTGGGTTGAAACTTAACATTAAGAAAACCAAGATCATGGCATCTGGCCCTCTCAATTCCTGGCAAATAGATGGGGAAGAAATGGAGGTAGTGACAGATTTTATTTTCCTGGGCTCCAAGATCACTGCAGATGGGGACTGTAGCCAAGAAATTAAAAGACGCTTGCTCCTGGGGAGGAAAGCCATGACAAATCTAGACAGCACACTAAAAAGCAGAGACATCACCCTGTCAACAAAAGTGCGTATAGTCAAGGCTATGGTCTTCCCAGTTGCAATGTATGGCAGTGAAAGTTGGACCATAAGAAAGGCTGAGCGCCAAAGAATTGAGGCCTTTGAACTATGGTGCTGGAGAAGACTCCTGCGAGTCCCTTGGACTGCAAGGCGATCAAACCGGTCAGTCCTAGAGGAGATCAATCCTGACTGCTCTTTAGAAGGCCAGATCCTGAAGCTAAAACTCAAATACTTTGGCCACCTAATGAGAAGGAAGGACTCACTGGAGAAAAGCCTAATGCTGGGAAAGATCGAGGGCAATAGAAGAAGGGGACGACAGAGAATGAGGTGGCTGGATGGAGTCACTGAAGCAGTAGGCGTGAGCTTAAATGGACTCCAGAAGATGGTAGAGGACAGAAAGGCCTGGAGGAATGTTGTCCATAGGGTCGCGATGGGTCGGACACGACTTTGCAGCTAACAACAAATAAAACTCAAAATTTTGGGGATAGTACATTCCAATGTTCTTATAGGAAATAACCAGGCTGAGCCTGAGGGAGGGGTTGAGTGCGTTACAAGTCTCGAGTCTCTTCAGGTCCACAAGACACGAACCCAATTTTAAGTCTAGCCCTGCTTGGGTTCCATTGATTTTTATCTACCACCAATTCGCTTTGACCTTTAGTAGTTCAGATTCTTGTAGAGAGTATTAGCATAAACCCATATTCATTTGAATTCTTCCTGTTCTGGAAATTTTAATTCCAGAAAACTACTAACTTCCTTTTTAGTTTCTTTCTCTCTCTTTGTCTCTCGCAATGAATTTTTTTAAACTTATCTTTTTCCCTCTCAATCAGGACAGAAAACCTCCCTCAGAAACATGGTGGCCCAAAGACATGGTGGCAGCATATAAGTTTAATAAATAAATAAATATGCAAGAGAACTACTGTCTAGGAAAGGATCATCATAAGCTCTTTTTTTCTGAGGTATCAGCTGGTCTCTTTGGCCCAGGGAAAGCCATCTGCTTATCAAAATGGAGAGCCACTTAAGACCCATGGCAGCCATTTCATGCTGTTCAAATATCTTGAACATTCACAGACTCTTTCATGGATAGGAGTGTTGAGATTTGTTCACTGGAGAGCAGTCTTGATCTTTGTGTAGCTTAAAGAGAACATCGATGCCATCAATTTCCAGTTAGTCAAAAATAAGAAATCATAAACAAGAAACCCATTTTGCCTTAACATTTCCATTTTTTTCATTTTGCATTCTTGGCAACAAACAAACCTGGTAGGGAAGCGCCACTCATTTGATTTCCATCCCATTTCCCATTCAGTCACACGTTCAAAACAGTGGGGAAAAATTCAAATGCACAGAGCAATATGAAAGGTTTTCAAAAAATTGTGAATTAAAAGTAGAGGGGAGCCAGTTTGATGCAGTGCTTTAAGGTGCTGTCCTAGGATCCAGGAGACTGTGAGTTCTAGTCACATCTTAGACATGAAACCCAGCTGAGTGACTTTGGGCTAGTCACTTTCTCTCAGCCCAAAGCACCTCAGGGGTTTCTGATATTGAGGGTGTATTTATACCTGGGTCTCCCCAATGCTGGGACAATATTGTAAACTCTAACCATACTGGTTCTCATCTATTTCAATTTAATTAATTAACTAACTAGTCAGTGGACTGATCATATGCCATCAAGCTGATGTCAATTCTTAATGACCACATAGATTTTCTCTTTGGCAATCTAACCCTTACTTGAACTCTAGAAAGAGTACAGAGAAGAGCAACAGAGATGACTAGGGGACTGGAGATTAAAACTTATGAAGAACGGTTGCACGAACTGAGTATGTCTAGTTTAATAAAAAGAAGGACCAGGGGTGACATGATAGCAGTCTTCCAGTATTTAAGGGGCTGCCACAAAGAAGACAGGGTCAACCTATTCTTCAAAGCACCTGAGAGGAGGACAAGAAGCAATGGGTGGAAACTAATCAAGAAGCAACCTAGAAATTTACTGACAGGGAGAATAATTAATCAGTGGAAAGGTTAATTTTTCAGAAGTTGTGGGTGCTCCATTACTAGAGATTTTTAAGAGATTGACAGCCATTTGTCTGATATGGTGTAAAGTCTCCTGACTGAGCATGGGATTGGAGTAGAAGACCTCCAAGGTCCCTTCCAACTGTATTATTCTGTTCTGGTTTGTTCTGGTCTTTCAAGATTTCCAATCATGCACATCACCACTGTAACTGAATCCATCCATCTTGGGTTGATCCTGCTCTTTCTCCTTCCTTCCCCCTTCTGAGCATTATGGTCTTCCCTAGCATGCTAGATCATTGAATGATTATGTGCCATCAAGTTGGTGATGACTCTTACTGACCACATAGATAGACCTTCCCTATGACCATCTCTACTAGTCTGGCCCTTCAGGTCTTTCAAGGGTGATTCCTGCTTCCACTGTAACTCAAACCCTCCATCTTGTTCTTACTCATTCTCTTTTTCTCTTTCCTTCCCTCTTTTGCGGCATTACAGCCTTCTCCAGAGAGCTGGGTCTTTACATAATATGTCTGAAGTAGGACGATTTGAGCCTGATCATTTGTGCCTTGAATGAAAACTCTGGGTTGATTTGAGAATCAAATTCCACCGCATGTTATGGTTTTTGAAACCTATTTCAAATTATCTTGAAGCAAAACTGCTCTCAAGAATATAGTACTGTAATAGGAACAGGAACCATGTTATCAACATAATGATATCTCAGAACTGATGCCTTATTTTTTAAAAAAAATCTGTGAGCTCCGCAAATGTCTGCACAAGTATACGTTACTGTTGAAACTCAGTACAAGTAGTCCTCACTTACTATGTGCAACGGGACTGGCAACCCTGTTGCTAAGTGGTTACAAACTTAATCGTCACATGACTGTGCTGACTTATGATGTCAGTTTGAGCTGTGATTGTTCAGCAAATAACCCCCGGTCATTAATGATGTCATGTGATTGTGACTTGTGACTTTCTGCAAGCTTATACATTGATTTTACCTGTTGGAAGCCAGCTATGAAGGACACAAATGCAATCGCATGATCACAGGGTTCTATGGCCATGATAAATGCACACGTTATGAATGCACAAGTGCCTGAATCATGACTGTGGGACCATGGAGAGGCTTTGACAACCACAACTTTGATGGCTGGTTGTTAAGTCTCCTTTTTCAGGACCATTTTAATTTCAAATGGTCACAGAATGAATGGCTGGAAAATGAGGATTACCTGTATCCTACTACACCTGTTCCAAAGGTGTAGTAACTATGGCTGTTTGTTTAAATAGAATATAAATAACAAAAATAGAATAACAGAATAACAGAGTCGGAAAGGACCTTGGAGGGCTTCTAGTCCAACCTCAACCCGACTCAAAATTCCAAAGGGGCCTGTGACCCCCAAGATTTATTTTTCACTGTTTTTTTTTTTTTGGGGGGGGGGGAAATAGATAAAATGGAAGCATGCATATAAGAGGCACATGTCTGAATACCAGAATACTAGAGTTGGAAGGGACCTTGGAGGTCTTTTAGTCAACCCCCTTCTCAAGCAGGAGACCCTGCACCATTTCAGACAAATGGTTGTCCAATCTCTTCTTAAAACCCACTATTGCTGGAGGCAGGTTGTTCCACTGATTAATTGTTCTAACTGTCAGGAAATTTCTCCTCATTTCTAGGTTGGTTCTCTCCTTGATTAGTAATAATAATAATAAGTTGGAAGGGATCTTGGAGGTCATCTAGTCCAACCCCCTGCTCAGGCAGGAAACCCTATACCATTTCAGAAAAATGGCTGTCCAGTCTCTTCTTAAAAACTTCCAGTGTTGGAGCATTCACCACTTCTGGAGGCAGGTTGTTCCACTGGTTAATTGTTCTGTCAGGAAGTTTCTCCTTAGTTGTTGGTTGCTTCTCTCCTTGACTAGTTTCCATCCGTTGCTTCTTGTCCTGCTTTCAGGTGCTTTGGAGAATAGCTTGACTCCCTCTTCTTTGTGGCAGCCCCTGAGATATTGGAACACTGCTATCATGTCACCCCTCACCCTTCCCTTTGTTAAACTACACATACCCAATTCCAGCAACCTTTCTCTATATGTTTTAGCCTCCAGTCCCCCCTTTGTTTTTCTTCTCTGTACTCTTTCTAGAGTCTCAACATCTTTTTTACATCATGGTGACCAAAACTGGATGCAGTATTCCAGGTGTGGACTTACCAAGGCATTGTAAAGTAGTATTAGTACTTCACGTGATCTTGATTCTATCCCTCTGTTAATGCAGCCTAGCACTGTGTTGAGTTTTTTGGCAGCTGCAGCACCCTGCTGGCTCATATTGAAGTGATTGTCCACTAGGACTCTGAGATCCCTCTCACAGTTACTACTGTTGAGCAAGGTACCACCTATACTATACCTGTGCCTTTGATTTTTCCTGCCTAAATGTAGAACCTTACTTTTTTCACCATTGAATTTCATTTTGTTAGATAGTGCCCAGTGTTCAAGTCTGTCCAGATCCTCCTGTATCTTAAGCCTTTCTTCTGGAGTATTGGCTATTCCTGCCAGCTTGGTGTCACCTGCAAATTTGATGAGTTCCCCATCTATCCCCTCATCCAAATTGTTAATGAAGATGTTGAAGAGCACTGGGCCCAGAACAGAGCCCTGGGGCACCCCACTACTCACTTCCTTCCATGTAGATGCAGTTCCATTGAGGACCACACGTTGAATATGGCCTGTCAGTTTCAATCCATTGCTTCTTGTTCTGCCTTCGGGTGCTTTGGAGAATACATTGACCCCCCTCTTCTTCGTAGCAGCCCCTCAGATATTGGAAGCCCCTCAGATATTGATGCCCTCTTCTTCACAGCAGACCCTCAGATATACCTGTCAACCCTAGTCCTCTTTATTAGGCATTAGGGTAGGCAACCTTGGCTCTTTTATGACTCATGGACTTCAACTCCTAGAATTCCTGAGCCAGCATGGCTCAGCTTGGTAACCTCTCCCTTTCGCCTCAGCATGGCTGGCTCAGGAATTCTGGGAGTTGAAGTCCACAAGTCATAAAAGAGCCAAGGTTGCCTACCCCTGCATTAGACGAATCCAATTTCTGCAATCACTCTTTGTATGTTTTAGCATCTGGTCTCCTAATCATCTTCTCTGCACTCTTTCTTGAGTCTCAATATCTTTTGTATATTGTGGTGACCAAAACTTTGGTAAAAAAATATATATTAAAAAGTAAGCATCTATTCCTAAAAACCTTACTTAATTCTACAGTACTTAGATGTGTATCAGGCCATTCCAATAACAATTTCAATTTTAACTTTGTCAGCTCCTCTACTATTCTACAGTGAGATTATGACCCTGATATTCTTTAGCCATTCCCTTCATTTGTTAAAGTGACCTGTAGATAACAAAAGCTTATGCCTTTTAGCAAATTTCTTATTTGGAAAATAGGATACTGGACAGCTAATTTTGGCTACGAAAGGCCAACATAGTTATCTTCCTGCTATTGCTAGTATTTTTTTCTTAATGATAATTTCTCTTCTATATGAATCAACTGATCAGCTGTTCTATGGATAGGAGACCTTAAAACTCTACAATGTTAATAGTTTGGTGTTTAAAGGGAACAAAGACCCAGAAGAGAAAGGGGGAATATATCTGAGTGTGAAAATGGGGGGTATCTAATTTGATAAATAAATAAAATATTTTTTAATAATATTAAATTGTTAGGGGATCCTATCTATCTACTGGTAATCCTCAACGTATGATCACAATTGAGCCCAAAATGTCTCTTGCTAAGCAAGATAGTTGTTAAGTGTATTTCGCCCCCATTTTATGACTTTCCTTGCTACAGTTGTTAAGTGAATCACTGCAATTGTTAAGTTAGTACCATGGTTGTTAAGTGAATCTGGCTTTCCATTGACTCTGCTTCTTAGAAGGCTGCAAAAAGAGATCACATGACACAACACCCATCATAAACATGAACCACCTGGGTCATGTGATCAAGGGGAAGCTGCAACAATTGTAAGTGTGGAAAGCAATCATGGATCACTTTTTTCAGTGGTGTTGTAACTTTGAACCATCACTAAATGAACTGTCGTAAGTCGAGGACTACCATAGCTATCTGTCTGTCTGTCTTTCTGTCTGACTATTATCTGTCCATTCATCTATAGTTCTCTACATAGTGCTTCACAAAATTCTTCCCTCTGATCGCGAGTGGAGAGGTGAGGAAGTGTAATTCTGCAGATTATTCTCTCAGGAAAGGGCCTTTCAGATTTGCCAACAATTTTGGAGAAGTACAAATTTGTTCTCAGAAATAATCAGGCTTCCCAAAAAGTCTGGGTCCTAGGTATCCTAAACCTTTCATCCGAGATTCTTATGGGTGAGAATAATGAAGCAACGAAAAAAATGTACTAGGAAAAAGAATTTCCAGCTGAACAAATTGGCGTCCATTGTAAGGGAACCGGATCGTGCTGTGTTAAGCTCTTTTATTTTTCTAAGCCTTTTTTTCATACTATCTCTGATCTTGCTGAAAAAGTGCACCCGTTGTGTTTATTATTAGAATCTACAGAGGGAGCTTCCTGACGGCATGATGAAGATGCTGCCCTAATAATGCCCCCAGAGGTAATTTAAAATGAGACTTCAAGGCTATTGCAGAAACTCTGCCGCCAAAAAGGCCCCAAATGTCATCATCTGTACCGGGGTAGTTTGCAACCTGAAGGGCAATTCAGCTAAACATCAGAGTTGGTTACAAGTAGCCGTTTGAAATCTTTCTACAGACAAGCTGACTCTTTGAATTAGCTTTGTGCTAAATGAGAGGCCAGACTAGACAGCGTGATTCTGTGTGGCCCTTATTAAATTCTTTGTTTAAAAATAATGCTGCAGGTGGAGAGAGTTGTACTGTTTTAATAGATAGAGATAAACAGAACTATAGATAGTCCTCACAATCACAGTTAGGACCAGAATTTTGGGCATCGGTTGTTGTGATTGTAGGTCAAGGCACCCAGGTGACTGGACCTGATTTTTTTCAACCTTTTTACGGTAATTGTTAAGCAGATCATGTGGTCATATGTCTAAATCATGTGGTCAATAAGCAAATCCATTCTCCTGAACTGGCAAAAGAACTTCAGAAATTGGCAAAAGCCATTGGAAATCATAGTTGTGTGGTCATGGGACACTGCAACCAATTGTAAATACTACTGTAGGTTGCCTAGCAATATCAACATTATCCTAGGACATGTATATTTGGCTTCATTCACAGTGTCAGTCTCCCCGAAGTGAGATTGACCCCAAAGGTTTTGGCCTTTTGGAAGTGTCTGAAGACATGTCTTTGCCATCTGGCCTGGGGATAGAGTTAAGTTGGTGGAGATTTTGCTAAGTGGTTATACAGTTAAGAAAATGAATGGTGCTTTCCAAAAGATTTATGTTTTTATGATTTTGTGGTTATATTTTTATGATTCTGTGGTTTATATTAGCAGTGGCAATAGCACTTAGACTTATATACTGCTTCACAGTGCTTTGCAGCCCTCTCTAAGTGGGTTACAAAGTCAGCATATTGCCCTCAACAATCTGGGTCCTCATTTTACTGACCTTGGAAGGATGGAAGGTTGAGCTGGTCATAAGCACCTGAAATGTGGTCATGTGTCCACAGGGGATAGCATGATATTTTATTATTGCTTTATAGGCTATAAAGAATCCTTTCTGAGGCCATCATAACTTTTGTTGTTGTTGTTAGTTGTGAAGTCGTGTCCGACCCATCGCGACCCTATGGACAATGTTCCTCCAGGCCTTCCTGTCCTCTACCATCTTCTGGAGTCCATTTAAGCTCACGCCTACTGCTTCAGTAACTCCATCCAGCCACCTCATTCTCTGTCGTCCCCTTCTTCTCTTGCCCTCAATCTTTCCCAGCATTAGGCTCTTCTCCAGTGAGTCCTTCCTTCTCATTAGGTGGCCAAAGTATTTGAGTTTGAGCTTCAGGATCTGGCCTTCTAAAGAGCAGTCAGGGTTGATCTCCTCTAGGACTGACCGGTTTGATCGCCTTGCAGTCCAAGGGACTCGCAGGAGTCTTCTCCAGCACCATAGTTCATAACTTTAAAGGTCATTAAATGTTCAAATAGTTGTAAGTCAAGGACTACCTATAGATATAATTTAGACTGGGGTTAGTTTTTTTTTTGAGTTGTTACTTTTGTTTAGTTTTCCTATTTTACTTTTAGAGAGCTTGTCTTTTTACCTTGTCCTTTTGCCTTCTTTCAGAAAGTTTAGCATGATTCCCCTCCCTCACTTTGTTTCTCTGAGAGATATGTTCTCTATTTATTCAATGCTGCAGAGTTGTATACAATATGTATATGATATTGTTATTTAGTGTACATGCAATATTACGATACTGCAGGTACAAAATATTTCAGTACTGTGCTATGATTCGTAAATATAGTTTAAAAATGCAAAATGAAAAAGAAAAGAGAAAAGATTCTAAATGGATGTTTTTTCCCCCCTCAATTTCTGGGGAAAGGTGGAATTCTCCAGCAATTTCTCAAAAAAGAGTCTTCCCTCTTGTCAGTGAGAACAGCATTGCTACTGAAAAAGTTTTGTGAGAGGATTTGTCTCCTGACCAGAGGCCTTCTCTGGGAATTCAGTGGAAATATAAGAAGCCAGACAATTTGTTTGCAGATCACTGGAGAGAGGATTATGTAGTGAAAGACTCAACTTTCATACAAATCCCTTGGCCCTGTGTAACGAAGTGCAGAAAGACAACTTTGCATTCATTTACATTTCTAAGGATTCCTTTGAATGAGGCTAGACAGTCACTTGTCTGAGATAGTATAGATTCTCCTGCTTGAGCTGGGGGCTGGACTAGAAGATCTCCAAGGTCCCTTCCAGCTCTATTCTATTCTATCTCCTTCGGGAATGGAATGGGAAGCCTTTGTACCTGGATGGGACAGTGAACTTGTGAGACACGCTTTTGCGTTGATATTGTTTTCCACTTCTGTTTAGACAACAGCAAGGGTTCACAACTTGATGTTTCTTACAGCTTAAAAACGAATGTCTGTAGCCTCCTGAAACTGACCTTAGATACGAATAGTCCTCGATTTACAACTAAACCAGCAACCGTTCAAAGTTACGATGGCACTGAATGGAAGTCTTTGGAATTCCCTTCGCAACCGGTCTTTGGAATTCCCTTCGCAACCGGTGCCTCTTTCATACCCTGACTTTGCAACCACGTCACTTAGCAATGGAAGTTCTGGTAAGTTGAGGGCTACCTGTGTGTAGTTTTTACCTCATTAGGTGGCCGTATCTGAGCAACCTTGACTGATCTCAGAAGCTTAGTGGGTCAAGACCTCATTAGTTTTTGGATGGAGATCATGCAAGATTATAGGACTGATTGACTAGAGTGGAAAATAATAAAAAATAATAAAAATCTTAAAAGGAAGGAAGTCTGACATTTCCATAACACTGTCACCAAGTGTCAAACACAAGGATGACTTTCCATAATTTATAGAAAATCGCAAAGTTATTAAATGTTGCATCTTTTATTTGAGGATTGCATAAAAGAGGCGAGCACTGAAAGTTCGTGGTATTCGGTGATCTCATAGCTTTGTGGAAGGGGTGGTGGTAGTGGCATATTTGGCCATTGTGAGTGATTGTTGGATGAATCTAAAGTCCACAAGAATTGCTGACCACTGCATTATCACTATCATTTTTACATCTGCATCTGTATTTATATATGAGTACAGTCACATATATGGATTCCTCTGTCTTCCTCTCATCTCTTTTCCTACTCCATTTCCTTCTTTTGATGTATTTGAAAATGACAACCCAGATCTACCAAAAGAAAAGGATCAAGTTCTCTCGCAGATCTCAAAGGCACACAAGATGTCTTGAAATCATATTTATACAAGCCTATTTTAGCTTCATTCACAGTCTGCTTATAAACTATCTTAATGCTCTGTGCATTAGGACATCCAGGACTTAAAATAAGCTACTGCTCCATTTTAATTACCATTTTCTTGTGATCCCTTGTCATTTTTTTTTCATAATGGATTGCTTCTGCTTGCCAATGAATAATATTACTTCAAATTCTTTAGTGCTATTCAGCCTTGCCCATCAAAGAGATAGTGGAATCCCATAGAAACTACTTCCCTAAAGATCCTTTTAAACCTTCTGGGCTACATCTACTCTGACTCAGAAATGCATCTACAGGACTGAAATTTGCATAAAAGCTATGTTGTCCTATAGAAAGGTGAGCTCAGTTGGTTTCACTCATTATACCAAGCCGTTGCTTTTACAAATGCGGTGTCAAGGTTCCAACTGATGAACCCAACAAAGCAAGCACAGCTGAGACAATCCAGTCTCTAATGCAAAAGTTTATTGAGTACAGCATTTCAGCACAGATGAATGGAAAACCAGCTCTGATTAATTGGCACCAAAATCAATTTATTAAAAGTACAGAGTCTCCCTCGCCCCTTATGTTGCAGGTCACATTGTCCAATACAGTGAGAGATAATTATTTTGAGAAAGTGTTTTAGTTCTCAGTAAAAGTTTCTTGGATGACCTTGGTTCTCACAGCTTGGCAATCCAATCCCTCCCCTCCCCCCCCCAATCTGTAGACAAGCTAAGAAGCATTAATGGACAAAACAGCATAAGCATTCCTTGTTGTTTGACACATGGCTTATGAAATACATTTAAATGGGATGCTTTTGTACGGCCTGTTAAACTGTAAATTCTCATTCTCACACACCCTGCTAAAACTAACCCCAAAATGAAATCTTTATTATGGCTTCATGTGATTACCACCATACATGAGTGTTTTCTCATAAAATGTATTTTCAGTTCTAAAGCAACTCTCCAGCTACAACTTTACATGTCAGCTTGGAAATCAGTACCTTTGAATTAATGGAGCTGTATCTTTAAATAGATCCATGTGGAATTGAAGCCTACAACTCCTGTTTCCCCCCCCTCTTTCTCCCCCCCCCTCTCTCTCTCTCTCTCGTTTTTTTTTTTTTTTTGGCCTCTAGCCCACCTTTCCTCATGTTGGCTGGGGAATTCTGGGAGTTGAAGTCCACCGATTTTAAAGTTGTCAAGTTTGAGAAACACTGCTCTAGCCTGATAAAAAACCTCTGGAGAAGTTGAAATTACACTCACTTTGTTACATTTCAGCCAATCCCATAAAGCTAAAGTGTGTTTTACTTTTTCTCATGGACTAATCCTGCTTCTCGTGCTTTTTTTTTTAAATCATACCTATGTTTTTAGTTGGATTTCAATATACCACTCATAGATACCAGTAAATCAGTGCTTATAATTAGTTTGGTCCCTTGTGGCTGCCATGAGGAAGCCCACATGGTATGCAATTTGTGTGAAGGTCCACAGTAAGCTCATTGCACCTTGTAATACATGGAGAAAATCTCAGGGTCTAACTCATTTTTCTAAGAAACTTTGAATCAAAAGTCTGAAATCTGGGAAGGCAGAGATGAAAATACAGGGAGAAATCTGCTCCTGTAGACTGTGAGATAAGAGGTGTAAGTTGTAGCTACAGCTACCTTGATTTCATTTAAGAAAAATCATTTCTGATGGTAGCAACAGTGAAATAGTGTTCGGATGGGTGTGGATTCTTCATCACTGGAGGGTTTTTTAAAAAAAAAAATCGAGTGAAGGTCCACAGCAAAAAAACAACAACAAAAAACTGGACTCACAGATAATTTAGTTTGTTTTCCTGCATATTGTAGAGGGTTGGATTAGATGATCCACGCAGTCCCTCCCATCTCTGTGATTCTATTTCAATGTAGTTTTTGCGGTAAATGCAAAATGTGCTCTGGCAGCAATTAAAACAAAACCTGCTTTCATAAATTAATAAACAAAACTTAACCTATACATTTCAAAATTTTAGGTTACTCCACATCTATAACACCTTAAGAGTATATTTGTACATTTCTAGCCTTAAGGTAATAAAGAAAGGAACAAAACAAGTCATCTTTGAAAAGAAGACTGATTACCACAGCCAGGCAATCTACATAAAAGTTGTGAACTACTTTTATTTGTTTAAAGATCTATGCTAACCCAAGTTGCTCTTCGTGACCCTTTTTCTGAAGTACTCTGGGCGGAAATCAAAAGAGGACAAAGCCAAATGAATGCAGTTTCCCTTGTGCTAATTTTATATTTGCTAAATGGATTTGATAAAGTGATAGCTGTTGATATGAATGAAAAAAATCAGATGCATTTTCCCCAAATACTGTATTTCAGATATGAAAGACAATGGAGACCCCAGGACCATACAAGGGTAAACATGTTGGGAGCATGGATATCAATTAGAGATTATATTATTCTATTCTATTCTATTCTATTCTATTCTATTCTATTCTATTCTATTCTATTCTATTCTATTCTATTCTATTCTATTCTATTCTATTCTATTCTATTCTATTCTATTCTATTCTATTCTATTCTATTCTATTCTTAGATTAGATAGAAATATGTAGGTAGGTAGATAGATAGATTTCCTGAATATGTTAACATTGATTTGTTCTATCTTTAATTCAAAGAACTCAGCATGGTAAAGGTATTTTTGCCACCATTTCACTGATCTCTACAACAGTACTGAGCAATAGGAACTACACCAGAAACAGGAGTTTGATCCTGACCTGTTCAGGTTGACTGAGCCTTCCATCCTTCTGAAGTCGGTAAAATGAGGACCCAGATTGTTGGGAGCAATATGCTGACTCTGTAAACTGCTTAGAGAGGGCAGTAAAGCACTATGAAGAAGTATATAGTGCTATTGCTATAGATGATGGTCCCAACTAAGTGGCAGAAAGATCAAAGTTTAGAGCTCAATTTCATTCAGCACCATGGATAGTTCCAGATGGATCTTGTTAGAATACAAGGTTTGTAAGCCAAACTGTTCCAGGTTCTGGCATTGATATCTTATTCTAAAAAGGGCTGGGAAAGAACCTGGATAGTTATAAAGTGTTTATCAACCCAGATGCCCTGTGGAAAGAAATGCACATCTATTGGTATCTACTGACTCTTCATCAACTGAACTGGTCTGGGCACAGGTGCTTCCAGGGGAATTTTGCAACCTTTCTAAATAAGCAAGGAGGTTTCCCCCCCCCCCAAGTTATGCAGAGAAATACTGTGAATTCATTTGTCAGTCTTTGACATATTAAACACAGCATGCCAGATTACTTGAGGATGCATTGGGACCTTTTCATGTCTCGGAGCTTAGCCGAGTATATATAGCTTCCTTTACATTATTTTTAATGTTTAATGGCAGCATCTGAATAGCTCCACTTCCCCCGCCCCAGCCTCAGTTTGGCCTCAATTTAATTTCCTTTAAAGTTTCCTCTCCTCCACATTATTAATTAAGCATTGCAGATTGAGGGCACTGTTGGGTTGGACATTTTTCATGTTTCCCTTTTAACAAAATATGAATGCTGTGACCTCTTTGATGCAAAGGAGAGCAATTTTGACAAAACTGGCAAGCTGATGCCAGGGGAGCAAAGGAAAAACAGTGCCTCACTACTTCAAATTACTTGGCTGAATGCTTGGCTCTGGGCTACATTGTAAGATAGACCTGTGAGCGATGTTAGTCTTTTACACTCTGCCATTCAATCTCTTCTTCCAGGTGGTAAAGAAGAACAGCCTCCTGGCACTAACAGAAACATTTTCTTGATTTACTGGCACCATTCAGCATAAAACATCACTGAATAATATAGTGCCAAGTTTAACAAGAAAAGAAGCCACCAGCATCATATAATAATGGGAACAAAGTCCCCTATTCTGACCTTTCCTGGTTAAGCATATCACCTTCAATGGATTTATGCAACAGTAGCTGGTTCTTTTGATGTGTATAGCACAGAATCTTTAAGTTGGAAAGAATCCTATAAGCTACTGAGTCCAATCTCCTTCTGTGCAGGAAACCAAATTAAAGCATTTGTGATACACGGCTGTCCAAGCCACTCTTTGAACATAGTAAAGAAGAACCAGCATCACAATAGGTAACAGGTTCCACAAATGAACAGCTCTCATTATTAGGAAGGCTTTTCTAACCTTCAATCAGAGACTGACTTCTATAACTCACATTCATTATTTTGTGTCCTATGGTTTGTCACAAAGAAGAACAAGTCTTGACCTTCTTCTGTGTCATTTACTTTCAGCTATTGACAAGTGCTGTCATCTTTCCTTCAATCTTATCTTCCCAACATTAAAAACTTCCAATTATTTCACACTCTTTTCCTTCCTTATTATTCTTGAATCTGTTCCAGTTCATCTGCATTCTTCTTGAGGTGGGGTGTCTAAGGACAGAGCACAATGCCCAAACTGATATCTGACTAATATAGACAGCAATGGAGAGACATATTATTTGAGACAAAGCTGGAACCTTGGAGAGTCTGGACCTCAGGGTGAGAACTATAATTTAAACTCCTTTGTCTCTGTCCAATAATTAATGTAGAACTCCAGCCCCAACTTGTTGAATGCTAGAAATGAATCGCAGTCAGATACCCAAGGGATATCTATGGTAGGTGGTATCAGACTCAATCTAAAGATTGAAATTTTGCTTGGGAGACCACAAGATAAGCAACAACTGAACATGTGGCCATAAGTATCTTGAACAAGGAATGTCACTGTTGAAAGAAAAATCTTCATCAGGGTACAGTCCAAGGTGGGAATAAACAAAATGGAGACTACTTTAAAAGAAGGTTGTAGTTTATTGAAGAGCAGAGCCAGATAGAAATGTGGCTCTGGAGCAGCTGATCACATGTTGCTGGGAGTGGTGGGTTTTTATACCTTCTTGGGCTTTTGTGTTTGGAATTGTTCGTGTGGTATGAACTTTGATCAGAGGTTCAGTTTGCCCTTATGATATTCTAATGGTGGTAGGTTAATCCTGTTATGTCCTTAAGGAGATGTTCTGCTTCCTGTGGCTGTGGCTGATGGCTATATCCTGTGTTGGAGTTTTTGGGGTGACGGGTTGTTGGTTCCAGGGTTCTTTGTCTTTCTAATCCCATCAGCTCTAAGCTTCCTGGCTCCAATCTTTCTGAAAGGATTATCAAATCTGCATTTCTACAGACCTGCCTTCCTGAGTTTCTGCTGGGGGAGAGGGGGAGGTTTCTGCCTTTTAATATTCCCCCAAATATTTCTTTCTCTGGGGGGGGGGGTGTCTTCCCACATCACATTTTACTACCTCCTCATACAAATGACCAGCCTCTTCCATTTTTTGTAGAAGACTCAGAAATAGTAGTTCTTCCTGATGTTGTGAAGCATGAGACCCCATGTGCACTGAGTTCCTCTTGAAAAATTCTAGACTGGTGGCTAACCAGAAGAGTAGAGATGAAAGGAAGTCTACCTGAATTGCAGTGACTGACTCTACAGGCAGACCTTAACTTACTACCATTCATTTACTGACCATGCAAAGATAGAATGGCACCCTCAAAAAGTGACTTGTGACCTGTTCTTGTGCTTACAACCATTTCAGCATTATCACGGTTACATGATCAGAATTCTGGCACTTGGCAAAGAGCATGTATTTACAACAATTGCACTGTTCTATGGCCATGTGATCACTATTGGTGACCTTCCCATCCAGCTTCTGACAAGTGAAGCCATTGGGGGAAGTCAGGCTTTTTTAGGAGCTGCACGATTCACTTAACTGCAATGATTCGATCAATCAATCAGAATAGAGCTGTAAAGGATATTGGAGGTCTTCTAGTCCAACCCACTGCTCCAGCAAAAAGACCCTATTCCATTTCAGACAAGTGACTGTCTAGTCTCTTCTTAAAAACCTCCAGTGATGAAGCACCCACAACATCTGAAGGCAAGTTGTTTCACTGGTTAATGACCTCCGTTCATTCCGCCGGGACCTGAAGACCTGGCTCTTCAAGCTCTCTGGCCCAGGCTGAGAATTTTAATTTTAATTGGGTTTTTTTTACTTTTTCAGGGACTGTTGTAATCATTTTTAATTGTTTTTAACTTTTGTATTTCTTGTTTTAAATACCCTGTAAACCGCCCTGAGTCCTGCGGGAAAGGGCGGTATAGAAATCGAATTAAATAAATAAATAAATTGTTCTCACTGTTAGGAAATTTCTCCTTAATTCCAGGCTGCTTCTCTCCTTGATTAGTTTCCAACCATTGCTTCTTGTCTTGCCTTCTGGTGCTTTGGAAAATAAGTTGACCCCCTCTTCTTTGTGGCAGCCCCTCAAATACTAGAATACTGCTATCATGTTCCCCCTTGTCCTTCTTTTCTCTAGACTGACCATACTCAAATCCTGCAACTGTTCATCATCTGTTTTAGTCTCCAGGTCTTTAATCATCTTAGTTGCTCTTCTTTACACTTTTTCCAAAGTCTCAACATCTCTTTTGTAATGGGGTGACAAAAACTGATGCAGTATTCCAGGTGTGGCCTTACTAAGGCTTTATAAAGTGGTACTAATACCTCACATGGTTTTGATTCTATGCCTCTGTTTATACCACCAAGGATTGTATTGGCATTTTTGGCTGCTGTTGCACACGGCTGGCTCATACTTAAGTAATTGTCTTAACAACAATTTAATTGATTCACTTAACAACGATGGCCAAAAGCTGATAAAAGCGGGCATGGCTGACGTAACAACCACCTTGTTAGCAGAAGAAAATCTGCTCCCAGTTGTGGTTGAACATTGAGGATTGCTCATAATGAATTCTCAATCAAAGAATAGAGAGAAAAAATACACACAGAATTATATAAGATGATTCCTTTTTTGAAAGAAAAATAATGCAGTGGGAATTCTTCTTTTAAAGATTCAGCTCTCCAGTTTTTTTTAAATAACTCTCCAGAATAAGGATTGAGCTGGGATGGGGTAATCAGGGGCCAATGAAGTTTCTCCCTTTCTGGAATGTCAGATCTAGTCTGCAGATTGAATAGCCTATATAAATCTGTCTATTTATGCATGCCATGAGTAATACTCTGTAAATGCACTATAAATAAATGCACTATTTCATTCATAATGGATCTAATATGGAATGATGGCCATTCCAATCCATTCATCAGCATTTGCCGTTTGGATAAGTCTTATGGCAATAAGATGGAAGGAAGGACCAACACATAGCTACTTTATGTCCAGAGGTGTGTATGCAGTTGCGATCACAACTGTGGCTAAGTGAGAAAGTTAAGCGAATTTTGCCCCGTTTTACAACCTTTCTTGCCAGAGTTGTTCAGTGAGTCACTGCCGTTGTTAAATGAGCAATGGGGTTGTTAAATGAATTTGTACTCCCCCATTGATTTTGCTGGTCAGAAGGTCACAAAAAGTCATCACATGACCTGGGACGCTGTAATCGTCATAAATAGGAACCAGTTACCAAGCATCTGAATTTATTTTGATCCCGTGACCATGGGGATGCTATAACGGTTGTTAAGTGTGAAAAATGGTCCTAAGTCAATCTTTTCAGCGCTGTTGCAATTGTGAGCGGTCACTAAATGAACTGTTGTAAGTGGAGGACTACCGATGTAAGTATGTATTAAAGCCAAAATTGGGTGGCATATAAATGTAATAAGAAAGAAAGAAAGAAAGAAAGAAAGAAAGAGAGAGAGAGAGAGAGAGAGAGAGAGAGAGAGAGAGAGAGAGAGAGAGAGAGAGAGAGAGAGAGAAAGAAAGAAAGAAAGAAAGAAAGAAAGAAAGAAAGAAAGAAAGAAAGAAAGAAAGAAAGAAAGTGTGAGCCATCTGAAGCACTGAGGTTCATATTCAGTGAAGTGGTAGTGATACTACACGCAGCAACTGAAATTAAACTGCTTTCTCTTTTATTTCTGACAATGTCCTTATGCATTTTTAAAGCTACTTGCATTACCTTTAAAATATGCATACCTTGGAGAGCGATAATAACAAAAGTGGTAGCAACAGCATTGTAAAAACATAATAACTGAAGCATTTATTTAAGCAATATAAATGCAGATTACTCCAGTCCGTGTTTACTGTCCGTGTGAGTAGAACTACAGTATACTTCGAACTGTTCTTCCCCTTTTAAATGCAGACTTGGAAAAAAGAAGAAGAAAAAAAAACCTTTTAAAAATCCACATCCATTTTCACTTATAAATATCCCTGACTTTTATATACCTTTTGTATGAATATATGTGGATTAAAAATAACTTGTCCCGTGACTTTGTTTTTTTCTTTCTTTCTTTACATTCTCCTGAAGTCGTTTTTGTTTCTTTTTGTTTATATAGGCCTCAATGCAGGTTTTTGCAAAGCAATAACTGCTACCCCTGACACATGCACAAAGACTTATATCCGTGGAGTTTTGGTAACAGTAACTACCCGTTTATGCATGGAGCTGCCCTTAAATGTTTTAAGTGATGTAAAATGAGCGCTTCCTGGACGATGAGGGTAGTGTTACTGATTTGTTTCTAAATGCCATTCAAAGTGCTGGTTGTTACCTATAAAACCCTAGAACATAGAGTCATAGGGTTGGAAGAGACCATGCAAATCTTCTACTCCAACCCCCTGCTCAATCTGGAGACCCTGTATTATTCCAGACTATTGGCTGTCCACATTTCGCTTCTCATCTAAGAAGCTTCTTCAGTTCTGAATTGAAGAAGCTTTTTGGATGAGAAGTGAATTGTTTTCAAGGAAAAAAAAAACCAAGGAACTCCAGTTGCCTTTTGAAAAAGCAGCTTTGGGGCTGTCCAGTCTCTTCTTGAAAACCTCCAGTGATGGAGCAACAGTGATGAATAGCGTTGTGTAAGATTGTTCCCCATTTTGGAGTCCGTCTCTAAAACGTCTGGAGGTAATAAGCCATTATATATGACAAGCCTCCCCACCTGGTCCCTAGAGCCTCTGGAATGAGGTGAAATGAAATAAGGGGGGAAAAATTGGGATGCCCTTTTTTGGAAAAAAATGGATTTTGTACCTGTATGGATTTTTATTTTATTTATTTGCATCTTGCCTTTATTATTTTTTTTATAAATAATTCAAGGCTGCGAGCATAACCTACTATTCCTTCCTTCTCCTATTTTCCCCATAGCAACAACCCTGGGAGGTAGGTTGGGCTGAGAAAGAGTGACTGGCCCAAAGTCACCTAGCCAGTTTTCATGTCTAAGACGGGGCTAGAACTCACAATCTCCTGGTGTCTAGACTAGTACCTTAACCGTTAAACCAAATTGCTCTTTAAAGCAGGGGTCTTCAAACGTGGCCCTTTTATGACTTGTGGACTTCAACTCCCAGAATTCCTCAGCCAGGCATGCTGGCTGAGGAATTCTGGGAGTTGAGGTCCACAAGTCATAAAAGGGCCACGTTTGAAGACCCCTGCTTTAAACCAAGAAGGTAACTGCTATGAACTTTGCCTTACACTGTTATGGTAGGGGCCAGTTTGAGAGCTCTTTCATATTGATTCCTATAGAAATCTACAGTGGTCCCCCTCCCTTTTTTTTGCTCTTTTTTTGCTATCAAAAGGTGTTTTGGAACACACCCGCCAAGTGTGAAAGACAGGGCCATGTGTTATTCCAATTAAACCGATTTAATGTTCATGCTTATGCATAGGAAACTAGACAACTAGACAACTAATGGTTATCACTATTTTGACACTTGATAAGGATTAATGGAATTCAAGAGGACTTAGACCACTTGTGGGAATTTAGGGACTCTAGGCCAGGCATGTCAAAGTGCCAGCCCACAGGCTGGATGCATCATACTGAAACTGCGCCCACTCCATTGCCGGCAATGGGGAAAAAGTTGCAATACGTCGTGTGATGTCACGTGATGTCACAGGTTTGACATGCCTGCTCTAGGCTGATTCCTCTCTTGACTCCACCTCCAGGCCCTGCCCTTCCTTCTCCTACAAACAGCACATCTTAAAACAGCCCTGCCTTTGTTCTGTGAAAATGTGCAACGTCAGAAAAAGATGCAGCTGCTTTATGTATTGAAAGCAGATGCTGTATTTGCACCCCTATGTTATCCAAAGCATCTTTTAGAGACGGACTCCAAAATGGGGAACAATCTTACACAGTGCCATTCATCACTGTTGCTAGACAAGCCTGCCTGGATGCATGATTCTGTCTCCATTAGTACATTAAAGCTGCCCTCTATTTTCCTTTAGCTGGGAGCAAGTCCCGTTGAAGTCAAGGGACTTATTTTAAGTGGCAATCACAGGATTAAGTGATTGATTTTTGGACAGATGGCATGTGTGTAATGCCTTTGATGTCATAAGGCCGGCCACTTGTTTTGAAAGTATTTTTCCCCGATTGCAACAGCAACAGGAATGGAAAAAAAATGAAATAAAAAATGTAGCATTAGCAGGACAACAAAATTTATTTATTTTTATTTATTTTATTTAATTTGTATACCGCCCTTCTCCCGAAGGACTCAGGGCGGTGAACACAGCAATAAATACCAAAAATACCAAAATACAAAAATTAAAAACAGATTAAACCATAGTGCCCAAATACAATAAATAAATTACTTAAAAACAATAATTAAAACCCCAAACCCATCAGACCAGGCCGGCTTGTTCAAACAAATAGGTTTTTAGATCACGTCAGAAGGACCGAAGGTCGGGAGCCATCCGGAGCTCAACCGGTAAACGGTTCCAAAGGTCAGGCGCACCCACAGAGAACGCCCTCCCCCTGGGGGCCACCAGTCGGCATTCTCTGACTGGTGGCACCCTGAGGAGGCCCTCTCTGTGGGAGGGCACTGGGCGGAGGGAAGTTGATGCCGGCCACAGGTGCTCCCTAAGGTACTCCAGACCCATGCCATGTAGGGTTTTATAGGTCATTACCAGCATCTTGAATCTCACCCGGAAGGCAACTGGAAGCCAATGCAGCTCACGGAGCAGAGGTGTAACATGGGAGTATCGGGAGACCCCCAACACAACTCGCGTGGCTGCATTCTGCACCAGTTGGAGCCTCCGAGTGGTCCTCAAGGGCAGCCCCATGTAGAGAGCATTGCAGTAGTCTAACCGAGAGGTCACGAGCGCATGAGTGACTGTACGCAAGGCATCCTGGTCTAGATAGGGCCGCAACTGGCGCACCAGGCGAACCTGGGCGAAGGCCCCCCTAGTCACAGTTACTATATGATCTTCTAAAGAAAGCTGTGAATCTAGGAGGACTCCCAAGTTGCGAGCCCTATCTACGGGGGGTAATAACTTACCCCCCATAGTGAGAGATGGAATGATCTGAGTTTCCCGAGATGCCAGCACGCACAGCCACTCAGTCTTGTCAGGGTTGAGCCGAAGCCTGTTCCTCCCCATCCAGACCCAGACCGCCTCCAGGCAACGGGACATGACGTCAAGGGCATCACTGGGGTGGTTTGGGGTCGAAATGAAAAGCTGGGTATCATCAGCATACTGATGATACCCAACTCCAAAACCACGAATGATCTCACCCAGAGGCTTCATATAGATGTTGAACAGGAGAGGCGAGAGGACCGACCCCTGAGGAACTCCGCAAACGAGAGGCCTCGAGGTCGACCTCTGTCCCCCTGCCAACACCGACTGCGAGCATCCCAGGAGGTAGGAGGAGAACCACTGAAGAACTGTGCCTCCCACTCCCAACCCCCTGAGACGCCGCAGCAGGATACCATGGTCGATGGTATCAAAAGCCGCTGAGAGATCTAATAGGACTAGGACAGAGGAACAACCCCTGTCCCGAGCCCTCCAGAAATCATTCACCAGAGCGACCAATGCCGTCTCCATGCTGTGCCCGGGCCTGAAACCCGATTGGTACGGGTCCAGATAGTCAGCTTCCTCCAGGACCAAAGGGAGCTGATGCACCACCACGCTCTCAACAACCTTCACAAAAAAGCGAAGGTTAGAGACCGGACGAAACTTGTTTAATACAGCTGGGTCCAAGGCAGGCTTCTTGAGGAGAGGTCTCACCACCGCCTCCTTCAAGGCGGTGGGGAAACTACCCTCACTCAAGGAAGCAGATATCACCGCCTGGAGCCAGCCTCGTGTCCCCTCCCGAGCCGCATAAACCAGCCAGGAAGGGCACGGGTTCAATAAACACATGGTGGAGCTCAGCTTCCCCATGATCCTGTCCACTTCCTCCGGAGTCACAGGATCGAACTCCTCCCAGATAACATCGACAAGACCACCCATGTCCTGATCGTCAGACTCTGCCCAGTCGGAGTCCAAACCAGTCCGAATCCGAGCGATTTTGTCCGACAGATGTTGGCTAAACTCCTCGGCACAACCCTGCAAGGGCTCCTCCCTCACCTCCTGATTAAGGAGGGAGCGGGTCACCCTAAACAGGGCGGCCGGGTGGTTATCTGTGGACACGATGAGGGTAGCAAAGTAATTAGATCTTGCCATCCTCATCGCCGCGAGATAAGACCTTGTTAAGGACCTTAGTCACAATCGGTCGGATTCAGACCGGCTGGATCTCCAACAGCTCTCTAGGCCTCGTCTCTGATGCTTCATCTCCCGGAGCTCCGCGGAGAACCATGGAGCCCACTGGGATCTGCACCGGGTCAGGGGCCACAAGGGTACAACTCGGTCGAGTGCCTCCATGGCTGCCTTTTCCCAGGCTTCCACTAAGGCATCTGCCGAGCTGTGAGCAAAGGAGGCAGGTGGGGACCCCAGCGCTGCCTGGAACCTCTCAGGGTCCATTAAGTGCCTGGGGTGGAACCATCTCATTGGTTCAACAGCCCCACGACGGGGAGTGGCAAAACAGAAGCCCAGCCGCAGGAGATGATGATCGGTCCATGACAGGGGCATAACAATTGGAGAACCCCCACCAAGATCATCTAACCACCGTCCAGATAGAAAAACCAAATCGAGCGTGTGGCCCCCCACATGAGTCGGGCCCTGAATTACTTGCGTCAGGTCCATGGCCGTCATGGAAGCCATGAACTCCTGAGCTAACTCAGATGATTCTCCCAGGGATGGTAGATTGAAGTCACCCAAAATCATAAATTTGGGGAACTCAATCACCAGCCCCAAGAGGATATCGAGAAGCTCAGGCAGGGCTGCTGCTGTGCGACTAGGCAAAAGGTACACCAGCAGTAAGCCCAACTGAGCCCTAGGGCCACATCACAGGAGGAGGGATTCACACCCGGCTATTTGGACAACGGTGGCCTCCTGCGGACAAAGGGTCTCCCTCATAACTACCGCCACTCCCCCGCCCCTGCCCTGAGCCCGAGGCCAGTGTAGCACCCAGAAACCTGGTAGGCAAAGATCAACCAGAGGGACACCACCCTCTGGGCCCAACCAGGTCTCCGTAATGCAAGCCAGGTCCGCATGCTCACCCCCAACCAGATCCCGGATGAGAGGAGCCTTATTGACTATGGACCTGGCATTCAAATACACCAGCCGGAGCTCAGGTGGCTGCTCATCCTCACTCCTGGAGCCTCGGGACGAAACCAGAGGGTCGGAGTACGTCACCGCTTGGAGATAGCGGAGACGCACTCCCAGATGTCGATACGGCCCTCTGTTCATACACCTGCTGCCATTCTCGAACGTCGTGGGAATAGGTAATCCCACGACCCGCTCCGGAGCCCCAGAGGCAACCAACCCCAGCTCCCCCCGTGTGATCAATCCCGGACCTGGCCTGAACAACAGTTGGTGGACTCCCCCCCCCGTTTCCATCCAACCATGAAATCCGTCCCCCCTCCCTAACCCCACAAAAAATTTAACTAAAAAATTAACCAGGGGCCTCTTATTAAATTTGTACCGGAGGCCCCTGTCCCTGCCCAGCCATCTCTCAGGGTCCCAGCAATCGGGCCCTTCATCAAGAGGAGGAATGGAAGAAGAGGCAGGTCGCACCCAGGAAGGGGGGGTACCCCTGAGGGCGAACAAAACCGTGCTGGTGTAGCTAAGGCGAGTCATGGTTATCAAAATAGGTCCAGCAAAAAGGCAATCCCTAGATCGATCAGGAGGATCTTAAATCAAAAGGTAAGTGTCCAGTCTGCCAACCCAGCTCCACTGCCACTTGAGCTGGGTGTATCCCCAGAATAAATCAACCCCCGTCCTCTCACGACGGTCAGATCCGGGGAGCAGCTTGGAACGCACAACCGGGATAAAGCATACCACCTAGAGCTCTCATCTCTAGGGGGGGTAGCAGATGGTAAGTCTAGGCCACTCTCCCACAGTGGCTTTGTGCCCGGGTCCTTCTGAAACCTTGGGGGGGGGGGGCGGCAGGCAAAAGAGTCAGCAGCTATTAATCCAAGGCATAAAAGCCTGCAGAGTCGTAAAATGGCAAAAAATCCTGGCTGCAATGTTCTTCTCCACATCAGGAGAGGGTCAGGCGATAGGTAAGCAAATAGAGGAGGAGACCAAGATACCCGTAGAACGTCCGCTGGGCCGCAAACTTGGTCTAGCTGGCTTCTAGCGACACAAAGGTGGTTTGTGCCTCCCAACCGTCCAAAGCACGAAGCGTCCGCTCTCCACCACTGGGCCATGGTCTCCACGCCGGAGCGGCCGCAGCGCTCCAACTCACCTCGCCACCAGTCGCTCCAGACGCCACTACAATGCTTCCACCATTCCGCCATTCCGACGCTGTTCCAAGCCGCAACTCCATCGGTTCTGACCATCAGCTGGTTGGCACCTTACAGAGCGCGGCTCCTCCAAACTTTCTAGGTGACTGCCAAGTTCTCCCGAGCTCCGCCGGGCTCTGCCAAGTTCTCCTGGGCTCTGCCGGGCTCCCACGGCACCGACAATCAGCTGGTCGGCGCTGCACAGAGCGCGGCTCTTCTGGGCCTTCCAGATTCTCCCAGGCTCCACCGGACTCCGCCAAGGGCCCTCCGAAGGTCCCGGGCTCGCAGAGCTAATTCCCGTAATGGAGAATTGTGCAGCTGCCCAAAAACAGCTACCAAAAATAAAGATCTTGATTTATATTTGGCCAAGGAGAAGAAAATTGGTTCACCTGTGATACTAGATCACGTTCTTAATTGGACTTCAGGGAGCATCATATTATAAGCCCATGCAAGCACATGCAAAATCAGCATCTAAGGGACGTGCATGGGTCCACGTGATCTGGATTTCACAGGCAAATCTCAGGGGTGATGGTGGTCAACAGGTTGATCTGAAAGGCTGAACCTAATTACATTTTGCTTCCATTTAGTTCTATAGTTCTGTCATCATTATCACTTATGTGTCAGTGTGATGCTTTTAGTGGGGAGAAATGCCCATGCCCTCTGGTCTTGCACACTGGAAATGCTCAGGGTGTGGATGATAGGAAGGCAGGACCGGCACAGTTTAAAGTTACCCAACAACAAATATGTTTACTCTCATTTCTGTTTACTTTCCACAGTGGCTACTAATAACTGGCAATCAGAACATTTAGGAACTGGAGAGAAAAGTGCTATAAATGGCGTACTAATGGGTTTTGAGTAAATCCATTCCTTCCCTACTATCATTTTGCTGGAAATGGGATGTGTCCCATCCTTCCCCCTTTTGTTTTCTGCTCGCTCTTGTGCCTGAATAAAACATTCAAAACAACCACCTCCAGCCTCTCTGCTTCTAGTTTTCCTTCCTCCTCTTCCAAAACAATCAACATCTCTGCAGTGTTTGGTAGAGAGGGAGGTTTGCCTATTTTAATAATCATGGTAAAATATACCACCCTCCAGCACAAGAAACTTCACAATATTGATGCAGCCTGTAAAATCAATTAGATAAATTTAGCAACAGCTAATAGTGTTTCTATTAGGGAACAGTCTATCACTGAATGGCTGATTCTGGACACAAATGAACTGGGAATGGTGGGAAACAGAATGGCTATGTGGGTTGCGACTTGATTGGGAGCTGCCCAGAGTTTGACATAAGATGGGAGGCAATACTGCATCCAGGTTTGGTCACTACGATACAAAAAAGATGTTGGAACTCTACAAAGAGTGCAGAGAAGAGCAGCAAAAATTGATTAGGAGGCTGGAGGCTAAAACATATGATGAACGGTTGCAGGAATTGGGTATGTCTAGTCTAATGAAGAGAAGGACTAGGGGTGAGAGATAGTTGTCTTCCAGTACCTGAAGGGCTGTCACAGAAAAGAGGGGGTTGACTTATTCTCCAAAGCACCTGAGGGCAGGACAAGAGGTAACAGATTGAAACTTAAGAGAGATCCAACTATGGAAAAATTTCCTAACAGTGAGAACAATTAACCAGTGGAATGACTTTCACAAAGATACTTTTTTTTTTCTTCACAAGGCAACTGGACTTCCTTGGTTTATTTGAAGACGTTTTGCTTCTCATCCAAGAAGCTTCTTCAGCTCTGACTGGATGGTGGGGAATGGAGGGATTTATACTCCTTGCAGACAGGTGGTCATTTGCATTCTTTTAGAGAGTCATTTAGTGCAAATGGGTGTGGAGCCTTCTTGGAACTGTTGAAAGGACTGTGTTGCAGACTGGAGATAGATGATGTTGTATCCCTCCCCCTCTGTTGACAGAGAGCTGTTCAATTTTGACATAGATGGCTTCTTTGACCCCTCTTTCAAACCAGCAGTCCTCTCTGTCTAAAATGTGAGCTTTGCTGTCTTCAAAAGAGTGGCCTTTCTCTTTTAAATGCAGATGGATTGCTGAATTTGGTCCTGATGGGTTTGTTCTCCTATATTATGTCATACATTTATTGTGTCAGTGGAATGGCTTGCCTTCAGAAGCAATGGGTGCTCCATTGCTGGAGGTTTTTAAGAAGAGATTGGCAACCATTTGTCCGGAATGGCATTGGGTCTTCTGCCTGAGCAGAGGTATCTCTCTCTCTCTCTCTCTCTCTCTCTCTCTCTCTCTCTCTCTCTCTCTCTCTCTCTCTCTCTCTCTCTCTCTCTCTCTCTCTCTCTCTCTCTCTCTCTCTCTCTCTCTCTCTCCCTCTCCCTCTCCCTCTCTCTCTCTCTCTCTCCCCCTCCCTCCCTCCCTCCCTCCCTCCCTTCATCCCTCTATCTATCTATCTATCTATCTATCTATCTATCTATCTATCTATCTATCTATCTATCTATCTATCTATCTATCTATCTATTATTGGTTGCCCATCTTACCATCAGGTAAGTCTAGATGCCTTACAGTTAAATATATAGTTAAAACATAAAGAGTTTAAACCTGACATTAAAATGAAGGACACATGAGGAGGGCAGAGACAGAATGGGGTGGGGGGGGAGAGATGGGATCTGTTATTAACTCAATCAACCACGTCAATTGGGAGAGCCATGTCTTTAGGCCCTCACAAAAATATAGGAGGGTTCGACTAGAAGACATCCAAGATCCCTTTCAACTCTTTTGTTCTGTATTCTGTAACTAATAAATAACTTCCATAATTCTCAGAAATGTCATATTAACCTGGGAATAATGGAAAGTGAAGTTCACACCAAGGTTACAAGGACTCAAGGCAGAAGGGGTAGCCACTTTGGAGCCAGCAAACACAAGAAGTGTACCATGATCTTCCTTTGCCCCAGTCAGTGCCACAAGCAAACCAACCTGATCTCCCAGGGCCCTAACAAGTGACCAGCAATCACCAGTTACAGTAAGCACAAAGCTTGTAGCACCATTGACAACCAACTTTCTGCACTGGCTCACACACTAATCTGGATATGACACGTCCTTCCATATCAACGTTGAGAGCTTCTTCTATGCTTCTTAGTGACTTTAAGACTTGTGGATGTTAACTCCCAGAATTCCACAGTCATCATGGCTGACTGAGGAATTCTGGGAGTTGAATTCCACAGGTCTTAAAGTTGCCAGGGTTGGACACCCCTGTTCTACTAATTGAAACGATTGTTCTTAAAACAGAAAATATGCAGATCGTGCATCTTCTCTGCCTTCTAGACAAAAATAACAGGAGGAAACAGAAAGGAGTTCTGCTAATTGTCTATCTACTGGTATCTCATCTAAAAGTAGAGGTCATCCTCAACTTACAACCGGTTGTTTGGCTACCATTTGACGTTACAACAGCACTGAAAAAAAAATGTGACTTATGACCACTCCTTGCACTTATGGCCATTGCAGAATTCCAACAGACACGTGATCAAAATTCAGATGCTTGGCAACGGACAGGTATTTATAATAGTTGTAGGTCCTGGGGATCATACGATCACCATTTGTGACTTATCCAGCCATCTTCTGACAAGCAAAGTCGAGGAAGGAAGCCAGATTCACTTAATGATTGAATAATTCACTTAAAAATCTCGTAGTTCACTTAAGAATCATGACAAAGGAGGAGAAAAAAGTGGGTGTGACTCACTTAACAACTGCCTTGTTTAGCAGTGGAAATTCTGGTTCCAACTGTGGTTGTAACTTGAGGACAACCAATAACAGGGGTCTTCAAACTTGGCCCTTTTATGACTTGTGGACTTCAACTCCCAGAATTCCTCGGGGCCAAGTTTGAAGACCCCTGCCCTTTCAGGTACTTGCTGGAATTCTTGTATTAAGAAATTATGTTAACTTTCTTTTGAATAAAAAAAAACCTGTTAATCTGAGCTTCTCGATTCTCATCTCTAAATGTTTCCTATTGAAACGACAAGTGTGAGATACACACTCAACACAATATTTTCCTTTCAATCTCCCCTTTGAACAGCAGGACCTCCTGGCATTGTCAACAACAGGCTGAGATTATTATTTTTTTTCATTTCAAAGAGATTTTTGATGTGAGTTCTAGGTGGAGATTGAATGTATAATTTGATTACTCTGGGGTATGCGATTGAAATGGATTGTCAGCAACTGTGCTGAAATTTCAACTTTCAGTTCAGAGAAAGACATTCCCTTCAGTTTTCAACAATCAAGAACCAATTGTTTTATTACAAAAGTCAGCTTTTGAAGATGCCCAAATATGGCGTCTGCACAAACAGATATTATCGGACTTGTAATACAAAAGAATTGCAGTGCACTGGGTTTGCCGTACGTGAGTGAACCAATGTTTCCTATAACAAAATTAATTACCTGAAGCCTCTTTCATTTACCAGGCTTGTTCATTTTAATTTGGGGAAAAATATACCCTATTCTGCAGGAAGTAGGTCACAGTAGCTACCTGCTGAACCGAACTTCACAGCAATGGATCATCTATATCTGCTTATTTGCTCATTGCTGGCTTGGCCACAAGCCAGTTGCACTTTGTCCAGATGTTCTCTCTGATCAATGCTAAGCACTGAGACTAAACACTGAGGAAGCCTTTACTTCTGTCCAAGAAAGGCTCATAAAAGAGGGCAGCTCACTCTTCATTGGGCCAGTTTTCACAATGAAGTGGGGAGGACCATGATGATGACAACAGACACTTCCTAGTGACCTAGTCCCATTAGACCATTCTCTTGGTGATTTATCAGCCTATCAATCACAATAAGCTTCAGAATCACTTACAGACTTAGGGGCATTGATTGATGACAGTTCTGCTCCTGTAGAGAGTATGGAGGGTGACCTTGACAGAGATGTGCACGGTTATTGGCCAGTCATTTTTTTAAAGTCCTGAACAGGCAGATAACATTCAGAAGACAGATGCCTCTTTGATTCATTGAGCTATGAGCAAGAGGCACAGCACAATCTGACTTGTAAGATTCTGTAATAATAAAAGGTAAAGGTTCCCCCGCACATGCGTGCTAGTCGTTTCCAACTCTAGGGGCTGGTGCTCATCTCCGTTTCAAAGCCGAAGAGCCAGTGCTTGTCCGAGGACATCTCCGTGGTCATGTGTCCGGCATGAATAGATGCCAAAGGCGCATGGAACGCTGTTACCTTCCCACCGTAGTGGTCCCTATTTTTCTACTTGCATTTTTTACATGCTTTCGAACTGCTAGGTTGGCAGAAGCTGGGACGGGTAACAGGCGCTCACTCTGCTACACGGCACTCAGGATTCGACCCGCCAAACTGCCAACCATCTGATCGACAAGCTCAGTGTCCTAACCCACTGAGCCACCATGTCCCTATATTCTGTAATAATAGCCAGTGTCAATAAAAGTACTTTTTGTTTTCTTCAAGACCAGAGTTCTTGGTCTGATCCATCTTGTGGGCTTTCAGTTCTTCTGTCATGGTTCCGGCTGAAAAGCCCAATGAAGTAAATGTACCAGAGACATTGCAATCTCTAATGTAAAACTTTATTAAGCATAGAATACCGGCACAATAGGAGGAATTCCAGCTCTGGCAATATGGTGGGAAAAAGATAATTAAAAGAACAAAACCTTCTCTCCCCTCAGTGACAGTTCAGGTCACATTGTCCAATTAGTCTTTGAACTGTTATTATGAGAAGACAGCCTCTGTTCACAAAAACATCTCTTCCGTGACCTTGACTCTCATGCTGATAGAAACCATGTGTGAATTCCAAATCTTAACCTTTTCTTTCCCCCTCATAACTGTGGGCAAGCTAGAAGCATCATGGCAATTCTAATACAAGGGATCTTCATAGCTTGACATCCTATGTAAGTTAGGTGATTTCAGATGGTGGTCATAGGAGTGGGGAGTGGTTCTTTGGACCTCATATCCCAGGTGTCAGAGCTTAATCTAGTACAGATAGTCCTCAATTTATGACCACAGTTGAGCCCAAAACTTGCTAAGTGAGACAGTTGTTAAGTGAGTTTTGCCCCATTTTACGACCTTTCTTGCCACAGTGAATCACTGCAGTTGTTAAGTTAATCACACTTTAAGTGTGACTTCCCCATTGACTTTGCTTATCAGAAGGTCACAGAAGGTGATCACATGATTCCAGGACACTGCAGCTGTCATAAATATGAGTCAGTTGCCATGCGTCTGAATTCTGATCATGTGATTACTGTGAAAAATGGTCATAAGTCACATTTTCCAGTGTTGCTGTAAGTTCGAACGGTCACTAAGCAAATTGTGGTAAGGCAAGGACTTCCTTTATGCTAGTTACAGCTCTATCTGAATCCAGATGCCCTGACAATGATAATTCATATCCTTAGGGTTAGGACATGGATCCAAGTATACAAATAGCAGAGTTCATACTCCAAAGTACCTATCTACATGTTTGGATTCCACAAGCTCAAAAGATCTCAGCAATCATACCATGTATCCACCTTACCTCATAGGAAATTCCTCACACTCCCTCAGAAAATCCTCAGGAACCATCAAATGCCTGAGGGACATCTAAGTCTACCTCCTTCACAGAAAGCCCGAGTAAATATGCGCACAAATAAGTTGTCTTGCTGGCTTCCTACATCCCAAAAGAATTGCTCATGAGGGAACACTTCCCACTGTTTTTTTTTTTCCAGACTAGAAAAGTGCAGTCATTCAATGAAATGGCAGTATAATAAACAAACGTGTCACAGGAAAAAAAGGACATTTCCAGCTGTAACTCCTTTTATCAACTTCAGCAGTAAAGTCATCTCAAATGCCACCTCTGCATCACGAGAAAATTTAAAGAAATTCTCAAGCACTCTAAGAATAGTAGCGTCCTTGGTGTTCTCTGAGTTTGATTACTTTCTTGAAGATGTTTCATTACCCAACTAGGTAACATCATCCAGGACAGAAGGGAGTGGGGTTTGTTCTCTGTTTATTTACAAATGGCTTGCCCTGTCAGTTTTAGTGGGAATGTTCTTGGTGGTTCCTTGACTAGGCTATTGTTGATTGTTTGATTGTTTGTCTGAGTTGGTAGTTCCTTGACTGGGGTATTGTTTACTAATCAAGAAAGCCACCAAGCTCAGAAAGTTCCAAGGGCCTCTCAATTCAACCCTACAAATATTCTCTTCTACTGGCTCTCTTAAATAAGATAGAAAAATAGAACTTTTTTTTTTGGAAGGGAAGAAAATGGAGACATTGGAAGACAGATTTCATGATAGCCTAGCCCAGGGGTAGGCAACCTTGACTCTTTTATGACTCATGGACTTCCATGAGTCATAAAAGAGCCGAGGTTGCCTACCCCTGGCCTAGCCTATATCAAGACCTACAAATGATCTTTTTTTCATGCAAGGCAGGTCTTCACATTTCTCTGCTTCCTGACTACAGCACCATATTTCTCCAGATTTTAAGCTTTCTTTAATTAAATAGAAAAGCTTCATCATCTTTATGAGACAAAAATTAGATATTTTTTTAAAAAAAACAACTGTCTGGGAAGCCACAATGTGAAACATTTTGTGCAAAAAGACATTTTATGAAATTCTGGTATTAAAACTGCCTGGTCTAAGAGACATTGATCATAAATGTTTTATTGCTTCAAAAATTTCTTGAGCTAACTGTTGGATCATTTAGTGTTTTATGTTCCAATGATCACCAGGAAAGGCTGGATCTATCAAAAAGCTATTTGTTAGATTGATATTAGGATTATCCACTGTATATCCAATATCAGCCTTCATAATAAAAATTACATGTGGTCTGAAACCATCTGTATATTTAATTGAAATTAGCTATATTATTTTTCATGTCTTTGCCTTCCAGGAGTTGATTTATTTTACTTTAATTCAAAATAGTTGTTTTTTTCCTCTTAAATACAGGTAATCTTTGATTTACGACCACAATTGTATCCAAAATTTCTGTTGCTAATTGAGGCAATTATTACTTGAGTTCTGCTCCAATTTACGACCTTTCCTGCCACAATTGTTAAGTGAACCAGTGTAATTGATATATTAGTAACACATGCTCATGTGATTAAAATTTGGACAGTTCGCAATTAGCTCTCATTTGTGACAGTTGCAGTGTTCCAGGATCGTGTGATCACATTTTGTGACTTTCTGACAAGCAATAAGTAAGCCAGGTTCACTTAACAACTGTATTGCACACTTAACAACTGGGAAATTCTTCTCCTTAATTTCCTTCTCATAATATCACCATGCTGAGACTTGTGGGAATTATAGCATGAAGTTCCTGGACAGCCCAGCCTGGCCATTTCTAATCTCAATTCTTCTAAGAATATGGTGATCCCATTGGCCTATGTAATAAATTTAGCATCTCTGACCTGTGTTGAAATGACTTGTACAAAAGTAAGAATAGAACAGAACAGAACAGAGCTGGAGGGGACCTTGAAGTTCTTCTTGCCCAGCCACCTGTTGAAGCAGGAGACCATATACTATTTCAGACAGGTGGCTGTCCAGTCTGTCTTCTTAAAAACCTCCAGTGATGAAGCACCCACAACATCTGAAGGCAAGCTGTTCCACTGGTTAACTGTTCTCTCTGTTAGGAAGTTTCTCCTTAATTCCAGGCTGCTTCTCTCCTTGATTACTTTCCATCTGTATTTTCTTGTCCTTCCTTCAGTTGCTTTGGAAAATAGTTGGCCCCCTCTTCTTTGGGGCAGCCTCTCAAATACTGGAATACTGCTATCACGTCCTCCCTCGTCCTTCTTTTCTCTAGACTACAAACCTGAATCCTGCAACCGTTCTTCATATGTTTTAGTCTCCAGGCCTTTAATTGTAAGGATGAATTAGTTTATGAAAAGACCTGGATTTCCTCTATTAAAAAGTGATATTCCCATTGCAATCAGTATTTTTTAAAAGGTGGATATACTCATTATAACCTTCATTTTGCTTTTCTTAATTCTTTATGGCATAGGATTTTTTTCCCCATTTTTGCTCTCTTGTGCATTTTTGTGCATGTAGCACCCAATTTATTCTCTGGTAGGATGTCACACATGCCTGATTTCTACTCCTAGCAAATCTAATTATTCTGGCTTAAAAAAATAAGAGAGATGAAAAAAAAACCTAATAAAAATGCTGACAGTTTTCTAACTTTACCAGCTTAGCAATGTGCTTTTGTTATTGTAGCACATGATGGTTGAGATTTTTTATGATGCTAATCTCCTTGACTGGAGAAACTTGATCCCTCTCAGCCTCCCAGTCATGAACTGTTTTATTTCCTTTCAGTCTGAGAAGATAAATATTATGAAACATTTAAGCTGACCAGTACATTTCAGCATCTCTGATGTAGACAGATATGATGTGCATGCTGTGTAGTTGTTCAGTCTTATTTCCTACAAGTTAATTGTTATAGGTTCTACATCTTTAGGGAAATTCTAATTCTTGGCTAGGCTTGCTGAGAATATGAGGAATTGTAATTTACTGACATCTTGAGAGCCACATTTTATCCACCATAATATCAGTGATCAGGAACACTGCCATGATCAAAATGAAATGTGTAGTTGTAGATTTTTGAACAGTTATGCCATGAACATGCTGTAAAATAGTCTTGTACCATTATAAAAGACACCCCTTAGCCATATCTGTTTAGATATCAGAGGTACCGGTATATAAGGAAAACTTCATGATTGCAAGTTTAGTACAACAGTAGAACAGTCAACTTAACAGAAGTTCTGGTTACTTCATCTCCAGAGATTTTTAGAGAGAAGCTGGATAACTGCCTCTAAAGAATAGTTCAGCTGTTTTCCTACACATCACAGAGGAATGGCCTAGATCAGGGTTTCTCAATTGTGGCATCTTTAAGATATATGGACTTCAACTCCCAGAATTCTCCCAGAAGGTTGAGAAACACTGTCCTAGATCAGAGGTCCCCAACCTTTTGAGCACCAGGGACCAGTTCCGTAGAGACAGGTTTTTCTGCAGACCGGAGGGGGTGTGGTTTCAGGTATTGTCTGCATCCCGCAGATGGAGCTTTGCTTGTTTGTGCAGACCGGTTTCCACGGACTGGGGGTTTGGGACCCCTGCCCTAGATGATCCTTATAATTCATTCAACTCTGCATTTCTATCATTCTCTGATTTTATGATTAATGTTGGGGAAAGCACAAGAGCTGGGAGTGGGGTGTGAAGAGAGGAAGAGAGTTCAGGACCTTGGAGAGCTCAATAGAGAAAGTACAAGAGCTGTTGATCAGGTTGTCTCTGATTCTTTTTTACCTTTGGAAAACTGGAGATAGTTTTTGTTTATAGGGCATTTAGACAGGAGGATTTCAAGCACAGCAAGAACATATTCTATTTTAAAGTAAGTTTGCTTTGATGGATAATTTTAGCCCTGTCTATTGCAAACTGCCTACCGCTGCACAAATAGGTGTTAGTAATAAATAAATTCAGCTTGACATATTTACCTGGTTTACTCCTTTTCTGCTTTCTCATAACACACAGTCATACACTAAGAACAGAAGCAAGTTTGCATGGCAGGTTAGAGCATAATCTCTAGCTTTATAGTTTGTAGTTCAGCCTGTTCTGCCACAGCCATTCCTTTCATTTTGCATTTGCAAGTAGCATTTTCTAGTGATGATCCTTCTGGTAGACTATGTCAGAGCCCATTGATGTAGATGGCTTTACAAGAGGATTGCACATATTTACTGAAGTATCAATCTCTCCAAAATTATTGCTAGACATGGTATTACCTCATTCAAAGACACATTAGTTCTGAGGAATGCTTGTGGAGGGATCACGTTTTCTGTGACAGTTGGTCTAGATACTTATAAGACTTCACAATATTAAAAGGTAATGTTACTTCTGAGAAAGAGGAAGATAAATCATGCTTGTGGGCTTGCCAGAGGCCAATCGTTGGTTAGGTTAGGACTGATCTATCCAACCTGTTTATGTTCTCAATGAAAATGTATCTAGTGCAGAGAGAGAGAGAGAGAGAGAGAGAGAGAGAGAGAGAGAGAGAGAGAGAGAGAGAGAGAGAGAGAGAGAGAGAGAGAGAGAGAGAGAGAGAGAGAGAGACATTGAATGACAAGTAACAAATAAAAAAATGGATGGCATTACTTGCCAAATCAGATTTGAAGAAAGCATTTGTTCGGTTCTGCAGAATCTATCATGTCCTCCTCAATTAGTGGTCCATAGGAGTAGTGTGGAACATTCCTGCGCAATCACTGCCAAGCCCAGCCAGTGATTTCTGTTCCACAGAGAGATATAAATCATATTTCATTCCCAGGTAGCTTCAGCATCACTGGGTGAAAACTTAGGTAGTCTCATCAAGAAGGAATGCCTGCTTAAGAGGTCATCAGCAGAGGTCTCTTCAGCAGAAATAAGACTACTTGAGAGTAATGGCTCTCCATGGGAATTAGCCTTTCAAATTGAGCAACAGAAGCTGAATTTTGTCTTAGCATGTTATGTGAACAAGACCATCAACTGATGCTATAGTATGTTTTATTGGTCTCGGCATAAACGTCATGTGGAAATGTCACTTGTGTTGGTCAACCTGGGCTGAGACTTTATAACAGGAGTAGCCAGTTAATTTTCCCAAAGGACCACTTGAGAAACTGGGACTATTGTGGAGGCCCAAATCAATAGGGCTGTAAAGGTGCATATGCGTGCACACATCCACAAATATAAATTGAGAGTCATCTTCAAAATAAAAGCAATCCACGTGAGCCAGATAAGGACAGCCAAAGAGCCAAATGTGGCCCAGGGACCTAAAAATGCCCAGGTTTGCTTTAGACTGTACTTTGCATACAGCCGTAAGGTCATGGACAATTGCAGGGGGATAAAAATTGAGATCAAAGCCCTATCTCTTTTTTGTAGTTTTATGCAGTGTTACTGCTTGTAGAAAAGAAGAAGACCTAAAGGTGCTTTTTCAAAAAGGCAACTGGACTTTCATGGATTGTGGGTGCTCCATCACTGGAGGCTTTTCAGAAGAGACTGGACTCCTATTTAATTAGGTTAGAGTAGAAGACCTCTAAGGTAGAGGAGGAGGAGGAGGAGGGGAGGAAGGAGAAGGAGAAGGGGAAGGGGAAGAAGAAGGAGGAGGAGGAGGGGGGGAAGGAGAAGGAGAAGGGGAAGGGGAAGAAAAGGAGGAAGAGGAGGAGGAGGAGGAGGAGGAGGAGGAGGAAGAGGAAGAGGAAGAGGAAGAGGAAGAGGAAGAAGAAGAAGAAGAAGAAGAAAAAGAAAAAGAAAAAGAAAAAGAAAAAGAAAAAGAAAAAGAAAAAGAAAAAGAAGAAGAAGAAGAAGAAGAAGAAGAAGAAGAAGAAGAAGAAGAAGAAGAAGAAGAAGAAGAAGAAGAAGAAGAAGAAGAAGAAGAAGAAGAAGAAGAAGAAGAAGAAGAAGAAGAAGAAGAAGAAGAAGAAGAAGAAGAAGAAGAAGAACAACAACAACAACAACAACAACAACAACAACAACAACAACCTTTTTGGAAAAAAGGTTTGGAAAAAGCACCTTTGGGACAGCCATGATCTGGATTATTGAGACTCTCCATAGACAAAAGGGAGAAGAGTTCATTTGAGAGGAAGACCAGCATCTTATAGATTTGGACACTCACCTAAATCCCCCCCCTTTAACCTACCCCCCCCCTTTTTTTACATATGTTGCCACCATCAACTATATTGCTTTCATGCTTGTTCCATTTCCTGGTACCAAGTTTGCATGAATTCTGTATCAGAGTGGTGCAAAAAGATGTGTTGAGAAGTGTGGGTGTGCAAACATACCACTTGTCTGCAATTTTTAAAAGAGTCTGTGCACAAACCCAGAGGGGAAAAGCTGTTTTGAAGAGTTGCTACATTCACACTCCCACAAGCTCTGAAGGACTTTTTTGGAATAGAATCTAAAACATTGCACTTCTTTATTCTTTAGCAATGTACAAGTAGTCCTCAACTTATAACTACAGTTGGGACCACAACTTCTGTTGCTAAGCAAGAAGGCTGTTGAGTCATGCCTGATTTTATGACCTTGTTTGTTATGGTTGTTAAGCAAAAATCACTGCAGTTCTTAAGTGAATCATGCATGATGTGAATCTGGGTTTCCCCTTTGACTTTGTTTGCTGGAAGCCCCCTGAGAAGGTAGCAAATGGGGATCAGGTGACCCTGGGGTCTGCAACTATTGTATACATGCTAGTTGCCAAGCATCTGAATTTTGATCACATAACAACAGGAATGCTGCAAGAGTCATCAGTATAAGGACCAGTTGTAAGTAACTTGTCAAGAGCAGGAAACCAGGAGTCAAAGTGGTTCAAATGAATACAGGCTTCTGTATAAGAATCTGAACTACTAACGGTCAAAGTGAATTGGAGGTAGATAAGAGTCAACAGAATTCAAGGTGGGCTGGACTTTAGATCTCTTGTGGGTGCAAAGTAGACTGATGACATGCTTGACCCCTCCTTCAGGTTCAGCTTGATCATCTCCTACATTTTTTGGTGCTCTTGTAACTTTGAATGATGGCTAAATGAATGGTTGCAAAGGCTTTCACCTGCATGTACAAATCATTCTTCCACACATCTGAACCAAGCTTACAGACAGGCACATGAGAACACTGACATATGAACTGGCATGCATTTATGACAGTTGAAGCTTCCTGGAATTATGGGATTGCCATTTGCAACCTTCCCAGCCAGCTTCCAACAAGCCAAGTCAATGAAAGAAGCTGGATTCACTTAATGACCACACAATTCACTTTGTGACTGCAGTGATTTGCTTAAGTATGGTAAAAAAAAATCAAAATTAGTGGTGACTCACTTAACAACTGCCTTAATTTAGCCATGGGAATTCTGGTTCCTGTTGTGGTCATAAGTCTAGGACAACCTGTTGATAAACTGAAATCTCCTTCTATGATTAGAGAGTGGGAGTGAGTTTCTGAGGAATACAGTGACAAAGCTTATCCTAGATTTAGGCAGCAACACCATTGTGATTTATAAATCAAATGTTGTTGCAGTGCCGGATCATTTTGTGAAATAAAATGGCACTAGTGGGCATTTTGTAGATTAAAGAAGGTTTTAATAAACAGTGTTTTTGGAAAAGTAGAACTATGTGTTAACACCATTACGCAATGTCCTGTTATTCACTCAAATTGAATATTCTTTAGATGCAGGCAAACAGGGGATGTGTTAAGAGCTCTCTTGACAGCAAAATCACTGCTTACAGAAGCTGCTGAATGTTAAGCTAGTGTCATAAATTTGAATCAATGCCTTGGGTTTCTCTCATATCCTTTTTCTGTGTCCTGATGGGATGAAGGCTGAGGACTGGATCACTGCATTTAAATCCATTCCATTGCAGGTAGTCCTCCTCTTACAATGACCGTTTGGAAAAGCAGCAGGGTGGGGCCCAATTGTTCCTCGGGGAAATGATGTTCCATAGAGAAGGGGCCACCACCAAGAAGACCTATCATGATTCTGGCTGGCTTACAAAATTCAAAATCTAAAAAAACAGCCACAAAACAGCCACAAAAAATATCCACAAAAATAATTAAGAACAATAAAACAAGGAAGAGCCATGGTGGCGCAGTGGTTAGAAAGAAGTATTGCAGGCTAATTCTGCTGACTGCCAGCAGTTTGATTCTCACTGGCTCAAGGTTGACTCGGCCTTTCATCCTATCGAGGTCAATAAAATGGGGACCCAGATTGTTGGGGGCAATATGCTGACTCTGTAAACCACTTAGAGAGAGCTGTAACACATTATGAAGCGGTATATAAGTCTAAGTGCTGTTGCTTCTGCTAATATAAACCACAAAATCACAAAAACATAACCACAAAACATAAATCTGTAGGAGAGTACCATTCATTTTTTTGACTGTATAACCACTTAGCAGGATCTCCACCAACTTCATGGTATCCCCACACCACATGGCGAAGACGTGTCTTCCACTCTTCCAAAAGGCCAAAAATACTGGGGTCAATAGATTGACACTGTGAATTGAAGGCATGTCCTAGGATATTGCTGCAGGATCCAGTCTGAGTCGGTCACTGGGACCAAAGGTTTATTCTTCCAAGGTTTTGCCATCATCAGAGAACTTCTCTCTCTCCTGATTGACATTCCTTCGAAAATGGGACCTACAGCATGCCCTTTCTGTTGGATCTGTCATCCCTGTCAGAGACAAATAAGTCAGGGAATTTTGCCCAAATTATTTGACAGTCAGATTGGTCAGGGAGTCCAAAAATCCTGGGATTTTGATAGAAGAACTGGAATTCTTAAGAAGGAATGCAATACAGATTTTCTCACAGAGTTTCTTTGTGAATTTTGCCATGATCTGCTTTATAAATTCTTGTGCTTGATCCAAATCCTTTAGGCCTTGGAACATCTGGATAGTTTCATGTCCTAGTTTACAGAGGATAGGCAATCTATTTGAAATGATATTGAAGAACAGCTCTCTATTGCATAGATTCACAAATTAAGACCTTCCCAGAATAACAGAAGGGATCTTGGAAGTCGTCTAGTCCAACGCCTGGTTCAAGCAGGAGACAGGTAGCTGTCCAATCTCTTATTAAAAGCCTCCATTGATGGAGCAACCACAACTGTTTAGTTGTTCTCACTGTTAGGAAATTTCTTCTTAGTTCTAGGTTGCTTCTGTTCTTGACTAGTTTCCATCCATTGTTTCTTGTCCTGCCTTCAGGTGTTTTGGAGAATAGGTTGATCCCCTCTTCTTTGTGGCAGTCACTTCTAGCCAGTACTCTTGTGTTTGAATATGGCTCACAGAACATATCTCCATTTGCAAGGGAAGGTGCGAAGAGCCGACAATAACATCGTTGCAGCCCTGAGACAGCCTGGCGTTATCTCCTATTTTCCACAATGGACCTAACATTAGAGCCTTGGTGGAGCAGTGGGCTAATGCCTCCTTAAGTAACACCAGCTGCCTGCAATTAGTGCAGGTTCAAGTCCCACCAGGCTCAAGGTTGACTCAGCCTTCCATCCTTCCGAGGTAGGTAAAATGAGGACCCAGATTGTTGGGGGCAATTAAGCTGACTTTGTAATAATGCCGCTTGGGGTGTGTGAAAGCCCTAATAAGCAGGCATATACATAGAATGAAGGCTACTGCTAAGTTTGTAAAGCCGCCCTGAGTCTTCGGAGAAGGGCGGGATATAAATGGAATTAAAATAAATAAAAAATAAATAAATAAAACACCTGGAGATTGGCCCATTTGTACTGACTGAATGTACTATGGGGTAGTGTTTGCTTGGGACACTTTTAACCTACTGATCTGAGCGGGAAACCCTCAGATCCTGTCTATTAATGCCTGCTGTCAGCTTCTCCTAATAAAAGTTCCTTTTGGAAGAAACTGCTTCCACGAGTTCTGCTTTCTTAGGATGAGGTTTTGAAGTGGGCCCTGACAACATCTCTGTTTCTTAGCCGAGGGAGCCAGCATTGTCCAAAGACTCTTCCGTGGTCATGTGGCCAGTATGACTGTATGCCAAAGACACACAGAATGCTTTTTCCTTCCCACCAATCTACTTGTGTTCACATGCTTTCAAGCTGCCAGGTGGGCTTATTTATTTGTATCCTGCCATTATTGTTTTTTATAAATCAAGCAACTCAAGGTGACACACATAACCAATCCACTTTTTTTTACAATGGTTTTGCAAAAAAACCCCACCTAGCATTGACTTCTGATTTTCAGCAAACCACACTGGTAGCCAACGATTGGTTCGCTTAATGACTGTGGATTTCCTTAATGACCATCATGATTTGCTTAATGACCACTTCAAAAAAGGTCACAAATTTTGAGTCAGTCACATGCCCCACCTATTTTATGACTGTCATGAGTTACGACCCTGATGTGCAGGCTCCATTATGATCACAACTCAAGAATGATCTGTATACACTTAGTCAAACCAAGTAGCCTCATAGTGTGTAAAGCCAATCAAAATGAGAGTGGGAGACGTAATTGAAAACATTATCCAGTGTGTTGTATGTATCTTTCTTGCCATCAAATGTACAACATATGTTATTTAGGCTTCCAGTAGTGTAAAAACATCCAATTTCATAATCAGAGGATGCCTCTGAAGAGGACAAAACAAAACAATTAAATGATGCTGGATAAAATCTAGTCAAATAGATTTTCTTAACCTCAGGGCTTCTTCTGTGACAGCTCAGTGGAACAGAATAAGACAGAAACCACAAGGAGCCATTTTCAGAAAATATGAAGTGCTCTGCTCCTCTCTGCTGATTGAAATGTTTGCATAACAGACAGTTCAACAAAGCGATCTGAATTTGGCATCCATCAAGAACAGTCAGTAAAGTTTTCTTAAGCTGCTACCTCTTATGGCTTCAGTTTGCTCAACGAGAGTGCTCTTCTTCTTTTTTTTTTTTTACTAGAAACAACAATACAGCTTCCATCATTTGAGAGATTTTCGACAAAATGCCATGTATTGGTTTTAAATGGCCTTCTCTTCTTCCGTTATTATTTCAGCTAGGGCTGGAACATGACCAATGTCTAGCACTCAGCAATCCAGGAAAAAAATGTTAATAACCACAATATTTGGGAAATATCATTATGTGTATTTGGTGCCCCTAAATACCTACAGTGGTACATTGATACCTATCATTAATTGGTTCCAGGAGCTACAATGAATACCAAAAACAATGAGTGCCAAACAATTTTTTTTCCATAAGGAATAATGTAGTGAGTCACAAGGCAGCTGACACTGACAAGTTCTAGCTTGTGCATTGAATAAACAAACAAACGATGAGTACCAGGACAAAATTTTCTCATCAAAATGTGAAGAGATTGGACAACCATTTGTCTGAAATGATATAGGGTTTCCTGCTTGAGCAGGGGGTTGGACTAGAAGACCTCCAAGGTCCTGTCCTACTCTGTTCTGTTGAGTACCAAATGCATTGAGTACCAAATATGATGAGTTTCAAAGCCATTGAGTACCGAGGCACCACTGCATTTGCAATGGACAATAGGGACAACCTTGAGGAAGAAGAGGAAGAGCTGCAAACAAGGCAAACAATCAGATAAATGAAATCTGAGTCCAGGGCAGGAATGTAATTGCAGAAAGCATCACAGACATGACTCTCCTTATTTGGTCTAAATAATTCAGAAGGGCCCTTGTGGCAAAGTCCCTTGTGGACAAAGAAGTGGGAAGCTGACTTGGGAGCAATAGAAAAGAAACATTGAATCTGAAATATATGGAAAACCTGCTATTTATTCCCCCCAGACCCTTAAGCATTCAGTGTCAGAGGTTGAACACAAAAACTCTTTGAAGGGTCAGCAGTCCAAACCAAGAACTCAAATGTGCTTTCTCAAAATACAGTGCAATTTCTCAAAACCAAGGGAGAAAATAGGGCAGGCAGCAGAAGTTTCTCTTTTTGCACCAGGAGACTCAGTTGAATATTCCAGCCTTGGCATAAAGGCAATTCCCTTCTTAGGAAGCCTATGGCTCTTTCTTTTCTTCTAATTAGGGGTCTCCAATATGAGGGACCTGCTCATGGGTTCCAGCAAAACAGCATGGAAGGGTGAGGAGTGTTTTTATACAGGCCATGATAAAAGTAATTCCAGCTAGCGTTTCCTTCACGGGCTTCGCTTGGCCATTATTTTCTGCTCTCTGTCATCTCTGTCCTCCACCTTCTCCTTCAACCTCCACACCTATTCTTTCAACAGAGAAACCTTTAATCTTAGCCAGCTCTAAATTCATAGGCACTTTCAGTCAGGAGCTTAGTGGCTTAGTAATGAGGATGCTAGTGTTTTCCTTTCACCATATGTCACCTCACCTGGGCCTCAGGTAGCCTTTTGGGATGGGCTTTCTGGGGCTTGAGATCTCCCATAGGGCAGGGAGGCACCAGCCATGCTTGTTTTTGGGATGCTTGGATCACTTCGTCTCCTGCTTGGAGTAAACCAGGTGACCCAGGGGAAATCTCTGGTCCAACATCTAGCTTGCTTTTAGCTTGTCTTGGAGAGGAATAGGTTTCCTTCAGTGATGTCAAATGATCACGTGCTTTTGGAGGAAGAGGGAATACTCCCTCGTCCTCTTCAACCTGCTCATGAATCTGATGAGAGGTCAAACGGGAACCAGGCTGGCTTGGAGGCTTTACCCATTTTTTAAGCAGGTTGACATGCCAGGTTTGCTTTGAGGGGTGGTGTCCAGGCATCAGAATTTCATAACTGACTGGTCCTATGCATCGGAACACTGAAAAGGGCCCTTGCCACTGAGCTAATGATTTGCTTACAGTGGAAGGGAAGAGCAGTAATACTCTTTGTTCTGGATGAAATTTTCTCACCATAGTATGCTGGTCGTTGTATAATTTTTTTATGCACTTGAGAGTGCTTAATGTTGTCTGAAGCCAGCTCCCTTATCTGGTCTAGCTTGTCCCTCATTTGCAGCATATAGCTAATGTTTCTCGAAAGAGAGTTGGCCTTTCCTTCCCAAATTTCCCTAACTATTTGAAGGGGTCTTCTGACTTTTGGGCCATATAACAACTCATAAGGATAGAATTCCATAGAAGCCTGAGAGAGCTCCCGATAAGCAAATAGTAGGATCAGGAGCCATCTGTCCCAGTCACAGCCTGTCTCTGCAATGTATTTTCTCAGCATTTGTTTAAGGGTTTGGTTGAATTGTTCCACTAGATCATCAGACTGAGGGTAATAAGGGGAAATTTTGATTCTCTTAATTCCCAATTTCTTATAAAAGGAGATTCATAGTTTGGCTTGTAATGTTTTTTTCTTGATCTGCAACTATCTCACCAGGGATTCCAATTCTAGAGAACAGTTCTACCAAGGTTGAGGCAATCTCCTGGCTGGTATCTGTTCTCAGGGCAAATGCTTCAGGATAACTTGTGGCATAGTCACATACTACAAGCATAAATCTATAGCCTTGTCAACTTTTTTCTAATGGACCTATTATGTCCAAAGCTATTGTGCTGAGGGGAATACCCACCATGGGGAGAGGGAACAAGGGAATCTTCTTTGGATCTTTGGGGAGATCTGATTTTTGGCATTCTTTACAACATGCACAAAACTGGCAAGTATCTGCATACATTCCTGGCCACCAACAGACACGTGCAATTCTGGCATATGTACGTTGATGCTCCTGGTGTCTGGTCCAGGGTATAGTGTGGCTGATTCTCATGATTAGAGATCTGCATGCCATGGGCACAACTACTCTAGAACCACATTTTTCAGTTACGTACAGGATGCCATTCCTTTGGGTGACCTTTTTACCACCTGGCAATAGGCTCCCCAGCTGTGAAAGTACCTTCTGCAGAGAAGGATCAAAGTCCTGGAGCTGTCCTATATTTTCAGGAAGTCCCCACTCAGATTCTGCTCTTTCTTTAGGATTATTGACTTGGGTCTCCGTGCACAGAGTTTCCTCTTTCTTCTTCCTCTTTTGAGCTTTAGGTTTCTTAGTTTTCCCTGGGGCTTCACTCAGGGTTCCCTGGGGATCAGGTAGCTCCTCCCACAACCATCGCATTTGGGATTGAGACTGAATGATAAGAGCAGGGTTTGCCTCCAAGAGTTCCCTCAGGTTCGGGAGGTCTTGACCCAGGATCATATCATAAGGTAATGTGGGACTCACTCCCACATGGAGACAAAAAGCTCGCCCCCCAACGTCTACTGCCTGGAGGCAGTCCGGGTCTGGATAGGGAGGAACAGGCTTCAGCTTAATCCCAACAAGACTGAGTGGTTGTACGTACCGGCATCTCGGGAAATTCAGTTCATTCCATCTTTAACTATGGGGGTTAAGGTGTTACCCCCTGTAGATTGGGCTCACAACTTGGGTGTCCTCCTGGATTCACAGCTCAATTTGGAAGACCATGTAGGAGCTGTGGCCAGGGGGGCTTTTTCCCAGGTTCGCCTGGTGTGCCAGTTGCGGCCCTATCTGGACCGGGATGCCCTGTGTACAGTCACTCATGCGCTCGTGACCTCTTGGATAGGCTACTGCAATGCTCTCTACATGGGGCTGCCCTTGAGGACCACTCGGAGGCTTCAACTGGTGCAGAATGCAGCAGCGCGAGTTGTGATGGGGGTTTCCCGATACTCCCATGTAACACCTCTCCTCCGTGAGCTGCATTGGCTTCCAGTTGCCTTCCGGGTGAGATTCAAGGTGCTGGTAATGACCTATAAAGCCCTAAATGGCATGGGTCTGGACTACCTATGGGAGCACCTGCTGCCGGCATCAACCTCCCTTTGTCCTGTGCGCTTCCACAGAGAGGGCCTCCTCAGGGTGCCATCGGTCAGGGATTGCCGGCTGGCGGCCCCCAGGGGGAGAGCATTCTCTGTGGGCGCGCCAGCCCTTTGGAATCAACTGCCTGTTGAGCTCCGGATGGCTCCCAACCTTCGCTCTTTCCGCCGTGACCTGAAGACTTGGTTGTTTGAACAGGCCGGCCTGGACTAAGGGTTTGAGTTTATTTTAACTATTTATTGTTAGGGCCAATTAATTTAATTTTCTTTTTGACTTTTGTATGTTGCATTTTATTGCCCTGTACACCACCCTGAGTTTTTCGGGAGAAGGGCAGTATAGAAATGTAAATAAATAAATAAATAAATAAATAAATAAATAAATAAATAAATAAATAAATAAATAAATAAATAAATACTGGGACCTTAGCCAGCACATGAGGCCTGGATTCACCATCAGCCCCCAAAACAAGAAGTTGTTGACTGGAGATATGCATCTGAGGGGATACATGTGCACTTTTAATCAAACTGTGGGAACATCCTGTATCAAGGAGTGCTCTCAGGGGATGGCCATTGACCACTGCAGTTGCCAGTTGCAGTTTAGTTATGGTAACTCCAGGCATCTCCTCCACCACCTAATACTTGGCTAGGGGACACTGCTTAGTCCGATGTCCTCTTGTATGACAATGAGAACACTCCTATGGCTGGCCTACTCTTTGTCTGCTGTTTTTAGTCTCACCTTCAGGGATCATAAAAGTCTGACTACTGATATCTTTCTTTGTACTAGTTTTAGGAAGACCTTTGGTTGACCAGGTTATGCAATTTGTGGCCCAGAGCCCCTCCTTACCACCAGGATCGCGTTTGGTAGGGCTGGCTGGCTGGACTTTCTGACTGCTTTTTAGCGAGTAGTCAGCCAGCTTCTCAAGTGGGGCTTCCTCTTTTGGGGAGCTGTTGCCCCCTTTCCTAGTTTCAGGGTATCTGGAAACAGAAGTGTGGTGAGCCAATAAATAGCTCTCTGCCAATTCTAAAGCTTGCTTACAATTGTCTGGTCGATGTTCTAGAACCCAGTGCTGTACCACTTCTGGAAGGATAGTAAAAAATTGCTCTAAAACTACACACTCAAACACTTCTTGGGAAGTCCTCATTTCAGGAGACAGCCACCTCCTGGCAAACTCTCTGAGCTGATTCAAGCCTTCTTGGGGTCCTTCCTCTTCTTCGTATCTATATGTTAGAAACTGTTGCCAATAGGCCAAAGCATGCAGTTCAAACCGTTGTTGTATTGCAGCTTGAACCAGTTTATAGTCAACAGCCTCTTGGGGTGAAAGACTTTTAAAAGCTTTCAAAGCCTTTCCAGTTAGATAGGGAACCAGCTGTGACACCCATTCTTCTTTTGGCCAGTGGCACGCAGTAGCTACTCTTTCCAACATTGTTGAATAAGAGTCCACCTCCTCATTCTCCCCCATCTTCACTAGTTTTATTTCTCTGTGAGCCTGTGGAAGAGGAACAGTAGGAAGGGTTAAGGAAGAAACATCCCATCTACAGAACTCCAAACTAACTGACATCTCCTTCTGATATCTTTGCTCATAGTGGGCCCCTTCCTCTCTGGTGCATCTTTCCATTTCCAGCTGATCTTGACACGCTTGCTCATGCCACTGCTCTTCTGCATCATCCAGAGCTTGTTTCTGGTACATCAGGGCTTGCAGAATGACTGTGATGGGATCTACTCTGACTGTAGCCTGATCTATAAGTGCCAACTCCTTTAAAAGTGGACCTTGGGTTGGCTCATCAGTGGAGACTTCATCCTGATTTGATTTAACTGCTACATCTTCTCTGCCCATCTTCTCATTCATGGCAAGATGCTGTTGCTGAACTAATTTAGAGTAAGCTTGGGTTTTAGGATGTAGCTCTGTGGCACCCAATACAGAATGCCTGAGGGATCCTCTTGGATGTTGTTTTCAGGGGTCAGTTGTTTGTACTTCTTCTTCTGCAGCCCCTTCTCACAGCAGTGTAGAAAAATCACCTGTAGACAGAGCGGGGGGGGGGGGGGAAGCTAACTTGGAAGTTATAAAAAAACAAACACTGGACTCTAAATAAATAGAAAATGTGATGCAGTCTATTCTCTCCAGACTCTTAAGCATTCAGAGCCAGGAGTTGAACACAAAGACTCTTCAGAGTGTCAGTGGTCCAAACCAAGAACTCAAAACACCGAGAGAGAAAATAGGATAAACAGCAGAGCAATCTGAGACTTGTTATTCCCCCTTTGTATCAAGAGGTTCAATGGTGTTCCAGCCTTGGGAAGTCTCTGGCAACTTCCTTCCTATCCCAAGTAAGGCTTTCCAATATGAAGAACCTGCTCTATTCTGGGCCTGAAAGATGAACTGGATCCCAGATAAATACCCCAGAAGGATGGCAGAGTCTGTTTATATAGGCCTTGTAAGGACACTTCCAGCTGGTGATTCCTCATCAAGCTTCATTTGGTCATTATCCTCTGCTCTCTACCATCTCCCTCTACCTTCTTCTCCAACCTTCACGTCTACCCTCTCAACAGAGTAGCTTTTGAGCTGAGCCCGCCCTGAAATCCCAATTAGTTGCTGTCAGGAGCTAGGGCTTACTTACAAGAAGGTTAGCATTTTCCCTTCAACACATGCCATTGATGTAATAAAGCCTCGCCAATAATCTTCAGGTGCAAGGCATCATGGGATACTAGGAAGGAGTTTAAGAAGTGAGAAGGATTTCATGTTCCTTCATATACTGGTTTTTTTTGCCCTGTTAGCGTTACCTGCCAGTTCCAAAACAATAGGTTGTAACCATGTTTAATGAACCAGTGGAATTTATGCCAAGGACTGCAATAGGACTTGCAAGAAGCGCTCCAATAATTCTTGCTGGAATCAGAAAATGCTCCCATCCCAATCTCATTTCCCCTGCTGTTGAATGGATATAGACATTGGCAAGATCAATGACTTTTAATTCGAGAAATGTCTGCTGTGTAATTAAAAGGAGTCAGTGGCCAAGAGAAATCAGCAGAAGCTTCAGAGTGAAATTTCAAAGGAATATTGCTTACAAGCAACTTAAAAGAACCGGTTAGGATCAAAGTACAAATACACAAAGAGCAGATGTTAGTGGGTTAAGCAAAATAAGAGAGCCATACAAACACACTAAAATGGTTTGAAATTAGAGGTCAGATTGGTCTGCTCTAAAGCTTATGTGACTGAATGTACTGAATGTACAGAGAAGAGCAACAAAGATGATTGGGGGACTGGAGGCTAAAACATATAGGGAACGGTTGCTGGAATTGGGTATGTGTAGTTTAATGAAGAGAAGGGCGAGGGGTGACATGATAGCAGTCTTCCAGTATCTCAGGGGCTGCCACAAAGAAGAGGGAGTCAAGCTATTCTCCAAAGCACCTGAAAGCAGGACAAGAAGCAACGGATGGAAACTAATCAAGGAGAGAAGCAACCTAGAACTAAGGAGAAACTTCCTGACAGTTAGAACAATTAATCAGTGGAACAACCTGCCTCCAGAAGTGGTGAATGCTCCAACACTGGAGGTTTTTAAGAAGAGACTGGACAGCCATTTGCCTGAAATGGTATAAGGTTTCCTGCCTGAGCAGGGGGTTGGACTAGATGACCTCCAAGGTCCCTTCCAACTTATTATTATTATTATTACTCCTTATTTGGGGGAGGAATTAAAAAGGGGGGGTGTGATTGAATAAAATGGGTGCATGAAGGAGTTATTTTGGAAGTTTTATCTTTGGGCAACTAGCAGCACCAGGAATCATAGGGAGTGGCTCAGCCCTTCGTGACCCACATCACGAAACCAAAACATGAGTGCTAATGTTACCTTTATCTTAAGGTCACAGTAACGAGATCTTGCAAATCTGAAAACTTTTCCCCTCTCCTCTGCTTTTACACCCCAGAGAACTAGGGAGAGTCCCTGCTGAGATTCTTTCTCTATTCCCCTTTCATTTGTGAGCTGAGATATCTCTTCTCTGACTCTGGTCTAGGCTGTGGCTCTTCCCTCCATCTCCTTCTATATCTATCTTCTATCTGCAGTCTCACAGCCCATCAAAGAATGTTCCCGGTGACTCAATGACACTAGAGAAAGACACAGAATTTTTCAGAAGGAGTGAGCATGACCAAAACCTGGGAAAAAAATAGCCTTGCAGAAACAAATGCAAATATTGAACAGATGCAATTTGAGGGACATTGAGGTCACAAAAATGGGTGGGAGCCACATGTGCATTGTCCATCCCTCTGGAGTTAGATCCTCTATGGATCATGAAGCTCCTCAGCCCAGCCTAAATTAAAGGGATATTATGAGACTCAAGGGGGTGAAGGGAGAGGAGAATGTCATCCTGAGCTTTGTGCACAAAGGAAGAAATATAAATTTGGTAAACAGCAAGAAGATGATAGCAATCGCAATAGCACTTAGACTTATATGCCACTTCACAGTTCTTTATAGCCCTCTCTAAGTGATTTGCGGAGTCTACATATTGCCCCCAACAATGTGGGTCCTCATTTTACCAACCAAGGAAGGTTGGAAGTCCGAGTCAACCTTGAGCCAGTCAGGATCAAACTCCTGGCTGTGGGAAGAGTTTGCCTGCAATCAGTGGTGGGATTCAGCCAGTTCACACCTGTTCAGCAGAACCGGTAGCTAATTTTTGGTTACCCAGGACCAGAATGGACTTCCGGAGGCAGCATCCATGCAGAAAACCGGTTGTTCACATATTTGAATCCCACCACTGCCTGCAATGTTGCATTCTAACTACTGTGCAACCACGGCTCTTTTTATCAAGGTATTGTACATGTATATCCTTGCAGAATTTCTTTTTTCTTTCTTTCTTTTTTAATAGTGGTAGATTCACTGCTTCAAAGCCCATTCAATCAGTGAATAGTGGGTCTTTTCTTTGTCTTATAGGAGATTGAGATTCCTTTCCTATGAATTAATTTGTTACAGTCAGTGGAGAGAAAAGAATTGCATGGGTAAGCCACGGATATGTGCAGATTGATTGATCGGTGATAGTTTTATTTATTTCTTTAACCTCTAGTTATCAGGCTATCTTTCAGAAATGTGGTTTAAGAGGAGAGATATTGCATCATCTGGGGAAGGACTACCCTAGTTCATTGAGTGATTAAATCTCTCAATCTCTCTCTCTCTCTCTGCTTTTTAATGGCTTTAGGTTGAATTGCATTTATTTCCAAATGACCTTTGCAAAAGTCACCTTCGTGCATGTAGCGGCTTTTCCAAAAGAGTATCTAAAAGTTCCTGCATTGAAAGGGAAATGAAAACCACTCTGGTGAAAAAGAGATGGGTGATAAACTCTGGTGGGAGCAGATTTTGATGTTTTCCTCCCAGGAGCTCTCTGGTGGATGAATGCAACAAGCAGTAGTATTTAGAGCCAGTATGGTCTGCTTGTTAAGGTACCAGGCTAGAAAGTGGGAGGCTGTGAGTTCAAATCTCACCTTAGTCATGAAAGCCAAATGGGTGACTTTTAGCCAGTCCTTCTGTCTCACAGCCCAACTCACCTCACAGGGTTGTTATTGTGGGGAACACTGGAGGAGGAAGGGTATGTGTGGGATATGTTTGCCACCTTGAGTTATTCGTCAAAATATTAAAGGCAGGATACAAGTACCGTAAGTAAGTAAAAAATAAGGAAGGGAGTAAATGAATAAAAATTAGCTAGGGGAGGAAAAATCAACCAACCAACCAACCAATCAATAAAATCTATCTAGGGGAGGAAAAATCCATAGAGGCTCAGATAGGAGTTTCTAAATTTCAAGAGGCAAGTCAGGTCTTTCCCATTTCCTTTAATGTTCAAGAGCTTCTTGACACTTCAGAGTTAAAGCAGAAGGTAAGAGATATCATACCTCCTAAATCAGGGGTCCCCAACCTATAGTCCACGGCCCACTACTGGGCCGTGGCCAACTGGCCACGGGCTGCAGGACAGGCTGGACAGGGCGCACCCCCCCACTTACGTTACTGCTCGTGGCCCTGTTTGTGCCTACACATGGTGCTAGAAGTGGTGGTGGCTAATGCCTGAGTGCATGTGTGACCAGGGCCACTAGCGCCGTGTGTGTGCACGCGGCTGTTCTGTACCAGCCTGCTACCGGCCCTGCAGAAAAGGCAGGGACAACCCCTTTTACAAGAAGGCAAGAGGCTGGAACTAAGCCTGCCAAATTTATGGATACAAAAGCAAACAGAACAAGACATGAACCATGAAACAGGAGCTATTCAAGCGGTTGCCTTCAGCAAACCAGCCCTCCCACGCATTCCCCTTTTATACAGTTCAGGGCGTGGCTTCTCTCTGCCTCCTTCCGAGGTGCCCCATTGCCTTCCTCTGTTTACTCCTGATTGACTGCCTCCTGCGTCGGGCGTCCTTGAACAGGGCCAGCTGTGGGTCATCTTCATCCACGCTGTCAGGCTCACACAGCTGGGTCTGCGTCGTGACCAGGTGGGAGGGGCCTGGCTGACGGCTCTCATCAGCAAGCTCTCCAACCCCCTCAGCAAGCTCTTCAACACCCCCCTCCTCCTCTGAGTCGTCCGACCCAACTGCCGAACCCACAGGCTGACCCTGAATCACAACAGCGGCCCCATTCACACGTGCACGTGCTTGTGTGTGCAAATTTCCCAGCTGCTCCCTTTCCCTCCGGGCCACTGGCATTAAAAGGTTGGTGACCTCTGTTCTCAATAATGCAGTCCCTATTGCTCTCTTCAGGATCTGCTGTGGTCAATTTTCCTCTGACTTTTTAATAAACAGAAACATCTGGATAGAAGAATGTCAAGAGAGCCTCCTGTTCCAGCTCTGTCTTTGGATGATCCACTGAATTTCACATGGGATCTTTTTTCAGTGAAGTACCTTCACTTGCTCAACTAAACCTGTCCACTGGGGGGCACCAAACCTGGATAGTCTCTTCACTGTTGTGGTTGCCGTTACTTTTGTTCAGACATTTAAGGACTTCGAAACCTCTTTGATCTTCTAGACCATTGATCAGTAACTGAGTCCTTGCAAACTCTTGCCTGTGTCATCAGTTAGGATCTTGCCATCTTGTCTTCTGCCGCCCGCCCCCCCTTTTTTTTATTGCCTTTGAGGTTTTTCAAGCAGGAAGATCTTCTCTGATCACTCTCACCCTTTGGTTAAGTATCCAAAATATCTTGGGTTTTGTTTTATTAGCGAGCAATCTAAATTTATTTCTTCTAGCACTGAATGGCTGGTTCTTCTAGCAGTTTAAGGATGTCTCAGCAATTTTCTCTACTGCCACAATTCAAAGCCTCATTTTTTTCATCCTTTTGATGATCAGCTTTCACATCCCTCTATTACAGCTGGAAAAAAAAACTATGGCCTTGCCACCATCCACTTTGGCTGTCAACGGTATATATCTCTGCACTTTAATCTTTTGTCTAGTGCAAACCACATGTATTGCTTTAATCACATCATTGTGCAAGATTTTAAACAATTTTGTTGGTGTTTCATCAGCTTCTGTGTTTTTATCCAGCGCTATTTGGGAAAAATAAATCTGACTTTATTCAATAGATATTTATTTAGCTTACAAATGATTTGTGTATTTGTTTTTTTTATTTTTTATTTTTTTTAAAAAAAGAAATTGCTGTGGTGGCACAGTGGTTAGAATGCAGTACTGCAGGCTGTTTCTGCTGACTACCAGCTACCAGCAGTTTGGCAGTTCAGTTCTCACCTGCTCAAGGTTGACTCAGCCTTCCATCCTTCCGAAGTCAGTAAAATGAGGACCCAGGTTGCTGGGGGAAATATGCTGACAATATAAACCACCTAGAGAGGGATGCATAGCACTGTGAAGCAGTGTATAAGTGCTATTGCTATTGCTATTGCTTTGTTGCTGGCAGTATTTTTTAGAACCCATTCAATTGCATTTCCCACAATATCTGGCTCTAGTTCCACAATCAAGCCTTCATACCCATGGTATCAAAAATGTTGGGGTCTTTCATGTACAATTATTCTATACATCTCTTCCTTGTCTGGTGCTTCTTTGACCTGCTTAACATTTATAATACCCCTTTTCACACCCTTGATTTCTATTTTTTTTTCTTTTAACAACTCAACGGATGGAAACTAATCAAGGAGAGAAGCAACCTAAAACTAAGGAGAAACTTCCTGACAGTTAAAACAATTAACCTGTTGAATGCTCCAACACTGGAACTTTTTAAGAAGAGACTGGACAGCCATTTGTCCGAAATGGTATAGGGTTTCCTGCCTGAGCAGGGGGTTGGGCTAGATGACCTCCAAGGTGCCTTCCAACTACTACTACTTCTTCTTCTTCTTCTTCTTCTTCTTCTTCTTCTTCTTCTTCTTCTTCTTCTTCTTCTTCTTCTTCTTCTTCTTCTTCTTCTTCTTCTTCTTCTTCTTCTTCTTATTATTATTATTATTATTATTATTATTATTATTATTATTATTAAACTTTTATTCATTAAACATGAAACTCGGTCAACTGAACATTCAAATTGACTGGCACTAACGGTTATTAGAGGGACGCGGTGGCTCAGTGGGTTAGGACGCTGAGCTTGTCGATCAGAAGGTCGGCAGTTTGGCGGGTCGAATCCCGAGTGCCGCATAGCAGAGTGAGCGCCTGTTACTCGTTGCAGCTTCTGCCAACCTAGCAGTTCAAAAGCACGTAAAAATGCAAGTAGAAAAATAGGGACCACTGCGGTGGGAAGGTAACAGCGTTCCGTGCGCCTTTGGCGTCTAGTCATGCCGGCCACATGACCATGGAGACGTCCTCGGACAAGCGCTGGCTCTTGAAACGGAGATGAGCACCGGCCCCTAGAGTCAGAAACGACTAGCATGCATGTGCGGGGGAACCTTTACCTTTACCTAATGGTTATTATTATTGTTATTGTTATTATTCCCTTCATTGGGGTGGAGTTGGGGTGACTGAATGGAACTAAATGTTTATTGGCCAGATGCCCTTCCTGGTGCCTACATGGAGCCCACAGCAGATATTTTCTCTGTGTACCCAGAGAGAGAAATATCTGCTGCTACCTAGGATCAAACTCACAGCCAACTGAATGTGAGGTGAGAGCTCCACCACGCCGCACACCCTTGATGTCTATAAATTTCCTAAACAAATCTCTTTGGCCTTTCTGTTATCCATCTGTTATTGTCACAGTTATCCTTATGTTCTTTGTTCCACTTACTCAGATGGTGGTCCTTTCCTTTTCTTGCTATTTTTTCCCCTCTAAAATTCAGTATTTAATTGGTAATTTTTCCTCAGGCTCTGTTTCCTTCTACTTTCCAGTGTTTCTCACCATTTTCAGAAGATCAGCAAAGAAACATTTTGCTTTCTTTTGTTCTTTGCATTTGGGAATATTTTTGTTTGCTTCTCCTTTTAGCGTTGTCATACATTTCAAACCAGAGTTCTTTAAGCACTCCATTTATCAAATCTAGCCTATTAAATCTATTATTTACTTCACCACATAATCATATGAAGTAATGCTGAGGCTGTATTTTGTTAGTCTGGTAATTTTGTTTTCTTTAAATTACTATTTTGGAAGGATAACCTCATATTCTGAGCTGCAATCAGAGTGCCAAGTCTTGCTTCTGCTGACTGAATAGAGTTTACCTACCTTTGCTTGCATAAAATACAAGCAATTTCGTTTTAATGCTGTTCATTTGTTTATATTCAAAATGTCTAAAGCCATCTTCTAATTTACTAAAAGAAGATATTTGCTATAAACTTTAAATGTTCTTTGTAGAATCAGCTCTCATGACTTGACCAAAGTATGACAGCCTCTGCTGGGTGATCTTGGTTTCAAGTGATATTTTTGGCGAGATTTGCTCTCTAGGACTTCTTTGTTTCTTATTTTTGCAGTCCATGGGATGTGTAATAGTTACCTCCAGCAACGTAGCTCAAAGGCATCCAGCCTTCTACACTATCTGCCTTTTTCAAAGTCCAAGTTTCACAGCCATAGGTAGCAGTCGGAAAAATGATTGTGTTAACTAATCTGCATAAGAGCCGTGGTGGCACAGTGGTTAGAATGCAGTATTGCAGGCTAGCTGACTGCTCATTGCCAGCAGTTCGATTCTCACTGGCTCAAGGTTGACTCAGCCTTCCATCCTTCTGCGGTCAGTAAAATGAGGACCCAAGTTGTTGGGGGCCATATGCTGACTCTGTAAACCGCTTAGAGAGGGCTGTAAAGCACTGTGAATTGGTATATATGTCTATATGCTATTGCTATTGCTATTTGATTGTGAGGCTGATGTCTTTACTTTTCCAAATGTTATTCATGTCAGACACTGTAGTTCTTCAAAATGCTCCAAAATGTTGAAGTCCACACATTTTAAAATTGCTGAGGTTGAGTAACACTGCATTAGGTAATAGCTTTCAAAGACAATCAGCCTTAATTAATTTCACAACTACAAGATTATCTTTTTAACAAAACAGTAAATAAGGGAAATCAGCCACCTTGAAAAAGCAGAGTATTTTACCTATACTCCAGATGGTGAAATTAACATAATGTCTTCAAAGGCAACACATGAAAACAATATTATCTGTGTATTTGTATGTGCGTGCAAATATACACGTGCATGCCTTGGGAAAATTTGTTTCTTAGGCTGCAAAAATAAAGTTTTTGATCAAGCATTTAAAAGAACGTAAAAATGGAGGAATAAATGGGAGAAGGATGTAGAGCGCTTTCAAGATCAGAAGCATATTAAAGTCTCTGTTCTGTATATTATGTGATGGAATGTAGTAGTAAGGAGGTAGATTCCCAGGAGGGAGGGGCTGCATTCCAGAGGAGTAACAATTCAGTTCAGATAATTTGTGCGAAAGAGGATGAAGACAGCCCCACCCTAATAATTCCCAAAGTATAGGCTTAATATGGGAAGTTGTGTGCTTGAGTTTGGCAAGATTCTGTCTATAGGTATGGAACAATAAATAAGTCTACTTGGAAGATTTACCATGTGTCTATCTTCATTTTGGGGCCTGACAAATTATCTTGTCAGTGTCCATAGGTAGCTCTTCAATTTCTCTGGAGTTTTCCTAGAAAACAGGAATTCTGTTTTCCTACCTCATCCAATAGATTTTTTTGGCAGATGTTTTTAGCTTTCTTGCTTGTTACAAGTTGGTTGAAAGTGCTATAGCTTCCCAATCTTCCACTTTTCAGTTGTATATTCTGTTGTGGGTATTTAAATATGGCTCTCTCGCCTCCAAAGAGTAAGCCTACCACAGCCTCTCTGGCTGTTTGTACTTCCTGTTCTGAGAAAGTTGATCTCATCAATGATCCTGCTTTGTATGCTGATGAAATCTGCCTTACAGTTTCTGCAGATTGTTTTTCCCACAAATGAAAATTCTGTTTTCCATTTAATTCAAAATGCCTGAGAATTTCATTTGAATTGATGTTTATGAACTTCTGTGAATTTAGAGATAATGTTTTGATGGTATTTATGTATTACTCAGAAATATCTTCCCATCATTATGTACTCTTCCTGTGTTAGCCCTGTGAGGTAGTCCAGTCAAGAAGTGCAATCACTGGGAAGTCGGGGAGGGGGGAGGGGAGGGGAGAGTTGGGGAGGTTTGGGGAGAGGGGAGGGGAAGGGGTGGGGTTTTGTATTCAAAAATGTACTGTAAAACTTTTCAATAAAAAAAAGAAGTGCAATCACGGGTACTAGCTCTTACTTTACAGGTAATCCTTGACTTGTGACCACAATTGAACCCAAAATTTCTGTGGCTAAGTGAGACAGTTATTAAGTGAGGTTTGCCCCATTTTATGACCTTTCTTGCCACAGTTGTTAAGTGAATCACTGCAGTTGTTAAGTTAGCAACAGGTTGTTAAGTGAATCTGGCTTCCCCATTGTCTTTGCTTTTTAGAAGTGTGCAAAAGATTATCACATGACCCCAGGACACTGTAACCATCATAAATATGAGTCATTTGCCAAGCACCTGAATTTTGATCATGTGACTATGGGGATGCTTTCATAAGTGTGAAAAATGGTCATAAGTCACTTTTTTGTGTGTCAATTAGTTCACATGGTGTAATAAGATGGAGGTTTGTTGTCACTGTGAGTTGGGGGGTGGGAGCGCAAAGGGAGGCTCAGCTAATCTCAATGTATACATGGTTGTACTTTGACAATAAAGGTTCATTCATTATAACTTCAAACAGTCACTAAGCCAACAGTTGCAAGATGAAGACTGCCTATATCAGGGGTGTCAAACTGCCGGCCCATGGGCTGGACACGTCACCAGGAAACCGTGCCCATCCCATTGCTAGCAATGGAGAAAAAGCTCTGATACGTTACACGACGTCATGTGACGTCGCGAGTTTGACAGGTCTGGCCTATATTGTAAGGTTACTTTAACAGAATGATGTGAGGCTGAACATATTTCTCCCATCCTTTCCTTTTACTCTCCAGAAAACTGGGAGAGTCCCTTTTGAGATGTTTCCCGCACCTTCCCTTCTTCTGTGAGCCAATATATCTTTTATGTCAGAGCATGCATAGTCTTATTGCGCTGAGATAACCCAGGAGTAAACTCAGTAAACAGTGGTCTATATTAAGTGGTAGTTTATATTACACTATCTACAATATCATACACCAGGAACAATATACATAGACGTGCTAATACAGTAGGATCCAACACACCACAGCCGGAAACAGAAGAGAAAGAACACAGCAGCAGAGCCTTCCCTTTTATACAAAGGCTCTTAAAGGGACATAGACCCTACTGAGTCATTCCCATCATTACATCATACATCTCACATTACATAAGCTGGTTAGCTGTTAAATTATTACCTTGACATTTTGTATACTGTTGTCCAGTCTTTGGCTCTAACTCCTGTCTCCCAAGGTCACACTCACATTCCATTCCTCCCTAGTTGCGTATACTTTCCAACCTGAAAAGTTCAATGGGAAAAATGTCTCCCTCAATCTGTTCCCTTAGGATTGAATGGACACACATAGTCTTGCAGGATCCAGTCTGAGTAAGTCACCGGGACCGGAGGTTTAGTCTTCTGAGCTTTCAGACTCGTTCTGGAGCCCATCCTCAGGGAAGTTCTCTCTCTCCAGAATGTATCTACCCTGGTGAGAGAGAAGTTCTCTGAAGATGGGCTCCAGCACAAGTCTAAAAGCTTGGAAGATGAAACATCTGGTCCCGGTGACCGAGACAGATTGGATCCTGCAGCATTATCTTGGGACACGTATATTTGCCTTCGTTTGTGATACATAGTCTTCTAAAAATTCTGCCCCACGTTTATTGTAGAAAAGGTGACCAATGTCTCCAGAACCTCTCCAAAAATTTCTGAAGTCTGATGGGAAGAAATTTCCCCTTTGGTCTGGTTTTCTTTGTATTGAATGGATTTGTGGGAAACCAGAAAGGCTGGAGAGAGGGTTTATGTACAGGGGATTAAAAAAAAAGAGCATATTTGCATATTATGAAATCTCTGGTCACTTTGTACTTCAAGAAAGGCAAGAACAACCCACTGCAGTCCTGAAAATTTCAACAGAATTCTCTTCTTTTTAAAAAAACAAACAAACATTCTTTTCCGTGAAACTGGCAAAAGGAAAAGGGGGGTAAAATGCAAATGAATAGTTCAGCACAACATTAACCTTACTTGACCCAAAGTGTAATACTTGACGCAGATGCTCAGAATCCAATTTTGTCTCTGGTCCTTCCTATGAATGCTCTCGCTTCACCTTTTGCTGATTCTCAAATGCCTTCAACTAGGTGCTGACATTCATCCGACTCAATGCACTATTCCATTTCCCTTTGCAATAGCTTCCTTAGGTCAGTGCACTGACAGAACAAAATTTAAATGCTTCTTTCCAAAGCTTATCTTGTGCACTTTTCATGATGGGGGTAAGCAATACGTGCTCTGTTCTCCCAAAGCTCTTTGCGTCTGCATTTAATGAGCTATATATTTGCAAAGAACTTTTCAAGCCTTGCTGCTAAAAAGCTTTTGGAAAGAAACTGTTCCTACCTTAACAACAACAACAACAACAACAACAGTAATAATAATAATAATAATAATAATAATAATAATAATAATAATAATAATAATAATAATAATAATAATAATAATGATAATGATGATGATGATGATGATGATGTAGTTGGAAGGGACCTTGGAGGTCATCTAATCCAACCTCCTGCTCAGGCAGGAAACCCTATACCATTTCAGACAAATGGCCGAAATGTTTGAAACCAAATCTTGATTGTTCGCTTTCAAGAGAACTCCTGGCTTTTAAAAAGAACTGGGAAATACAAATCTAGACTTTTGATATTGCAGTTTTAAAACTCACCAAGTTAGAAGCCTTCTTTTTTGCTTAGCCTGAGATAGTAAGGCAAGATAGATGGTTTCTTTTTAATTTACATTTCACTGGTGGCAATTCAGCTGTTGGAAAATATACATTTGCTTTTTTCAAAATCCCCTTTTCACTTCCAGCAGTTTTTCAGATATTTGCAATTAGCTCTTGTTGAAATAAACACATCCTCCCAGCTTCCCATTTCGCCACAGTTCATCCACAGTTCACCTACAAGTGATGGGTAGATGCCTGAAGACTTGATTTGATCCACATTTTATAGCTGAGCTGACTTGATCAGCATTTTATGAGCTAACGTGCAGGCTGGAAAGTGAGAGTACTTTTTGCTTAAGCTCCTCTGCAAACAGTCTTAGCTTAAGGGGTTCAAGGATGGGTGCATCTTAATGTGCACTGCAGGATAAAAGAGGCTGAAGGATGTCTCAGCAGGTTAAAATAGATGTTGGTCAACATTACTAAAGAGAGCATTTTCTACGAATCAGTGGCAGGATGGAGACGTGAAAACTCAATACATAAAAACTGGCAGCATAAACAGAAAAAGAAGTATTTTGTGGGGCCCTTGGCTTTCTTGTTTCATTACCTGACTAGGGAACATCATCAGTGCTAGAAGGGAGTAGAATTTGGTCTTATTTTTATACACTGGCTCAGGAATTCTGGGAGTTGAAGTCCACGAGTCATAAAAGAGCCAAGGTTGCCTGGTTTGTCTGCATTGGTAATTTCTCAATTGTTTTTTTTTTTACTTCTTGATTATTGTCCCACAGATGCTTTTTCATGAGACAATTGGACTTTCTTGTTTTTTTCTTTGAAGACATTTTGCTTCTCATCCAAGAAGCTTCTTCAGCTCTGACTGGATGGTGGGAATGGAAGGATTTATACTCCTTGCAGACAGCTGGTAATTTGCATTCACTGTGTTGTAGAATGGAGATAGATGTCATATCCCTTCCCTTCTGTTCAATTTTGACAGAGATGGCCTCTCTTTCAAACCAGTGATCCTCTCTGTCCAAAATGCAGAGTCTTCGAAAGAGTGGTATTTGTCTTTTAAATGCAGATGGACTGCTGAATCTTGTCCTATCTTGGCCTGAATCTTGTCAGCAGTCTACAACAGAGTCCTTTCAACAGTTCCAAGAAGGCTCCACTACTCAGGTGATCCTGACAACACAGATAACCTCCAGGTGCCCTCTATGACTCTCTAAAAGAGTGCAAATGACCAGCTGTCTGCAAGGACTATAAATCCTTCCATTCTCCACCATCCATGCAGAGCTGAAGAAGCTTCTTGGATGAGAAGCAAAACATCTTCAAAGAAAAAAAAGAAGAATGTCCAGTTGCCTTGTGAAAAAGCATCTTTGGGACAACTATGACCTGGATGATTAAGAATTTCCATAGACATTGTTGGCTTAATCTTGGTATGTTTATCCTACATAGTGGCTGTTAAAAGTTTTTGTAATGTATGTTGTAGATGGCTCCTATTTTTTTTCTTCTGGGGAAAAAACACCATTTTGTTTCCCAAAAATTTTACTTGCTGCTTTGTTTCTGAAAAATTGGGGTGGAAACGGACAGATTTACAGGCAAAGCCAAAATGAAATATTTTATTCTAGCAAAAGAATAACAATTCACCAAGGCTAGGTACTCCTATGCTATGATTCTTTATTCCTCCCAAATGTTTTCTCTTAGGTTTGGGCAGAATTTTGTATTTAAAGGGAAAAAGGTGTTTCAGAGCACTCGTAAAGTTCACACTTGTTGGCAACTCATTAAAGCAGGTATATCATTTCTGAGGTTATTTGACATGAGCTCAGGAAAAGACATTGCAGCTTTATTGAGTTTCTGGCCACAAAACACCCACATATGCTCCACAGGAACAACTATATGCGAAGCACCTTTTTTGCCTTTGAATCCAAAATGTTCACTTCTTTATTTTCTATTAATTTGTCATAGAAATACTTTATGTAGTGTATTAGTATCCCAAGAGACAGTTTGGTGCAGTGAGCCAGAAGCTGGGAGAAGGGGAGTTCTAGAGCTGCCTTGGGCATGAAGCCAGCTGGATGACTTTGGGCTAGTCCAGAGGTAGGCAACCTTGGCTCTTTTATGACTCGTGGACTTCAACTCCCAGAATTCCTCCCCTGGGCAAGTCTCTCTCTCTCTCTCTCTCAGCCCTAGGAAAAGAGGTAATGGCAAACCACTTCTGAAACTTCCAAAAAAAACTTCAGTGAGTTGTCTAGGCAGTTATTAGCAATCAACACTGACTGGAGGAACAAAACAAAAAAGTTGTCTATGAGTTTGGTTTAGTGATCAAGGTGCTGGACTATAAGTGGCAAGGTTGTGAGTTCTGGCCCTGCTTTAGGTATAAAGCCAGGTAGGTGACTTTGGGCTATTATTATGTCTCAACTCTAGGAAGAAATTACTAATGGTAAACCATATCTGAAGAGGGACGCGGTGGCTCAGTGGGTTAGGACGCTGAGCTTGTCGATCAGAAGGTCGGCAGTTTGGCGGGTCAAATCCCGAGTGCCGCGTAGCAGAGTGAGCGCCTGTTACTCGTCCCAGCTTCTGCCAACCTAGCAGTTCGAAAGCACATAAAAATGCAAGTAGAAAAATAGGGACCACTACGGTGGGAAGGTAACAGTATTCCTTGTGCCTTTGGCATCTAGTCATGCCGGCCACATGACCACGGAGTCATCCTTGGACAAGCGCTGGCTCTTCGGCTTTGAAACGGAGATGAGCACCGGCCCCTAGAGTCAGAAACGACTAGCACACATGTGCGGGGGAACCTTTACCTTTACCTTTATATCTGAAGAATGCTAAAAAAAAAAGAAAAGTGCCAGGTAGGTGACTTTGGCCCATCATTCCATCTCCGTTCTAGGAAGAAATTATTAATGGCGATCCGCTTCTGAAGAATTTTAACCCCCCCCCCCCAAAATGCTTCTAATAAGTAACTCAACCAAAACAGCACTTCCAACTGGGCTGTTTTTAGCAAAGTCTGTTCTGTGTGGTTGATTTGCCTCTTCTCTTTGCAAAAACTCTTTCCTTTTATTTTGGTGGAAGATAGTGTCTATTATCAAGCCATCAACCTTCGCCTTATTTCCTTCGGTGTGCTGAAGGGGTTTCAAAACATTCTTAAAAGCCTCCCTAGCTTTTCAGATCATTCCAGGAAGCGAAAGGAAAAGAGTTCACATGACTTCTCACCTGAGTGAGTGATGTTACTGATGCTTTAGATATTTTCCTTGAGGCCAGCCTTAATCCTCAGTTCTCCTGCTCAAGGCTGGTTGCGCAAAGACAACTTGTCAGTTGGTTTCAAGTCTGCTCTTTTTTCTTTCAGTCAAACTTAAAGTTGGGCAGTTAAATGTACTACCCTTACTTTGCAGACTCGGCAAATCTTTTCTGACAAGCTGTGCTAGCGGTGAGTGAGGAAGGAGACCTGCAAAGAACGAAGATGGGCTGCAAAGAATGGAAATACATCAAGCGGAGTTGTCACATGGTGCACGAGATAGCTTTCATTTTTATGACAATCGCTTTAGGTGACATGGAGATAATGGGGGGCAGGGGAAAGAGTGGGGGTGGCCTCTCTTTAAACAGAACCACTATTATATGCTACCTTTGAATCGAATTGTGATGCACAACACTGCATCACATGTGATGCACTACAGCTGTTTCTTCTAAAATGTGATTATTCATTTAGCATAATTTATTGAATTTAGAGCACAGATCCCAAAAGTTAGTAGATGGCTTCATTTTGAACAATTATAAAGTAGGCTATGGAGAAATGTTACAGAGATAAAGGAGGGCAATGGATGAATGGGCCCAAATACTGATTTATTTAATTTATTTATTACATTTATATGGCCTCCCAACTCGCACACAATAATTCATAGAATGGAGTAGGCAACCAGAGATCTTAGGGCTAAATTCTGACCTTCATCAAATTTCCTAAGTTCTCTACAAGCAAACAATTTTACATACATACATACGTAAATACATACATACATACATACATACATACATACATACATACATACATTCTCATCATGCTATTCTTTTTTGGGGCAAAGAATGTTATACCAAATGCATTAAAATGTAAGAAACAATAAGCCAAATACATTGAAGGCATGAGATAAGGAAAAAGGAAACAAATATAATGACCCCAGCTTACAAATGTTGTCCATCACTCTCCATTATACTTCTTCATACCTTTTTATCCTTGTAAAACATCCTTGTTTACTTCAATCCATTCATTGCTTCATGCACTATCTTTTTGTTCTGTCATTTTTTCCAACTCTTTGGCAGATTCTACTCAGAATCTAATCAACTATAGTTTTCTTAATTTTCAAGTTCCTCTGGACACATTAACTCTTCCTTCATAAACTAATTTTGCAGTTTGACTCTTATTTATTGTTTCTTTTGTTGTGGTCAAACCCTAAAGCAACCAAATCACTTTGAAGATACAATGTATTAAGCATGCAAACAATTATAGCGTACTTTGAGTTTCCAGCAAAGCAGTAGCAGCTTGTTGGGCAGCCCTGAGCAAAAGCAGAACCACAGCTGATAGGAGCCCTGGTGGAGCAGTGGTTAGAATGAGGTATTGCAGGCTAATTCTGCTGACTGCCAGCAGTTCGAACCTGACCAACTCAAGGTTGACTCAACCTTCCATTCTTTTGATGTCACTAAAATGAGGACCCATTGGGGGCAATATGCTGACTCTATAAACTGCTTAGAGAGTGCTGTAAAGCACTATGAAGCATATATAAGTCTATATATAAGCATATATAAGAGCCTTGGTGGAGCAGTGGGCTAATGCCTCCTTAAGTAACACCAGCTGCCTGCAATTAGTGCAGGTTCGCGTCCCACCAGGCTCAAGGTTGACTCAGCCTTCCATCCTTCCGAGGTAGGTAAAATGAGGACCCAGATTGTTGGGGGCAATAAGCTGACTTTGTAATAATGCTGCTTGGGGAGGCCCGAAAGCCCTAATAATAAGCAGGCATATACATAGAATGAAGGCTATTGCTAAGCACATTGATTTGTGCTTTAAATTGTAAGCCGCCCTGAGTCTTCGGAGAAGGGCGGGATATAAATGGGATTAAAAAAAAAGTGCTATTGCTATAAGTACTATTATATATCTTTGGCCCATTACATTGCACAGCCAAGACAAAGAGAAGGTAGACACAGTATGCATTACAGCATGACATTGGACAGTTTCATATAAATCCATCTGGGTGACCTTCTTGCTATTTATCCTTGCCTACTAGGTAGCATGCTAGCTATAATGTTTTGACATATGGCCAGTAAAATATAAACAATTTGGATTACTGATTCTTCTCCTTGTTGCTGCTCAGGGTCAATTTGGCTTGCTGTGAATGTTTTCTTACAAGGACACATTATTCAGTGGTGGGCAATTAATTTTCCCAAGAGGCCAACTAGGACTGTTGTGGAGGGCTGCCACTGCTTGCTACCCCCCCCCCAATGATGCTGCTGATGCCCCACCACCCTCCCAGTACCAGCCCACTACCAACATCCTGTCCCCAATGCCAATACTGCCAATGCAGTGGGCTGGACAGGGACAGCCAAAGGGCTGGATGTGGTCCATGGGCTATGAAATGCCCAGATCTACATTAGTCACTTCACTAGAGGTCTGGAGGCTAAAACACATAAGGAATGGCTGCTGGAATTGGGTATGTCTAGTTTAAAGAAGAGAAGGACTAGGGGTGACATGATAGCAGTGTTCCAATATCTCAGGGGCTGCCCCAAAGAAGAGGGAGTCAATCTACTCTCCAAAGTGCCCGAAGGCAGGACAAGAAGCAACAGATGGAAACTAATCAAGGAGAGAAGCAACCTAGAACTAAGGAGAAACTTCCTGACAGTTAGAACAATTAACCAGTGGAACAACCTGCCTCCAGAAGCGGTGAATGCTCCAACACTGGAAGTTTTTAAGTAGAGACTGGACAGCCATTTGTCTGAAATGGTATAGGGTTTCCTGCCTGAGCAGGGGGTTGGACTAGATGACCTCCAAGGTCCCTTCCAACTTTACTATTATGATTATGACTTGTATGGAGGGGCTGATCTCTGTATGGGGAGGGGGAAATCTCATAGCTAGTGAATGCAGCCTTCATCTCTGTGGAGGGTGCCTTTTACTGCTACAATCTATAAGATCAAACTACTTAAGCATACTTAATCCATCTCTTTGGGTTCAGTCCATATCCATTGAGTAACTATACATTTTTTTTTAAAAAAAACCCTGACTTCTTCTTGTTTTATCACACATGTAACAATACCTTATGTATTTACTATAAGTGCATTAAATATCTAAAGGTTTGGTGGGCAGTACTTCAGCCTTGACTCCTGGCAACTGTATAATTTTCTTGGCAATGTTTTTGGAAGTGTTTTGGCATTGAGATTCAAGGTACTAGTAATGGTGTTTAAAGCCCTACATGGCAGGGGTCCGGAGTACCTTAGGGAACACCTGCTGCCGGCATCAACTTCCCTCCGCCCTGTGCGTTCCCACAGAGAGGGCCTCCTCGGGGTGCCACCGGTCAGAGAATGTCGATTGGTGGCCCCCAGGGGGAGATCCTTCTCTGTGGGCGCCCCGGAGCTATGGAATCAGCTACCGGTGGAGCTCCGGACGGCGCCCGATCTTCGCTCCTTTCGCCGCGATCTAAAAACATACTTGTTCGAACAAGCCGGCCTGGCCTGATGGGGGATTGGTGGGGTTTTTATTGTATTTTATTGGGGTTTTACTATGTATTAATTGTTTTTAGTGGGCATGTATTTAATCATTTTTTAACTTTTGTAATTCTGTGTTTTTTTATTCTTGCCCTGTTCACCGCCCTGAGTCCTTCGGGAGAAGGGCGGTATAGAAATATTAATAAATTAAATTAAATTAAATTGCATCTGTCCTGAGAGTGACTGGTCCAAAGTCACTTAACTAAGGTCTCTGTGTTAAAGTTGGATTGGAATTTATAGTCTTCTAGCTTCTATTCTAATACCTTTAACCACTACACCAACTGGCTTTCTAAGGGAATATTACACTTCCTTAGCTTTCCCCATCACTGGAGGTTTTTAAGAAGATACTGGAACGCCACTTGTCTGGAATGGTATAAGATCTCCTGCTTGAGCAGGGGGTTGGACTAGAAGACCTCCAAGGTCCCTTCCAACTCTGTTATTCTGTTATTCCCTGCCCAAAGTGTAACCATTGACTAAGAATTTCCTTATTTTCCTACAGGATTTCTTACATTGTACTATTTTCATCAGATACATCAATTTTCATGTAAAACACCTCATGATTCATACCTATTTGCTTTATTTTCTGGTTCCTTTATATCAAAGATGAACAATAAATTGTTTCTCGGATTCATACATTTCCCAGTAACCAACTGAAGAGGAAAAAAACATGGTCCACCCACACCCTGCCTAGCATAAAGCTTTATTTCCCAAATTTTGTTCATTGTCACTTTGATACTGTTTCAATCACAATTGTGTCAAACACCTTCCCAGGTGCACTACTAAGCAACCTAAACCTTTTTTAAAAAAAATCATATTCAACTTTTTAATCTTCCTCTTTGCATGGGGAGAAAATAGTGGCGTTCTTCATTTGTCTAACAAAGATGCTCTTTTTGTACCCATTTTATAAGCAAGTTGTACAGTCTCCATATGAAACCACATTTATATTTTAATATTTCCCCAGTTTCAATATCTACATGGTGTTCCTTCCATTCTCACTGCATCTGTGACTTCTATTTCGTATTTTTTTTAAACATTAACATTTATGGCATTCATTTCCATTCTAATCGTCAAAATATCATTATCATTCCCATTTTTAATTTCATCCACTCTGCTGGAACCATCTTTTCATCCTTTTTTACTCACTTCCAGAAGATTTTTTTTAATTATTAAACTTAACCATTCCTTGTTTTGTTTGTAACAGAATAACAAGAGTTGGAAGGAACCTTCTTGGAGGTCTTCTAGTCCAACCCCCTACTCAAGCAGGAAACCCTATAAAATTTCAGATAAATGGTTGTCCAGTCTCTTCTTAAAAATGTCCAGTGTTGGAGCACCCTCAACTTCTGGAGGGAAGTCATCTACATTCTTTGCAATTATCTTTTTTTTCCTTCCTTCCTTCCTTCCTTCCTTCCTTCCTTCCTTCCTTCCTTCCTTCCTTCCTTCCTTCCTTCCTTCCTTCCTCTCTTCCTCTCTTCCTCTCTTCCTCCCTCCCTCCTTCCCACTTCCCCTCCCTTCCTTCATATTCTCTGTTATTTCTTCATTAATGACCCTTGGGAACGGAATGTGCATGAACATTTGGATAGATCTACAGAAATCTTTTCCCAAAGATACTTTTAAAAAAGACTTTGAGCACTCTTTTCCTGTATATTTTTTTTTGCAAACAATATTTTCAGTTATAACATCGTTCTTATTATTGTTTTATGAATATGCTATTGTTTGTGCACTTTCCCACTTTAAGTGCTCATATTTGTACAAGCTTTATGCAGAATATTGCATTGCAAAACTTAGAACGTCATGCAGTAGGTGGAGTATAAATGATTACTAGCTAGGATGGCAGTAGTATTTCCTCTAATATTCAATGTAATATACCTTTGAATATTAGTTGCTAGGGAACGTAAGCAGCAAGATGCTAGTTGTGCTAATGTACATTTTGATAACACTGCTTTTCATAATGGAAGAATTGGGGTCATCCAAAGAAGATGTTAGGTGAGAAATAAAAGATACGAAGAGGAGGACTTAATACTGTTGAACTATGGAATTTACTGCCCGAGATACAGTGATGGCCAACAGTATTAACATTCAGAGATAATAGCCTATCAGTTTTGTCAGTATGTCAGATATATACTTCCTGCTTTATTAGTGGGAAGACACCTCCTAAGATCAGTTGCTAAAAACATAAAAAGGCTAGAGGACTAGAAACAGTCCTTTTTGAGAACTTCTACAAACATCTGATGGATTATTCTGGTAAAAAAAATGATACTGGATCTTTGGTACTGAGTCCAAATAAAATCTCCTGGCTTCTCATATAGACAAACTACACATGGTCTTAACTGTTGTACCTGCAGCTAAATTGCAGTTACTTTCTTGAACACAGGAGATTGGAAGGGATTATGTTCGAACTCTTAATGGACACAAAATGGGGAGTTATCTTTTCCCTTCTCAGCTATGATTTTCCCAAACATAAGCACCCTTTGGGCTAGAATCAGAGAGCGGTAGGGGCACAGTGGTTAGAATGCAGCATGGCAGGCTAACTCTGCCCACTGCTAGGAGTTCAATTTTGACTGGCTCAAGGTTGAATCAGCCTTCCATCCTTTTGAGGTTGATAAAATGAGGACCCAGATTATAAGGGGTGATATGCTGATATTGTAAAATGCTCAGAGAGTGCTATGAAGCACTATGGATTGGTATATATGTCTAAGTGCTATTGCTTTTAGAAGAAAAAGAGATAATGCCTCCTAAGGAACTGTGGATGTTTAAGTAGATAGATTTTTTTTTTACAATAGACCATGCTCAGCTCATTTCTTGGATAAATCTTTTCTTCATTTGGTTCCTCCAGGACACTGTATCCTTGACTTCTTTCAGTAGGACCTGTGATACTAAATTATTAAAGTTTAATTCTCTCCATCTGTTAACATTTTATCTCTCCAAGTTGTCTTTTATTTAGAATTCCCCTTGTTTTTCTGTATGAGCATCATTAGCAAATCTTGCCTGACTCCCTGGATGATGGTAGAATGGTTTCCAATCCATATCTAAATGGAGAAGAGAAGCTTTGGAAATGGGGTTTGGCAACATGGAACCCAGGGCTCATCAAATTAAGCTGTTTTGCTTGTCAAGCTCTTTTGTTTCTTGGTCACCATCTATTCAAATAAAGCATCACACAAAAGAACTGCCTAGAGGGGGCTGAATCTCTTGAACCATAAAGGTGGGAAAATAAATATCATGGCTAGGAATAAAAATCATCCATCAGAGAGCTCAGTAGTTCCTGACGATGAAAGAGGTGTGAATCTCTCCTAAAAATAAATGTAAAAATGTCAGGTGCTACAGCTCTCTATAATGCACAGTGAAGCATGCCATAAAATATTACTTTGTCTCTCTTTTCCTGACATGCTTGGGTTAAGGATTTTTTTCCACTCTTCTGGATGGGAGCATTCACTCTTTTAGATTTGCTTTTAAGAGGTGAAAGGAAAATTCATTTTATTTCCAGAAGGTCTGAGACTAGCATTGTGTCTGAATATACGTGTGTCTGTGTGTGCTTTAATGGAGGCCGAAATTGGCCTTTAAATGGGCATTCAGTTTAGCTTATTCATCGTTCAGATTGAGAAAATGGATATTTACTTGGCAGCTACCTACTTTTTTTTTTTTTAGAATAAAAAGTCAATTGGCCCGCTGTTGGCAGGGGAGCAGGATCTGGCAGGCTCATGATTGAGAAGCTAGATGGGAATGGGGAATTTGGCCTGCTAATGATGGAGAGTTTAGGTGGGAATTTGACTTATTTGTGAGTCGGCCTAGATGGAATTTGCCTTACTGTGATTCAAATGGAAGGGTGTAATGGGAAATTCAACTGGCTATGATTCAGAGGCTAAATAAAATTCAGATTACCTGTGACTCAGACCCAAGCTCGAACGGAGGAATTAGGCTTATTAATGATTCATATAATAAATCCTTTCCACTGTGCCATCTTGAGATGTTATGTTAGCCTTAGACTTTCAATGTCCTCTGAATATCACTGTGCAGGAATATAGTTTAATAATGCATAGAAAAAGTCCCTTGTTCAGTTCTTATAATTTCCAAGTAGACTTGTCTTAGAAGCAAAGCTAAGAGACACCTTTCTTTTCCCGAGGTTGTTTGTAGAGGATCTTTTCAGTGGCAATAAACAACACTTGGTAAGATCAGGAGGACTCGAGCTAAGAAATAAAGAGCATACATTAGCTGGTCAGCATCTGAAGGCAGAAAATGAAATAACAGGTGAAAGATCATTAAAGAGAGATCAACCTAGAACTAAGGAGAAATTTCCTGACAGAACAATTAATCAGCAGAACAGCTTATCTCCAGAAGTTGTGGGTGCTCCGTCCCTGGAGGTTTTCAGGAAGAGATTGGACAGGCATTTATCTGGAAAGGCATAGGGTCTCATGCCTGAGCAGGGGTTATAGATTAGAAGACCTCCGAGGTCCCATCCAACTCTATTATTCTATGTTTGATATTCTATTTGTTCATTTAAAAGATGGATAAACTAGTATCCCTTTCCTTCCTTTTTGTATAGACTAGCAATACAGCCATGATACCCTGATGGTGATTTTCTACAGCTGTTAATCTGTTTCAAGGGAAGATGTATATTATAGCTTCCAATGTCTCCTTTCAAGACTGACTCTCTTGTTTGTCTCTTCTTTGCTTTGTTTTTCTACTAGGTCTGTCAAAATCCTTGGGGCTTATTGAAGGCTACGGTGGTCGTGGCAAAGGTGGCTTGCCTGCCACTCTTTCTCCAGAGGAGGAAGAAAAAGCCAAGGGACCCCACGAAAAATATGGCTACAATTCCTATCTCAGTGAGAAAATATCATTGGACCGCACCATACCAGATTATCGTCCAACTAAGTAAGTCAGATTTTCCACCAGAGAGGAGGAGCAGTTCTACTATTTGATATAAATGTAATAAAATAAATAAAAATAAATAAATATTGGGATAAGGTGGGCCAGTGTTTAAGGACAGAGTTGTCTGCCTCCTGATCCAGGTCTCTTAAAAGCAAATTAGTTTCCGTGATAGAGCTACTTCATGTGATCTGAAAAGCCTTGATGACCAGCACATTTTTAGAAGAGAGATACAGGAGAATAGCTGATTGCCCTTACCACTGTTCGATGCCATATATATTTTTTAATCTCATTTTTTCCAGCAACAATGGCTACATGCAAAATCATTGGTTTGAAATGCAATTTTGATTTGGTCTTAGGTTTCTGCTTATACTGAGTGTTTTCCCAATAATAGACTTGGACCCATGCCGAATCTTCTAGTTAGTGCACAAAGATCAATGCACCTTGTGACCATGTTAATATAGTGGTGGTGATGATGATTGTAATATTGATTATGAGCAGGTAAAAGAATATGAAGTAATTCTTCTTCTTCTTCTTCTTCTTCTTCTTCTTCTTCTTCTTCTTCTTCTTCTTCTTCTTCTTCTTCTTCTTCCTCCTCCTCCTCCTCCTCCTCCCTCTGGTTTGGGAAAACATTAATATCAGTCAACCCCTAGTTTAAAATTCCAAAATGTTGGGCTCAGGAACCCCCTGGGGACAATCTGTCCATCTGATGTAGGCATCCAGAGAAGATCTAACAAGAGTCTTCCATCCTTGTGAGATCATAATGTATGCTATGCAACAGACCTTCTGAGCTTCAGCCACTACTTTCCACTTGGAAGACTATCCTCCTAGAAATATGTCCCTACTTAGAAATCAAAAAGAAATTAAAGCCTGCTGGACTGAGTGCACCAATTTATTTATTTTATTTATTTATTTATTTTAATTCCATTTATATCCCGCCCTTCTCTGAAGACTCAGGGCGGCTCACAAGCTTAGCGGCTCACAAGGTCCTTAGCTGACCTTGGTGCCTTCTTGCAGTCTGTGTTTCACTGTTTTTCTTTGTTTTTGCTATGGTATATTTATCTTCTTGTTACTTGCCTAGAGTTTCCTGGTGTGGTGAATGAAGTCTGGATTCCCAGGCATTCCAGAGAGCAAAGAGGCAGCAAATCATAGACAGTTTGGTCTGGAGAAAGAGGGGTTTTTAACCTAAATGTTTGGCTCCTCCCCAGCAATTCCCAGAGTACATCTATAGTTATGCTAATAGTTGCTTTGGTTTGGCAAGATTCTGTCTAAAGGTATGGAACAATGGAGGAAACAGCTCAGAAATAACTCCACATGTCTTTCCTGGGTTTTGGGGGCTGTTAGCCATAAATGTCTGCAAGATCCTTTAGGAGTGGTGGGATTCAAATACCTGAACATCCAGTTCTCTGCATGGATGCAGGCCTGGGTCTCTGAGGCCTAGAATGAACTTCCAGAAGTGACATCCACACACTTTCAGTGGGCCATTCTAGGCCTGGGAGACTTCCTCCAGGCTTCTAAGGCCTAGAACAGACTTCCAGAAGCAGCATGGGTTCAGCTGGTTCTCTGAACTGAACAAAATTTAGCTACCAGTTCTACCAAGCTGGTGCGAACTGGCTGATTCCCACCACTGTCTTTTAGCCAAGTATGTTCTGCTTGGATTCAAATTGGAATCGAATGGTAGGCTAGAAGAAGTTGGAAGCAACTTAGAAAGCCAGAGAATCACTTTATATATAGTCAGACATGCTGGGTTTAGAATGAGCTCTTTTATTGTTTAGTATCATCTGACTCATCTGTGATAGAGCATGCACACTCAGTAACATTATATGCATCATGTAACATTTCATAACATCCGTAATACTTTTAGTGTGATCTTATTAATGTTCATCCTCATATTCAGTAGGTGTGGCATTTACATTATAATGAGGCACAATAACTTTGCAAGTTAGTAGAATTCAAATCTATGTGCAGTCCTTGTCTTTAGAAGGTTTGAACCAGTTCTTATCAGACTCCACATTTCCCATGAAGAACTTGCTTGTTATGTCAAACAACTAGTATCATTAATCAAAGAATTTCCTACTTACTGAAAACATTACTCAAAGAGGCCCGGTCTCCTGCTTTGGGGAGGGGGGCTGACAGCTGGCATAGGAACTGGATATAAGTATTGGAAAGTTGTCAGTAATTGTGCAGAGGTCTCCTTGAGCTAACAAGAAGTTGCACAGACAATGAAGGGTACTGAGAGCAGTAATAGTCACACAGTAACCACAAGAGACACTGAGTTGTGATAAACAGAAAAATATTTTACTTTGTGGTTGAAAAACAAAGCACGGTCAAAAGTAAGCAGTCCAGGTCATATACAATAGTAACAGTCCAAGCAGTAATCCAAATACAAAGTCTTCTTACCGGTCCAGAGGTCAAAAACACAGTTGTTCAGGTTTAACACAGTAGTAAACCAACAATAGCAGTATCAGAGTAACTAACAGTGAAAAACAGCGAGAGCAGAGAGTTCAGAAAAGCTACGTTCCTAGCTCCCTCTTATGGCTATGAGAACACTTACACATCCATCAGCCAATTAACATCTTAAAGACACAACATCATAGTTTATATATTTTCAACCCAACTATGTAGGCTATCACCATAGGCCTAACAAAAGTCTTAGTAAAGTAAGTGAAGAGATTCACATCTGCTTTGTGGCTTCCCAATCTAGTGCATTTTTGGAAAACCCATGTTGGTATCTACAGCAATGGGCACAAAGGCATGAGCACCCCAGAGGTCATTAGTTGCAGATGGAGCATCAGTAGTTTCTCAGTGTGGTTTACGGAAATGCAGAAGCTTTTCTCAAAGTGAAATGGGGCAAATGATCCTTCAGAAAGAGTCTACTGGGTCTCAGAAAAGCAGGTTGAGAGGTCCTTGGAGAGCCCCAGCCTCAACAACATATCCAAGGATGTCAAACAGCTTTATCAATTGAGTTTAGTGTAGCTGATTGATCAAGAGAGGTGCTTTGCTCCAAGCATCTGTATATTTCATCTTAGCATAACAACATAGGCCTTGAATCACAATTTCTTTTCTTCAAACGTGGACAGGAATAACTTTTGTGTAACCTCATATATGTTTTTAAATGACACTGGCAGCCTCTCTTCCCATTCAAGCTGAGTCTTGAGTGGCTTTCATTCTGGTCTTTTTTCCCCCCCCAATGTGTAGATCATCTCCCCAAAGATGAGATTAATGCACAAACACATCTCATTGTTTGGATCAGTGCTGATGTTAACAGCGGATCTCATTCTTCCCATTTCAAGTGTTCATACTATGAGTACCATTGATACTGCTGCTGAAATGGTATCAATTGTGTATAAAGACTGGGGGAATCTGAAGGTTTGCAAGAGATAATACAATGAGAAACATGTGAAACAATGCCTGTCGGAGACTCCAAAGCTGAAAACTATGCGTGATTAGGAATCATGGTATATGAAGAGACTATGGGGAAAGTGAGTCATGGACTGTAGGAGGGAAGGAATACAGTGAGATTTTCTAGGAAAGGGCATAATTGACTAACTTGAAAAAGTAATCATTTCATCATAGGCCCTGCTTATCGCAGGTGCAGATCTGCTTTGGAGGCAGATGTTTGAAGCAAATGGGTCTTTGAAACTTGATTGTTCTAGGTGGGTAGTGTGGCACACAATTGTGTTGGTGTAATTGGCCTGTTGTTGACATGCGGTGATATTTATCTGTCTTAAATTCTCCCTCTACACTTTATTTTATCCCTTTCAGAGATGCATCTCAACTCTGCCCTGTGTGAATGCCTGGTAATGATTCCAACTATGTAGAATTCACAGCCTGCTGGGGTGTGTGTGTGTGTGTCCATTTTTTAAAATCAAACCCTCTTGCCTTGTTCACATGTGCTGCTCAGTCTCTGAGGTTCACAATGTGATGTGTCCAAAATGCGAACCAAAGGATTAAAGCCAGATGGATGTACTGATTTTGCATCAACAGGTCAGTGTAGATCCTTGGTGACTAGAGAGACAGACCTTCTCTGGCATGATGAGTCTCTCCAAAGTGGCCCTTAAGGTCTCCTAACAGTGCAGCCATTGTAGATGCGTTTGGGTTCATCCATCTTGCGCCTGGTTCTTCTCTTCTTCTCTTTCATTCTAACTTAAATATGAGCCAATAGTGAATAAACCTTTATTATCAAAGTACAACATGTATACAATGAGATTGGCTGAACCTCCCTTCATGCCCCCCCCACAACTCACAGTGACAACAAACCCACCATCTTGTTACACCGTGTGAGCTAATTGCACAACACGCCGGCCTCGCAAGTCTATCATACATGGAGTTATTTCCCGTTCAGGAGCCTGACAACCCATGGATAGAAGCTGTTCTTCAGCCTGTTGGTGCAGCTGGCTATACTTCTATATCTCCTACCTGATGGTAGGAGAGTAAAGAGGTACCGACCAGGGTGTTAGTTGTCCCTGAGAATTTTCCTCACTTTTCCAAGGCAGCGGGCCCTGGCGATGTCATCCAGTGGTGTCAGGGGACACAGCTCACAATGTTTTGTGCTGTGCTCACCACCCTCTGTAATATCTTCCTATCCGCGGCTGTCAAGCCAGCATACCAAACCACAATACAGTGTGAGAGGACGCTCTCTATAGTAGACTGGTAAAAGAAGGTCATTAACCATTGTTCTGTCCTGTTCTTCCTCAAGAACATGAGGAAGTGGAGTCTCTGTTGGTCCTTTCTGGCCACCTGGGTTGTACTGACTTTCCAGGTAAGATCTTCACAGAGGTAGACTCCCAGGAATTTAAAGGAGGAGAGTCTCTCCACACAACCCCCCCCAATGTAAAGTGGGGCAGGTTCCTCTCTTTTCCTCTGGAAGTCTAGCAGCATCTCCTTTGTCTTGCCGATGTTTTTTTTATTATTTTTTTTATTTTAATCCCATTTATATCCCGCCCTTCTCCGAAGACTCAGGGCGGCTTACAATTTAAGCACAAACCAATGTGCTTAGCAATAGCCTTCATTCTATGTATATGCCTGCTTGTTAGGGCTTTTGCCCCCCCCCCAGTGGCATTATTACAAAGTCAGCTTATTGCCCCCAACAATCTGGGTCCTCATTTTACCTACCTCGGAAGGATGGAAGGCTGAGTCAACCTTGAGCCTGGTGGGACTTGAACCTGCACTAATTGCAGGCAGCTGGTGTTACTTAAGGAGGCATTAGCCCACTGCTCCACCAAGGTTCAGGTGCAAGTTGTTCTCTAGATACCATAAAGATAGTTTTTTTTTTTACCTCCCCCCTGTACACTGTTTCATCTCCACCTGTAATAAGACCCACTATGGTGGTATCATCTGTGAACTTATCATCAGTGAATACAGGTAGGGGCTAAGCACGCAGCCCTGTGGCGAGCCAGTGCAAAGCTTCAGGGGGGTGGATGAAACAGACCCAACCCTCACTGTTTGTAGCCGGTCCCTCAGAAAGTCTTTAATCCAATCACAGATAGATGGGGGAAAATTAAAGTCAGTTACCTTTTCAATAAGGGCGATCGGCAGAATAGTGTTGAAAGCTGAACTATAGTCAGTGAAAAGCATCCTGACATAGCTTCCAGATTTCTCCAGATGGCTTGCTACAGAATATAGAGCAGTAGCTATGGCATTGTCTGTCAACCTATTCCCTTCATAAGCAAACTGATGTTTGTCGAAGTCCGGTGGGAGGCATGTCCTAAGATGTTGGAGGGCCAGTCTTTCAAAGCATTTCATCACTACAGACGTTAATGCAATAGGTCTGTAGTCATTTAGGCAATCAGTTGCTGTTTTCTTCAGGACTGGGACAATGGTAGCTGCTTTCAAGCATGATGGTACACAGGCCTTTTGCAAGGAGATGTTAAAGATCCTTGTCAGGACCCCTGCTAATTGATTGGCACAATTCTTTACCACTATATCCAGCACCCCATCTGGGCCTGCAGCTTTGCTGGGATTCACAGTCTTCAATACAGCTTTCACTTGATGGTCATATAGGGTGAGTGGCTGAGAATTAGGAGGCTGGCTAGCAGAGGCTATGGGGTCTGGTCTTTTCACCTCGTAGCGAGCGAAGAAGATACTCAGCTCCTCTTCCAACAAGACATCGGTATTAACCGTGTTCCTCAAGTTGCCCTTATGGTTGGTTAGGTGCTGCAATCCCTGCCATACTTGCTTTGGGCTGTTATCTACTAAGTGATTCTCCACCTTATGTTTATGTTGTTGTTTTGCCATCCTAATGCCTCTTCTGAGATTTGCCCTGGCCTCTCTATATGTATCCCTGTCCCCTGCCTTAAAAGCAGAATCCTGGGCTCTAGTGTGTGGCATCAGCCAAAAAAAGCCAACACTATCCTAAGCTGCATTAACCGAGGGATAGAATCAAGATGATATGAAGTTCTAGTACCACTTTACAAAGTCTTAGTAAGACTACACTTGGAATACTGCATCCAGTTCTGGTCACCACAGTTTAAAAAAGATAATGAGATTCTGGAAAGAGTGCAAAGAAGAGCTGCAAGAATGATTAAGGGCCTGGAGGCTAAAACATATGAAGGACAGTTACAGGAATTGTCTAGTCAAAAGAAGGACTAGGGGAGAGATGATAGCAGTCTTTCAATATTTGAGGGGCTCCTACAAAGACAAGGAGGGGTCAAACCATTTTCCAAAGCACCAAAAGGCAAAATGAGAAAAAAATGGATGGAAATTAACCAAGGAGAGAAGGAACTATGGAGAAATTTCCTGACAGTGAGAACAATAAACCAGTGGGACTGCTTGCCTCCAGAAGTTCTGGATACTCCATCATTAGAGGCTTTTAAAAAGACACTGGACAGCCATTTGTCTGAAATGGTATAGAATTCCAAGGTCCCTTCCCACTCTTATTATTCTATGTTCTGTGTTCTAACTTTCCTAGCATTAGTGACCTCTCAAGAAAATTGGGGTTTTACATTATGATTCCCAAATGTGATAAATTGAGCCTGGCCATTTGGGCCTTGAATAATAACACTGGATTGATTGATTGCTTTACAATCCATTCATTTATTGCCTTACCTACAGTATATATTGTAATCTCAAGAAGTATATATCTGTTGTGGCATCTGAATATCTTTCAAGGCCTTCACAACTAAAGTACTAGTTTACAGCCTGTTTTTTCACTGCAGGTTCCTTTAGTGATGATAGCAGATTCCTCCCAGAGCAAAGCCTATCCATCATTTCAGGATCTTCATTATGAGTTCTAGTTGCTGTCTCTGTTGTTATAAATTTGGTGTTCCTTATATTTAATCACAGTCACGCTTTTTGCTGTGTTCCTCAACTTTCATTATTAGAGTTTGCAGATCATTTGTATCCTCAGCTACCAGAGTAGTGTCATCAGCATAACACAGAATATCGATGTTTCTTCTTCCATCATTTTTTTAAAAAAATAACAGAATAACAGAGTTGGAAAGGTCCTTATAGGTCATCTAGTTCAACCCCCTGGCCAAGCAGGAGACCTTACACCATTTCTGACAAATGACAGTCCAGTCTCTTCTTGAAAGCTTCCAGTGATGAAGCTCCCACAACTTCTGAAGGCAAATTGTTCCATTAATTGATTGTTTTCACTGTCAGAAAATTTTACTTTATTTCTAGGTTGAATCTCTCCTTGATCAGTTTCCATCCGTTATTCCTTGTGTGGCCTTCAGGTGCTTTGGAAAATAGGTTGACCTCCTCCTCTCTGTGGCAGCCCCTCAAATATTGCTGTCATGTCTCCCCTGGTCCTTCTCTTCACTAGACTAACCATGCCCAGTTCCTGTAACTATTCTTCATATGTTTTAGCCTCCAGCCCCCTAACCATCTTTGTTGCTATGCTCAACTTCTTCCATCCCAGGCTGCCTCAGTGTATATTCAGCATATAGATTAAATAAATACAAGTAATCCTTGACTTAATGGAACTTGCGCATTAGGGCCATATATTGTGATGGTTGTAAAACCACCTATTTTACAATTTTACTATCTTTTTTGTGGTGACTCTTAAAGAAATGCCAAAATTGTTAAGTGAACCAATGGCTTGTTATGGGTATTGGTTTTGCTGAAAACTAGGAAGTAACTGCTGTTTTTATTTGGCAAAACAGTTTTAAAAAACAGTCACATGATTATGGGATGCTGCAAACAACTGTAAATATGGCCTGGTTGCCAAGCACCCGAGGTTCAGGAATTCAGGAGTGTTGAACTATTTGTGCTCTGATTCTTTGTACCTGATGATACACAGGGGGGACATCAAACCAGGCAAGGTGATGGCTGCAACATCATGGTTTTTTATGATGCATATCAAATCAAAGGGGTGGGGCTGGGATAGGAAAGTTGTGCAGTCATCTTGCCTTTATTTTATTTTTTTGGTTCTCTTTGCAAGTACCACTGGTTTTCACACCATGCTGAACCCAGTTTAACCTAGTATAGCATGATATGGGAACATATTTAAGGATCTTTTCCTTGCTGCATCTTTCCCACCTCTGCATACCATCAACACTGTTTCTGTAGCCTCAGCTTGAATGACACCCTTTATCAAACTCTGTTCATAAAAATAGTCTTTCCAGCTTTGAAGCTTTGTCTCACAACACTGTTCCAGTTGGAGGCATCTGTGGGGGGGAGGGAAGGGAGGAGGGGGATGAATTTAAAAACTCAACCGGGTGATTGCAGTCCCATGATTAAAGCCCCTTTTCCTTTTTTATTTTCATTTTGCATTTTGCACATACAATATTTATTAACATTTTGCACGTACAATATTCATTAAAGGAGATGTGGGATTTTGTGCGGTGGCAACCACCATCTGAGGCTGAGCGCCAAAGAAATGAGGCCTTTGAACTATGGTGCTGGAGAAGACTCCTGCGAGTCCCTTGGACTGCAAGGCGATCAAACCGGTCAGTCCTAGAGGAGATCAACCCTGACTGCTCTTTAGAAGGCCAGATCCTAAAGCTAAAACTTAAATCCTTTGGCCACCTCATGAGAAGAAGGAAGGACTCACTGGAGAAGAGCCTAATGCTGGGAAAGATTGAGGGCAAGAGAAGAAGGGGATGACAGAGAATGAGGTGGCTGGATGGAGTCACTGAAGCAGTAGGTGTGAGCCTAAAGGGACTCCAGAAGATGGTGGAGGACAGGAAGGCCTGAAGGAACGTTGTCCATGGGGTCGTGATGGGTCGGACACGACTTCGCAGCTAACAAGAGCAACCACCACCATCTTGACTGTCTTTGACCCCCTTCTTCTACAAGAACCCCTGGGAGGCAGCAAAAGTCTCTGGTGCACTTCATGGTTTCTTTTCTTTCCAATCTATTTATTTGGCTCTCTTTCGCTGCCCACCTTCAGAATGCCAGCTTTCGCTATTTGGCAAACACTTAACTCTGACTTTCATTGTGGATTTTATGGAAGCCAAAGACAACAGCAATGACAATTAACTCAAGTGCTTTAGCTTCCGATTAAAATGGAGACAAGTCAAAGGAATTTAGCCTAATGGGCTTTCAGATCGCTGAATTAGCAGGAGATCCAGCAGTCTAAAGTATGTATTACTTTCAGTAAAAATCCAAAGAATAGACTAATGGGCTCACGAGGCAATTCACAAACAGGCAGATTCAAACCTCTTGAAAAATGTATTTCTTTATTTGTATCCTGCCTTTATCATTTTTTTAAAAAAAATATCTCAAGGTTATGAACATACCCAACACACCTTCCTCCTCCTATTTTTCCCCACCACGACAACCCTGTGAGGTGGGTTGGGCTGAGAGAGAGAGTGACTGGCCCAAAGTTACCCAGGTGGTTTCCATAGGTAAGGCAGGACTTGAAGTCACCATCTACCAAATCTACCGAGAAGACTGCATCCAATTCTGCATATCGTATTTAGGAAAAACATTGACAGTAAAAAAGAAAGCATCCATTGTGCTAGGGCCTGTAAGAATAAGGATGTGAGAAATGGTTAGAGCTATCGAGTATGTTTAGTCTAGAGCAGAGGTGTCCAACCTTGGCAACCTTTAAGATCTGTGGAAAATCAACTCTTAGGATTCCTCAGCCAGCCATGCTGGCTGGGGAATTCTGAGTTGAAGTCCACAAGACTTAAAGTTGCCAAGGCTGGACACCCCTACTCTAGAGAACAGGAAAACATGATGATATCTATGAAATAGCTTGTCTCCAACTTTTCTTGTCCATCCAGCATGCTCAGAAGAGTGGGTGTGCTTGAAGTCCCTTCCATCAAACCTTGCCATCCTGTGGGACCTAGGAAGCATGCCTTCTCTATTGTGCCCCCCTCCCTCTGGAACAATACTCCCCCAGAGATAAAGATGGTGCCCTTCTCCTAGGGTTCTGGAGAGCTTTAAAATACTGGCTTTGGTCCCAGGTCTGGGATTAATATTTATTATTAATTTTTCCATAGCCCCTGATGAATTTTGTTGTTGTTGTGCTATTTATTTTAGATTATTTTAGTCTGGACTATCTGTTTGATTTCATGTTTTTAGTCATTTTTGTGATTTCTATGCCACTCAGCATCCATGAATTAGACAGTAAATAAATTTTACTACTACTACTACCAGTAGTCCTTAAGACTGGTCACATAGTGATTGTGAGAAGTTACAATGGAACCTTTCCCCCCCCCCAAAGCAGTGGTGGGATTCAGCCGTTTGCACCATTTCGTCAGAACCGGTAGCTAATTTTTTGTTGCCCAGGCCCAGAATTGACTTTTAGAAGTGGCATCCACACAGAGAACTGGTTGTTCACATATCTGAATCCCGCCACTGCCCCAAAGGTGCTTGCGACCTGGTTCTAAAGTTCCAAAGGCTGGCCCTCGTGTGGACTTGTGACTGCATTTTGGACATTTGACAACACAACCGACCTGTTTATATGGCTGTTTGCAGCGTCCTGCAGTCACACGACCAATATTTACAATATTTTTCCTAAAAACCACATTTATTTCCCATTTTTGGCAAAAACACCCCATAGTGAACAGTAGAGTCACTTAATGACCATGGTTTTCACTTAATGATGGTAGATTCACCTAACAAATATGGTAATTCATTAAAGGGCTGCCACAAAAAAATCGTATTTACGGGAGTACCTTTTGCTGGCATTAACTTCCCATCATCCTGTGCGGTCCCACAGAGAGGGACTCCTCAGGGTGCCGTCGGTCAGGGAATGTCGACTGGCAGCCCCCAGGGGAAGAGCATTCTCTGTGGGCACGCTTGCCCTCTGGAATCAGCTCCTTGTTGAGCTCCGGATGGCTCCTGACCTTCGCTCCTTCCGCCACGATCTGAAGACTTGGCTATTTGAACTTGCCGGCCTGGACTGAGGGACTGGGATTTTAGATCTTAAATTTTAAAAATTTTAAATTTTAGAATGTGTTTTATTGTTTAGGGCTATTGGTTTAATTTCATTTTAATTTTTGTATATTATGTGTTGTTTATAGTGTTTAATTGCCCTGTACACCACCCCGAGTCCCTTGGGAGAGGGGCGGTATATAAATCCAAATAATAATATTATGATGTCAGTCCTGTGATGACTTGTTTTATGACCATCATGACTTATGACCATGTTGGCCAGGCTCCATTATGGTCATAAGTCAAGGACTACCTCTACTCTACTACTACTATTACTATGACTATCACTACTAATAATATAGCAGCTGTTTTCAAATATCTGAAGGGTGTCTATATATACAGTCAAGAAATGTCCATCCAGATTTAGTTCCTGTAAAAAGAAGCAAAGATGGGTCAAACTGAGTTCTTGGCCCAGCCATTTTATTTGTCATTCCCCGCCCCCCCCCCCACCCAGTTTGGGGAATGTAGACTTTGTGGAACAGTCAAAGGCCAAGTACAGAGCCTGCCCTCAAAAAGTTATGCTCTTCTGCTCCCGCTACTTTACTAGTCATAGGGAAATAAATTAATAATGCCCAACATAAACACTGAAATCCCCTTCGCTTTATGTGTGCTGGATCAAAGAGTTCTATAAACAGGTATTTTCAGAGAGGAATACATTTGCTCAGTCAGAGGGTTGCTTGCGTAGTGCTTCATAAATTAGACATAAACTGACTTCCTATTGATAAATCCCTTTGAAGGACTGCAGATGTAAAAAAGAGAGCAAAGCACAAAGGAAAAAAAGCATCTCAATCAAAGCTTGTTCTTTCAAAAGTTGGGGGGGAACAGAAGGGGGGGGGCAGAATTCATGCAGGTTGCAAGATCTCCTTTATCTCTGTCTCTGCTGCTGGTAATACGTTCTCCGAAGCACCGCGTAGTCACATGCAGCTCAATTAATTTTCTGCTTGATCTTAGCGTTTGTTACAAAGGGATCTAATCAAGCATTCTTCAGCTAATCCTCTGTAATCAGGGCAATAACTTACACTCTCAGTGTGAATTGGAAGTTTGAAAGAGGTCGTTTTCTACCGAGTGATAGGAACCAAAAGCTCGCTCTGTGTGTTTATGTGTTGCGGGAGTTTGGGCATTTACTCGTGCTAAGGCAAGCTTCTATGAGAGGCAGTGTTGCAAAATGGAAAATGTTTCTCTAGAAAAGTGCTCCACTATTTCTTTTTCTCACCCCTCACCCCCAATTTTCCTATAAAAAGTTTTTTTCCCCAATTGTTGAAAGCCAATTAATTACTAACATAATGGCTGAAATCTCCAGTTTTGGAAAATCTGTGGAGGGGCATTTTGCACTTTGCTTACTTAACTGGAGTTTTGACTGAAAACATTCCTTCGAACCGAAACAGCAATGGGAAGCAAAGCCACACTTTGCTTTGATTCATTGGAGAATAGTAGCTGCTTTAGTTGGCTCCCCACTGCAACAGAGCCTCTGCACATGTGTGGATGATGTTCCTGTTATTGAAGCAAAGAGGTTGATCGAGGTAGATGGCACGTTTGACATACGTACTGATAGAAGAGAATATTTAGAGTTCAGGACTGAACTGTGAGGTCCTTGATGCTCTTTGAGCTTGGTTGTTTTCTTGCAGATGTTTCATTACCAAACTAGGTAACATCATCAGATCTACGTATAGATCATGTGTTAGAAAGCTCATTAAAAGTATTTTTATTATTTTGCAATCTGCATAGAGGAATTTTATTGCTGAGTGAATGATGAGCTGAAATCTGTTAGGAGCCATCTGGAGTCTATTAACACTTCGGGCCAATTGTTTTTTTTTTTTTTTATGGGACCTGTCCAGGGTCCTGAAATCTCTCTCTCTCTCTCTCTCTCTCTCTCTCTCTCTCTCTCTCTCTCTCTCTCTCTCTCTCTCTCTCTCTCTCTCTCTCTCTCTCTCTCTCTCTCTCTCTCTCTCTCTCTCTCTCTCTCTCTCTTATCATAACCCAACCAAAGAGCAAGGCATGCCCTCCTCTCCTCCATCTCTAACCAAACTTTGGAAAAATGGAAGCAACTCATTAGGTCTTTCACTCATATAGCTTAGTATGCCGACTGTGGTGTCTTTGGTGCTCTCTGAGCTTAGTGGTTTTCTTGATCAGTGCCGGTAGGGAGTGGGATGTGCTCTCATTTTTATATACTAGTGACATGCCCAGTCAGTGTTGGTGGAAGTGACCTTGGTGGTTAGTCAAATCCCAGAAGTAAAGGTGTGTATTTTTATTATTGTCTATTAGGCTAGAAATTATATCTGCATTTGTGGGTTTTTTTTGCATCTGGTTTCGAAGTATGGGTCTTTTTGGTCTTGCTTCTAATGTGTTTTAACTTCAGCATTTTATGCTAGGCAAGACAGGGGATAAATAGATTATGAGTTGGAAAGGGGTGCCTACTCTAGGATGATAGAGATCATTGATTTCATTACAGCTCTTAATCTAATAACCAACGTTGGAACTTAGGAAGGTGGCTTCTGCCTAGTCAGATCTCTATAAAAGCTTGTAATTTTGATAAGTTAGCATCTTGTGGGAATCCAGGCTATTTTGTTAATTTAGGGTTTTTTTTGTTGTATTATATGGTATTATATGTTGTGTGAACACGGCACATATATTAAGGTACTTCTGAATTGCTCATCCTAATGGTAGGCTATCTATATTCTCAGGTTTCCATGCAAATTGCAAGTTCTGTTTCTCAGGCCTTTGATTCCCATTTAACCACAACTGTCATCAATCACTTCCAGTTCCACTATTTTAAAGTGAAAACTACAGAAAAACTATAAACCTAAACGATTGATTGCTCACTCCTAGTTTATGCTGCTAACCTATATTTGTATGAGAGTTCTAGATCAGGTCTCTGTTGGGCAATTCCAGGCAGAATTCTTTTCCTGGCTTATAATCTTTTGCTCTTCTGTTTAGAGGACAGAATAAGATCCCAGTCTTCATGTTTTTAATAAAAGGCTGGTTAAAGAGAACTACAAGAATTAAATGGGACACCTAGCTTTAAACTATTGACTTTGATAGGTATCTTGATGTTATTAGTTCTGACCCAAGGGTTTAAACTGGGTCTTTTCCAATGTTACATGAGATGTGGGGATTGAATCTAAGAACTATTAAATATTTGAGGGGTTGCCACAAACAAGGTGCTGGTGGTGGTGGGTGGGTTGTCAACTTATTCTTCAAAGGAATTGAAGGCAAGAGAGGAAGCAATGGATGGAAACTAATCAGGTAAAGAAGCAACCTAGAAGTAAGGAGAAATTTCCTGACAGAACAATTAATCAGTGGAACGACTTGCTTTCAGAAGTTGTGGATGCTCCATCACTGGAGGTTTTTAAGAAGAGACTGGACTGCCATTTGTCTGAAATGGTGTAGGGTTGCCTGCTTGAGCAGGTGATTGAATTAAAAGACCTCCAAGGTCCCTTCCAATTCTGTTACTCTGCTAAGGTTAGCACTGAAGGCATATGCTCTACCAGTAACCTAGAATATAGAATAGCATCCAGCTGTAAACCAGACATTCTGAACTGAACAAGAAAATGTTACGGTTGCACAATGAACCCCCACCCCACCCCTAAGTGGCACTTCAAGCCTTTCTAGGTATCCCAATATTCTGATCTTCCGAAGAGAAAGATTGCAGAGAAAGGTCTACATTACTAGAATTAGCAGTCCAAATGCAAAGCAAGCTCATCACCAAGCATGACAATGAAAATTTTATTACAATGAGGTTGGCATTATAAAGAGGGGAATGACTACAAGGCAGATATCTCTGTAGAGGGATGAATAATCAACATTATAGGGCACTTTCTGAGCTTCTCCCAAGCACCTTTGTTTTCTTTTGGTTTTGGTACCTTCAGATCAGTGTGGATTCCTGACAACTGCCTGCATAAGTCCCTGCAGTTTTCTTGGTAAGGTTTCAGAAGCAGTTTGGCCTTGCCTGCTTCTTCCTAGGGCTGAGTGAGATGGATGGGCCAAGATCATCCAGATGGCTTCGTGCCTAAAGCAGGACTCAGACTCACATTATGCCACTTTCTAACCTGATGCCTTAACCACTGCACCAAACTGGCTCTCTGACACCCTACAGGTAGTCCTTGACTTACAACTGTTCGTTCAGTGATCGTTCAAAGTTCCAAAGGCACTGAAAAGAGAATGGGCTTAATGGTAATACGTTTTTCACACTTACAACCCTTGCAGCATCCCCATGGTCACATGATCAAAATTCAGATAGTTGGGAACTGACTCATATTTACAACGGCTGCTGTGTCTCGGAGTCACGCGAGCACCTTTGGCGACTTTTTGACCAGCCATGTCAATGGGGAAGCCAGATTCAGTAAACAGTTGTGTTATTAACTCAACACCTGCAGTGATTCACTTAGCAGCTGTGGCAAGGAAAGTTGTAGAATGAGGCAAAACTCACTTAACAAATGTTTCATTTAGCCACAGAAATTTTGGGCTCAGTTGCGGTCGTACGTTGAGGAGTACCTGTATTAATTTTTTTAAAAAAGGGAACATCCCTCAGTGTTTCCTCTCTTTTCTAATTCGCTTTTGGTAGGGAAGTAGGGAGTTAAGACCAAAAAAAAAACACCTCTCTCTTCAAATGGCAAGTACTTAAGAATTCTCAGCTCAGGCATTTGTGCCCTTCATCCTCCTCAGTGTTACTGCCAGAGAACATTGCAAGAGGGAGGCATTAAAGAAATTTATTAACTTACTAAAGCAGAGCTGTCTCTGCTGCTGCAGTTGGGGTGAAACAGCCTGGCTCATTTTAGTGGAAGTGGAGGGGAGAGAAGCCTCAGCACATAACTGCTCTAGTGTCCTTCCATCAGCTTCAACCAGGGGTAGGCAACCTCGGCTCTTTTATGACTCCTGGACTTCAACTCCCAGAATTCCTGAGTCAGCTATGCTGAGGAGAAAGGAAGAGGTTTCCAAGCTGAGCCATGCTAACTCAGGAATTCTGGGAGTTGAAGTCCAGGAGTCATAAAAGAGCCGAGGTTGCCTACCCCTGGCTTAAACCATTTTGAAAAGAGACCCAATTCAGGCCTGCTGTGTATCTATCTCTGGGGCCAGAATAACAACAACAACAAAAAAAACAGAGTTGGAAGGGACCTCAACTCTGAGCTAAAGAGAGGTTTTGCAAACTTTCTTCTAAATGGTAGAAACTCCAGATCAACACAAATGAACCCACCAGTGTAAAATATTGGGCACCTTTCTCCATTTCTCATTAACAGAATAACACAGTTGGAGGGGTCCCTTGAGGTCTTCTAGTCTAACTGCCTGCTCAGGCAGGAAACCCTGTACCATTTCAGACAAATGGTTGTGCTGGCTCTTCTTAAAAATCTCCAGTGTTGGAGGACACACAACTTCTGGAGGCTGATTAATTAATCCACTGATTAATTGTTCTAACTGTCAGGAAATTTCTCCTTTGTTCTAGCTTGTTTCTCTCCTTGATTAGTTTCCATCCGTTGCTTCTTGTCCTGCCTTCGGGCGCTTTGGAGAATAGCTTGACTCCCTCTTCTTTGTGGCAGCCCCTGAGATATTGGAAGACTGCTATCATGTCCCCCCTCATCCTTCTCTTCATTAAACTAGAGATACCCAATTCCAGCAGCCGTTCCCTATATGTTTTTAGCCTCCAGTCCCCTGATCATCTTTGTTGCTCTTCAGAGGAAGACAAGCTGCTTTGATATTTAAGCCCACAACTTCTTCAAATGTGCCGAGTGTCAAGGAGAAACATTGATGGAACATTATTGTCGCTGAGATTTCAGCACAGTTATCATCATTCATTAGCCAAATATTGAAGTTGTCAGGTTACAAAGCAAAGCAGCTGAAAAATGTGTGGAGAAAATGAGATATTGTGTTATCTACATTATGTTTGGCTATTTATTAAGGAACATTCCTGATTTGAATTTTTTTTTGCTTATTTTTCTTCTTGTTTTTAAAGAAACCGGCTTTGTGTCTATATTTGCCGGGTTTATGTGTTATTCTGGTGAAGAATGAATTACAATTTGCAGTTCTGGTTATTCATAACTTCAGATTGTCAAACCTGTCTATATCCACTTTGGACCAATTTATCAGTCTGGGTTTCTGGAAATGCTCTCGCATTCCTTTGAGGTTTCAAAGTTAGGACATGCTTAGCTTTAACATTTTAATATGTCTTCCTTTCCTTGCTTTTTATAATAGAGTCCTGGAAAATCCTGCAGAGTCCTGGAAAATCCAACTCCTCACAATTATTATAACATTTTAGTTCATCTAGTAAAAACAATACCCCTAGATAATTCACTTTTATAGACTGTTTCTGTTTTCTGGTATGTGACCTGTTTTCCAGGCTGACTGCCCTCTAGAGTTCTTAATGACACTAGGGTGCCCCTGGCTAATGAAAAAATGCAATATTTTTTTTATGAACCCTCTCTCTCTCTCTCTGCCATATGTTTCAATATCCAAACCTTCATTCCTCCTTCTTCCCAGGTAAAGGGCTGTCAAAGATATAAAGATATCAAAGAGAGCTTCAGCTTTGTTGTTCCTGATATCTAAACAGGTCTCTTTTTTTCATTTTAAGAAGATTCTGTGGTTCCTATTGTCACTTAGGGCACTCTTCTGGACCTTAAGACATGGATCGCTTGTGGTCTGGATCACACGGCAGGTCTTCTGGAATCTCTTGAAGTGAGTTTTCAGAAGCGAAGCAACTTCATAACTTTGTTGCCAATGGACCTAAATTCTACTCTCTAACCCCAGTTAACCAGATCTGGTTGGATAGGGAGTTGGGAAGAGTCGCTTATTCAATTCATTAATCCCCGTAAAAAAATTAGACTAAACTGAACTAATTCAGATTAATTGTATTATGACAACTACTGGCCAGAAGGTTGATTATCCAAATTCTGATATAGATAAGATAAGATAGCTAGGTACTAGATAGACAGAGAGATAGACAGACAGACAGACAGACTCCTAGAGTCACTTTGTAATTTACGGCCTTTTAAAAAAATAATTCTATTGAAAATTTTCATTAAATAATAAAATATAACGCGAACTAAGAAACAAAAGGAGGAAAAAGGTACTAGAAAAGAAAATCAAAGGGAAAAAAACCGAAGAAAGCAACTACCAAGCCATTACAACAAATATAAACAATTTCACTACCCTATCTCTTTATTGCTTCTTAAGTAACAGATATTAAGTTCTTGATCCCTTAACTCATCTCTTAACTGTAGGGACGCGGTGGCTCGGTGGGTTAGGACGCTGAGCTTGTCGATCGGGAGGTCGGCAGTTTGGCGGGTCAAATCCCGAGTGCCGCGTAACAGAGCGAGCGCCTGTTACCCGTCCCAGCTTCTGCCAACCTAGCAGTTCGAAAGCACGTAAAAATGCAAGTAGAAAAATAGGGACCACTACGGTGGGAAGGTAACAGCGTTCCGTGCGCCTTTGGCGTCTAGTCATGCCGGCCACATGACCACGGAGACATCCTCGGACAAGCGCTGGCTCTTCGGGTTTGAAACGGAGATGAGCACCGGCCCCTAGAGTCGGAAACGACTAGCACGCATGTGCGGGGGAATCTTTACTTTTACCTTAACTGTAGGCAAATCCAGTCAGAAGTCCAAGTGTTAGCAAAAAGTTCAAACAGAGCCCTAAAATAATAACACCAATTAATAGATATAAAGCTCAGGATTCCACATCTCAACTCTTTAACTGTAAGCAAATCCACAATTAGAAGGCAATTAGAAAGTGATCCCACTATCCTAGCATGAACCAAAGACAAAAGGACATTTTCTCCTTTCAAGAGAACAAGCTGACAAATATCCCTTACTTTAAGTGGAAAGACAATTAGATACAAAGCCAATTTAAATGCTATCAGATTAGGATAGCTAAAGTAAACACTATGTTAACTGTAAGCAAATCCAGTATAATTTTTTTTTACCAGGCCAGATGTCAGCTAAGCCGAAAAGAACCACCCCAGATAACATGTCCCATTTTTACCCTAATCGCATAAATCACTTTTGTGTTCCTTCTTTCGATGTAAAACAATCTTGCTATTAATCTGTGCAAATGATTGCTGATCCTTGCTTCAATTTTTTTTCCTTCAAAACAGCCTCTTTTGTAAGTCCCACTAGTTTTGCCATTTCCAAATCTGATTTTATTTGTTTTAATAGTTTAAGATAATTATCTTCTTTTAATGTCGCACACCTTGCTGGTAAATATATCCCCAGTTATTTAACTTTCTTAACTATCTGGAGATCTGTTTTTCCTGACAGTTGATTTTTTTTTGTATCTATCTGTAAGATTTTTAGCTATCACTTTAGTCTTATCTCTGTTCATTTTCAATCCTGCAACTTCTCCAAATCCTTCAATCTTTGTCCATGGTTTAGGGCTTGTCTACAAGGGAACTTCTAAAACAGGGTTTTTCAACCTTTTCACCCATTGTACCACTTTTAGGATATGGCAACTTCCGAGTACCACCAGTTGCCTAGCAAGGTGTCAAAAACTTGATGACCCCCCCCAAAAAAGGAAAAAAGTGATGAAGTACAGGTAGTCCTCGACTTACAACAGTTTGCTTAGTGACTGTTTGAAGTTACAATGGCACTGAAAAAAGTGCCTCCCCCAAGCCACAGCCAAGCAAGACACCTGCCTGCCCGCCTCCTGTCCAAGGTTTTCATTGTTGTGACCATTTCTGTTGAGGATTGACAGTGGGGGGGAGTTTGGTTTTTATTCTCCCCATCTGCTGGGTGGTTGCAGCAGGTTTTGGTCACTTCACACGACCCTGGGACTCTGTGACCGTCATAAATAGGAATCAGTTGCCAAGCAGCTGAATGTAAATCACTAGACCCTGGAGATGCTGCAACATTCCAGCTGAATGGCGCTTCTTCTAGGCTCAGCAGAAGCACCGGGATCAGCGCCGAGCTCCAGGTGGAGCCTGGCACTGATCCTGGCACTTCCGCTGAGCCCTGACAACCCCGAAGAAGTGCTGATCAGCTAGAAAGCGGTGCTGATCCTGGTGCTTCCGCTGAGCCCTGACAGCCCTGCAGCTGCAGCCATCTCCCGCTCAGGCTTCTGCGGTCCTGCCATCACTTCAGCTCATTCCCTTACCCTGCTACCACTTTTCTAGGAAGGTCCCATACCACCTGCTAGTTGCCAATGTACCACAGGTGGTACCTGTACCACTGGTTGAAAAGCCCTGTTCTAAAGTAAATACCAGATCATCTGCAAATGCTTGTAATTTATATATTTTTTATCTTTTATCTCCATACCTTTCATTTCTGGGTCCTGTCTAACATTTCTATTTAGTACTTCCAGAGTTAAAATAAATAATAATGGACATAGTGGACACCCTTTCTTGTGCCTTTTCTAATATTAAAATTCTCTGTAAAATCTCCATTTACAATTATTTTAGCTGGTTGTCTATAGTAAATTGCTTTCATTATATTTATAAAATTTTCTCCAAAGTCCATATAGCTTAATTGTCCTACCATAAATTGCCAGTTCACATTATTTAAATCTTCATCCAATTTTTTTATGTCTAATGACAAATTCTTGTTTAAACATGTTGCTCTCTAATACACTTTTTCTGTAACAGCTTCTTCTGGGAAAACAGCTGATATTATTGATTCAAAGTCCCAGTGCAGTTCCTCAAAAATATCTTATAAATGCCTTTATAAATTGCTTGTCTTCTTATGTCTCCAGTATCAAAAAACTGTTTCTTTCCCACAAAAAGCATTTGTTCTTTACGATTAATTTCAAAAACTTTATATTCAAAATTATTTATTTCATTTATCAAATTTAAATACCGTCCATCTTATTTTCAGAGATATTCAATATCTCATCCGATATTTCAATGTTTTCTGAGCCCTTAATCTGTTTAAAGCTTTCTGTAGCCAGAACTTTGTCTTGCTTTTTGTTATTATTTTAAATTCTTAATTGTTTTGAAAATATACCTTCATTTTCTTACATCCAGGAATGTAGGCACCCACTCAGCCTACTCATTTTGCAAGTGTCTACCTTTTTTTACAGAAATTAATAGATGATTTATGAAAGTGATTAGCAAGAGAAGCATAACCTTAGTGTCTTTTGGAAGGCTCCATTTGTGGCTGTTGCAAGTGTGGCAAATTCCCTCATTTCCTAGTTCCCTCATCCTGATGGGCTCAAGGTTGACTTAGCTTTCCGAGGTCAGTAAAATAAGGACCCAGATTGTTGGGAGCAATATGCTGACATTGTAAACCACCCAGAGAGTGCTGTAAAGCACTATGGGTGGTATATATGTCTAAGTGCTGTTGCTACACAGAGCACAGCTTGGATATTCTTGCATCCTCTCTTTGTCCAGAGAGGGTCAAAGGATCTAATCTACTTCCCTGTTCCCTGTTCTTATCCACAAACATCAGCCCTACTTTTCACAAAGCTGTCTTCACCATTCTTCCTCAGAAGTCCTTTCTGGTTTGAGCTACTTTGATTAATTGATTGATAGCTCTTCTAACAGTTTGTGGCAATCTGCCCTTATGAAATATCTGAAGGGCAGGCCATTTATCTAAATAAGAGTAAATTTTGCAGTAGTGACTGCATCACCTTGCAATAACATGGGTGGCAAGCAAATTTAATAAATAAATAAAAATAAAATATTCATGCACATAATAACAGTATATGTATTGGTCCTATTGACCGATTCAAATAGCTCTGTTTGTGAGCTCACTAATTTTGGTACTAATTGGATTTCAGAACATGGGGAAATTGGGATGAATGTTGCTGCAAGGGCTAACTTAATAGATATAATTCCACTCCTCACACACACACACAGCTATCGGTATTGTAATATGTGCTTCTCAGAATGATGAAGAAAACACTGTGAACAGTCGACTGCAAGCTTCTGCGTTATTAGTGAAAAGACTCACCAGCTTTCTGATTCATAGGAAGGTAGTTAGAAAAAATTAAAGATCTTTTCATTTTTTTTCTTTACCCTCAAGTCAACCTTGACTTCTGGACAAGTCCACAAAGTTCTGTTAAAAGAAAAATCAGGTCCAGTTCCAAGCCTGGAAATAAAATGGAGGCTAAGATGCTGGAAATAAAATGGAGGCCGCTTAGGAAAGAAGGTTCTTGTTTATTGATAAGCAGAACCAGCAACAGCATGCAGTTCTGGGACAGCTGACAAAATGGAGTTGAGAGTAGGTGGGTTTTTATACCTTCTCATTAAGATGCTCCAAGGGGTTGTGCAATGTAGTGAGCCTTGTGTCAATGGTGATGGGTTGATCCCATTACGTCCTAAAGGTCACGTCCTGTCTTTAGAATTCAGGTGAGGGAATGTAAATTCTTAAACCCATCAGCTGTAGGGGCTGAAGGTGTTTTGTTTATGAATAGATTGGCCCAGTCTTTCTGAATATCCATTCAAAATCTTCTAAAGCAGGGGTGTCAAACTGCCCCCCCATAGGCCGGATGGGTCACGTGGAAGCCAAGCCCACCCCATTGCCGGCAATGGCAAAACTATCCCGATATGTTGTGCGATGTCACGTGACGTCATGTGTTTCACATGTCTGTCCTAAAGACTGTCCTTTTTGCTTGAGGCTTTTTTCTATAGCAGGATGACTGGGGATGCTTTCTGTCTTTTTTCCCCCCTCCATTTCTCTCTTTAGGGGAAATATTCTATCCTGCCTTTTTTAATATTCCCCAAAACATTTCATTCTTGGGGGGGTGGGGTGCTGACTTCCTACAGTTCTTTATGCAATATTCTTGAACATATTTTGTCACTGCCTTCTTAGAGAGAATGTGTGGTCATAGATGTCGTGCAGTTGGCTTTTAAGCCTAAAGGCAGGACTAAAATTCAAGTTTCCCTGCTCTTAATCTAGCACATAGCCACTGGTTCTCCCATCCTAATGTATATCAAGATAACCATAGTTGTAGATGGGAAATAGTTTCTTGGAATTCTTCTAACCCCATCCTGTTCATTGCATTAAATCTTGCTAATGAGTATCACAGTATCAAAAAAAAACACTTTCAACTTTAAGCAGATGTCAAATAGACTGACTGTGGCAGGTGGTCTCCTCCCCCTCCCCCTCCTCCTCCTCTTCCTCCTTTTTTATCAGGTCAGGGTGGTTATGCCTTGCCAGTTTCTGCATGAAACTGTAGCAAGTAGCATTCCAAAGTCTTCAGAGTTTGTATGTGTCACTGAATTTTAAAGTGGTAATGTTCTGTTTTACAAGATTGAGGGAGAAGAAAGGGTATTCAAGGCAGTGAGTTTCCAGCAAGACAGCTAAATAATCCAGCTGTAGGATCTAAGTCAAGTTCAGATGAATAGAACTGTATGAAAAGAAATCATGTGAATGGAGTGATCATGTTGTGGACAAGGCTCAAGTGATCCAGATGTTAAAAGCAAGGCCAGTGTTCCTTGGTACAAGACAGCAAGTCAGGTGATCATGAGCTTTGTGTTCAACAGTCAGCCTAAAGAGTCATGGGTGCTTTTATATTTCAAGCAATGCCCCCAATAAATTGGGAGTCAATAAATTCTCAAATGCCCCATATTTTCTTTCACGGAGTCCAGTTGCCTGATGTAATGGTATGTGGAAATGATTTTGGAAGACCAGACAAAGAGATACTGCCCTAGGCAATGGTCAGATAAGAGGGAGCATAGCCTATAGCTGTATAATGGGCAGAGCAAGAGATCCAAAAGGGTGCCTCCCTGAGAACAGTCTGTAAAGGAGATGGCAAAATAATTGTACTTTCAGACCTGCAAAGTTCTGTTACTGTAGCTTTACATGAAAATAGAATTAGCTTATATGGACATGTTTCCTCCTGGAATCGCATACACTGCCCAATTGGGTCTCTCCTGGGTGTCTTCCTACACCCACCATACAGTTGCAGACTGTTGTTGTTGTTGTTGTTAGCTGCAAAGTCATGTCCGACCTATCGCGACCCCATGGATAATGTTCCTCCAGGCCTTCCTGTCTTCTACCATCTTCTGGAGTCCATTTAAGCTCACACCTACTGCTTCAGTGACTCCATCCAGCCACCTCATTCTCTGTCGTCCCCTACTTCTCTTGCCCTCAACCTTTCCCAGCATTAGGCTCTTCTCCAGTGAGTCCTTCCTTCTCATTAGGTGGCCAAAGTATTTGAGTTTTAGCTTCAGGATCTGGCCTTCTAAAAAGCAGTCAGGGTTGATCTCCTCTAGGACTGACCAGTTTGATCGCCTTGCAGTCCAAGGGACTCGCAGGAGTCTTCTCCAGCACCCTAGTTCAAAGGCCTCAATTCTTTGGCGCTCGGCCTTTCTTATGGTCCAACTTTCACTGCCATACATTGCAACTGGGAAGGCCATAGCCTTGATTATATGCACTTTTGTTGACAGGGTGGTGTCTCTGCTTTTTAGTGTGCTGTCTAGGTTTGCCATGGCTTTCCTCCCCAGGAGCAAGCGTCTTTTAATTTCTTGACTACAGTCCCCATCTGCAGTGATCTTGGAGCCCAGGAAAATAAAATCTGTCACTACCTCCATTTCTTCCCCATCTATTTGCCAGGAATTGAGAGGGCCGGATGCCATGATCTTAGTTTTCTTAATGTTAAGTTTCAACCCAACTTTTGCATTCTCCTTCTTCACTCGTTGGCTACATTCTTTCTTATCTGACCATAGTTTAGTGTGATTTTTTTGCCCCATCTCCCAAGATTATACCCACACACTGTACCATTACACTTCACCAAAGCTCCTGTGATACTTCTTTCATTGTATCTCCACCTTACATGTAGTCTTTCAGCTTTTGAACGTGGTGCAATAGGTGCCCCAAGCTTGCAGCCATTTTCCCCTTACCCTTTCCTTTAACCAAAATAGAGATAACTTGTGGGAAACTGAGCCATAGTGACATAGTGGTTAGAATGCAATACAGCAGGCTAACTCTACCCACAGCCTGGAGTTTGATCCTGACTGGCTCAAGGTTGACTCAGCCTTCCATCCTTCTGAGGTCTGTAAAATGAGGACCCAGATTGTTGGGGGCAAGATGATGACTCTATAAAGCACTCAGAGAGGGCTGTAAAGCACTATGAAACAGTATATAAGTCCAAGTTGTATTGCTATTTGGTGTTTCTCTCTCTCTCTCTCTCTCTCTCTCTCTCTCTCTCTCTCTCTCTCTCTCTCTCTCTCTCTCTCTCTCTCTCTCTCTCTCTCTCCCTCCCTCCCTCCCTCCCTCCCTCTCTCCCTCCCTCCCTCCCTCCCTCTCCCTCCCTCCTTCCCTCTCCCTCCCTCCTTCCCTCTCCCTCCCTCCTTCCCTCTCCCTCTCCCTCTCCCTCTCCCTCTCCCTCTCCCTCTCCCTCTCCCTCTCCCTCTCCCTCTCCCTCTCCCTCTCTCTCTCTCTCTGTGCATGCATGTGTTTAATGAGTACAATGTCTCTGCAAACTTAAAGCAATCTTTCACTCCTGATGTCAGCCTCTGAAGTTTGTCCAGATCAGCAAACAGAGTTCTCAAGAAAATGAGAACTGTATTTCATTGAGATTGTCTATAACAGAAGCTTGCAAGCCTGATTGTGTTTTTCCATGCCTCCCTCTCATATCCCAGGGAATCAGGGAAGAGCTAGTACTGTTATTTTCCCTTCTCCCTCAGCTCAGAACGTGGTTCTGCAGATTTTGTTTTCATTTTTGACCTGGTTTCTAAATAGGTTCTCCAAGGTCATCTTCCCAGTTCCCAAGACCAGGCCATTCTAAATTTATTCCCAGTGTGAAGTCCGTTGGACACCATAAATGGTCTAGAAATAGTGGATTACTCACTCCTGCTTTAGAATGTCTGTATAGATAAATTCCTTGGCTCTGCTTATTTCTATTCCTGATTCCTCTAAGTAGACAGGGATGATGGAATAGACATAACTTTATCTGCATTTGGATCTAAGAACGTCTTTGGTGATTGCAATCTAACAAGCTCATCTTGGCTTGCAGTTCAGAAAAATAAATAAAATATCATTTGGCTGGATAGCTTTCTTTGTTTCTTGCCACTAAAGTGCAAAAGAAGGATGCTTGAAGAATAACATATAATGTGAATTCCAGTGTGAATTGTCCTGATCTGTTCTTCATGGATTAATGTGCAGAAGGAAACTTAGTTCTCCATTGAGCTTTCCACGCTTGAATATTTTGATGCCACTCTTGGTTGAAACAGAGCAATGAAATGCATTTTAAAAGCGCATATCTTAAAAGGAAAATGCTTTGTAGAATTCCATTCAGAGTGGGGGTTATTTTCCCCTGATGGAGATTATTATGGAAATAGAGTAGACTTCAGAGAATTCAGTGCAGGGGTAAGCAATGGGATTTTTGCTATTGCTATTTTAAAAAAGAAGGCACTAATGGTCGCAAATGAACTGCTTTTGAAAGGGGACCAGACAAATTCAAGGCGGACAGGATCTCAGAACTGCTTGATACCTGTTTATTGCTTACAAATAACAGCTCCTTGACTTATGACTACAATTAGCTCAAAATTTCTGTTGCTAAACAAGACATTTGTTAGGGGAGTTTTACCTCATTTCATGATTTTTTGGGGCCACGGTTGCTAAGTAAAAACCTGGATTGATTAAGTTAGTAACACAGTTGTTAACTGAATCTGGCTTTCCTGTTGACTTTGTCAGAAGGTTGTAAAGGGTGATCTCACATGACCCCAGGACACTGCCACCATCATAAATATGAGTCAGTTGCCAAGCATCTGAATTTTGATCACGTGAACACAGAAATGTCGCAAGGGTCATAAGTGTAAAAAAAAAAGGTCGTAAGTCACTTTTTTCCCTACCATTGTAACTTTGAATGGTCACTAAGTAAACTCTTGTAAGCCAAGGATGGCCTATAAAAGTAACATACATCAACATGTCACATTTTGGTCACCATGATATAAAAAAAATGTTGAGAATCTAGAAAGAGTACACAGAAGAGCAACAAAGATGATTAGGGGACTGGAGACTAAAACGTATAAGGAATGGTTGCTGGAATTGGGTAGGTCTACTTTAATTAAGAGTAGGGTGAGGGGTGACATGATAGCAGTGCTCCAATATCTCAGGGGCTGCCACAAAGAAGAGGGAGTCAAGCTATTCTCCAAAGCACCTGAAGGCAGGACAAGAATCAATGAATGGAAACTAATCAAGGAGAGAAGCAACCTAGAACTAAGGAGAAATTTCCTGACAGTTAGAGCAATTAATCAGTGGAACAACCTGCCTCCAGAAGCTGTGAATGCTCCAACACTGGAAGTTTTTAAGAAGAGACTGGACAGCCATTTTTCTGAAATGGTATAGGGTTTCCTGCCTGAGCAGGGGGTTGGATTAGATGACCTCCAAGGTCCCTTCCAACTTGATGATGATGATGATGATGATGATGATGATGATGATGATGATGATGATGATGTACTAATTGTTTGGGAGAAACAATCAAAGAGGGCAAACGTCCCTCCCATTTTATTTATTTATTGACATATATTTTTATTTGTCAATCAAAAATGACAAATTTGAACAGCCAAGAAAATAAGAAAATCCAAATGTGACAGGCATGATAGGCCTGCCAGTGGACATAAGCACACACACACACCCCTTAGAGACCATTTGTTTAACTGTCTTATTGGGAACTCACTGCCTTGAGAGGTTTTGCAATGAGTTTTCAGAATGCATTGTTTTGGCCACTATGATCTGATCCAGGAGAACTAATATAAGAAATGACAAGTCCTGCTGATAGCCTACTCTGTTTACTTTGAACCAAAACTGAGCACAGCCCATGTATGTGCCTTGAATCCTAAGAATACAGGAAATAACCCTTCTGAGTTGGCTCTCAGTCAATCTGCTTCTGCTTTTGAGGTTTACAGTAGTGAACTGATTCTACTTGGAAGCTCACAAGCCTGAACTGCCTGGCTCACTTCTCAGAAGCCATTATTTAAGGAAGGGTTTCCCATTCTAATATGCAAATTTCCTGGCATGTGGACTTCAGTTCCCAGAATTCCACAGCCAGCATAGCTATTGCTGAGAATTCTGGGACTTGAAGTCTAGTCACCTTCATTTTATTTGCATGATAAATAAAATTTATCAAGATGGGTTGAGGCCTTTCTGTAGAAGATTGAATTCTGCAGTAAATATCATCCTATTTTTCCCCACAAGTTGGGTTGGCTAAGAAAGGATGACTGGCCAAAAGTCATCAGCCAGTTTCCTTGCCTAAGGCGGGATTAGAACTCACAGTCTCCTGGTGATTGACCCAATTACCCAGCAAGTTTTTTATGCCTAAATTGGGACTAGAACTCAGAGCTTCCTAGTATCTAGCCTGGTACTGACCAAACTGGCTCTTTTTCCCTCTAAATTATCTTTCTGAAGGTACATCGGCCAGAATGCTAGTGTGGTCTCATTACCGATATGTGTGTGACAGTATAATTATAGTGATAGTTCTATCTCCCCTTCTGTTCCGGATTATCCCAAACATAGAATTTACTTTGTCTTCTGCAGCTGTATACTGGACTGTGTTCTTTGAAGAACAAATCTTTTTTATGTAACAACAAATCAGTCTGATCAGTAAAACCCAAAATTAAAGTATCCTTTTTTTCCCCACCTCAAGCACGAAGTCCAGAAACAGTTTCCAAGTAGAAACAAGTACTTATATTATTTTCTTTTATCAGAACAATCAATTTAGCCATCTCTGCTAACTCCATCAACTTTTGTAGCCATTCGTCTTTTTTTGGTAATTACTTCATATTTCTAAATCTAAAGATGTATATTTCAGGCCCGGGATTATTAATACTTTTGTTATTTGCGCATTATCAAATAGTTCTGACTGAATTTGACACTTTGGTAACTGCAATTCTTCCTAAGGGTCTGGGATACCTAAAAATCCATATATAATATGCTATAGGTTGAATTGGAGTACAGGTAGTCCTCGATTTATGACAATTGAGCCCAAAATTTCTGTTGCTAAGCAAGACATTTGTTGAGTGCGCTTTGCCCCATTCTACGACCTGGCTGAGGAATTCTGGGAGTTGAACTCCACAAGTCATAAAAGGGCCAAATTTGAAGACCGACCCCTGCTGTAAATCAAGGATTACTTGTGTTCCAAATCAATCTCTCCCTCCCCTCCGCCTCCTCTTCTCCCTCCCTCTCTCTCCCCCTTCCCCTCCTCTTTTTCTCCTTCCCCTCCTCCTTCTCCTCTTCCTCTCCTCCTCCCTCTTTCTCCTTCTCCTTTTCCTTCTCCTCTTCCTTGTCAGGTGGGGCAGGCATGGTTATCATGGGTTATACTTCTTTGTTTTCATAATTTTTTAAGTTTTCAGCTAATATTTTTCCTCTCTGTCTCCCCAGGTGTAAAGAGCTTAAATATGCAAAGGATCTCCCACAGATTTCTATTATCTTTATCTTTGTCAATGAGGCACTTTCAGTCATTCTGCGATCAGTTCACAGCGCTGTAAATCACACTCCGGCTCACCTCTTGAAAGAGATCATCCTTGTAGATGACAACAGCGATGAAGGTAGGAAGCTCAATTTTTAGAGCAGGTGAAGACAAACCAGACAGAATACTTACAAAATAGTCAATATTTATTCATTTGAACAATATCTTTAGCTTGCTGGAGTCCTACAGTCAAATCTTCTGTGTTAAATACTCACAGTCAACCAATACCAAAAGCATGGTGGAATTGCACTAATTTTACTTGTTCATGGAATGTAAGGTGGTGTTGTGATTCAGGGTCAGCCTGTGGGTTCGGCAGTTGGGTCGGACGACTCAGAGGAGGAGGAGGGGGGTGTTGAAGACCTTGCTGAGGGGGTTGAAGATCTTGCTGATGAGAGCCCTCAGCCAGGCCCCTCCCACTTGGTCACCACGGAGACCCAGCTGTGTGAGCCTGACAGCGTGGATGAAGATGACCCACAGCTGGCCCTGTTCAAGGATGCCCGATGCAGGAGGCAGTCAATTAGGAGTAAACAGAGGAAGGCAATGGGGCTTCTCGGAAAGAGGCAGAGAGAAGCCACGCCCTGAACTCTATATAAGGGGAATGTGTGGGGAGGGCTGGTTTGCTGAAGGCAACCGCTTGGATAGTTCGTGTTTCTTAAAGCTCCTGTTTCTTGGTTTGTGTCTTGTTTGTTTTTGTAGCTATAAATTTGGCAGGCGTAATTCCAGCCTCTTGCCGTTTGTATAGGGGTTGTCCCTGCCTTTTCTGCAGGGCCGGTAGCAGGCTGGTACAGAACAGGTGGGTTCTGAGCGCTTATCTCTCTGCAGGAAATGTTTTTCATGATTTGAGTGAGCCACCAAAGACAAAGCAATAACAACAGATAACAGAATAACAGAGTTGGAAGGGACCTTGGAGGTCTTCTAGTCCAACCCCCTGCTCAAGCAGGAAACCCTGTGGTGGCGAACCTATGGCACACATGCCAGAGGTGGCACTCAGACCCCTCTCTGTGGGCATGCGCACCATTGCCCCAGCCCCACCTCCTCCATGGCCTCCTCCTCACCAACAGCCCCCCCAGAGGAGAGACACCCCTGAGCAACCCCTGTTGCGGAGCAGTGCAGCCAAGGACAAGGCAGCCAGGCAGCAGGGAAATGATCCTGCCCTCATGCCCCATCATGCGCAGTTGATGCTGCGGGGTGCAGATGGAAAGCGTGGCTGCCATAGCGCTGCTGGGCCGCCTGGGTGATCTGCGGCAGGCCGTAGAGGTGGTGGGTGGCCCTGCGGGCGAGGGCAGAGCAGGGACGGAGTGGGCAGGGGGTGGAGCGGCTGGGGTGGTGGGGAGGGGAGGGGCCGGTTTTTGGGCACTCAATCTCTAAAAGGTTCGCCATCACTACCCTACACCATTCCAGACAAGTGGTTGTCCAATCTCTTCTTGAAAGACTCGAGTGATAGAGCACCCACAACATCTGAAGGGAAGCCATTCCATTCGTTGACTGCTCTCACCTTTAGGAATTTTCTCCTTAGGTTTAGGTTGTTTCTCTCCTTGGTCATATCCATCTATTGTTTCTAGTCTTACCTTTTGGTGCTTTGGCAAATAGTTTGACTTTCTTGTCTTTGTAGGAGCCCCAAAATATTGGAATACTGCTGTCTTGTCTCCCCTAGTCCTTCTTTTCATTAGACTAGACATATCCATATTCCTGTATATGTCTAGGATATATCCACATTCGTCATATGCTTTAGCCTCCACCCCCTTAATCATCCTTGTTGCTCTAATCGGCACTCTTTCCAGAGTCTAAAAGTCTTTATATATATATATATATATTGTGGTGACCAGAACTGGATGAAGTATGCCAAGTGTGGACTTACTTGGAATAGATAAGTGTTTATGCCTCACCTGGTTTTAGAACAGAATAGAGCTAGAAGGGATCTTGGAGGTCTTCAAGTCCAGCCTCCTGCTCAAGCAGCAGAACCGTTCTATACCATCTCAGGTGATTGTCTAGCCTCTTCTTTAAAATCTCTAGTGATGGAGCGGCCACGATTTCTGGAGGCAAGCTGTTCCACTGGTTGATTGTCCTCACTGTCAGGAAGTTTCTCCTTAATTCCAGGTTGCTTCTCTCTTTGATCAGCTTCCAACCATTGTTTCTCGCCCTTCCCTCTGGTGCTCTGGTGAACAACCTGGCCCCCTCTGCCTTGAAGCAGCCCCTCAGATACTGGAATACTGCTATCGTGTCTCCCCTATTTCTTCTTTTCTTTAGACTAGCCAGACCCAAGTCCTGCAGCTGTTCTCCATATGTTTTGGTCTCCAAGCCTTTGATCATCTTAGTTGCTCTTCTATGAATTTTTTCCAAACTTTCCACATCTTTTTTGTAACATGGTAGCTAAAATTGGCTGCAGTATTTGACGTGTGGTCTTATTAGGGCTTTATAAAGCGGTACTAATACTTAGTTTTCTCGTTCCTGTTGTATTCTTATCTATTTATTGATTAAAGTTTTATGCCACCCATCTCCCCTCTAAGGCAACTCTTTTCAGCTTCCTGCTACTCTAGAGGAGAGTTTCCAATCACTTGACTTTAATGCACAGGTGTCAAACTCAATTGTGTCACTTGATGTATCCTGACATATCGTGACATTTTTTTTCCCTTTGTGGAGCTGGGATGGACATGGCCTCCATGTGACGCATCCGCCCACGGGCTTCCAGTTTGACACTCCTGCTTTAAAGCTTGGAAAAATTTGAATGAAAAACGCTCAATTGTGGGTAAGGTAGCAGTCGAATCAGTCCTATTTGGTAGGTAGCTGCTATATTTCATTTGCTCTGGTCTCTGCAATTGTAGATGTTCTCCTTGTTGTTGTTTTTTTGAGGAAGGCAAATTATGTTCTAGAAGCCACTGACGTCTGCAGCCCAGTGGTGTGTGCTGGAGTCAGCTGGTATGAGTTGATTGTTAAATTTTGGGAAATTTTTGAGCAGTCAAAAGCAGAGTTGAGCTGCAAATGCAAATTACATGATGAGTTGTTTAGCAGCTAGCACTGCGGTGGAAAACAGAGAGGGCAAAACTGTTAAATATTTATCAGCACACCTGTGCTTCAGCCTATCCTACATACCTGCTCTGTCAAACATTATAGGGATTGTCTTATATCAGTAGGAAACCAGTAACAGCTTAAATAGAGTTAAAGGTTGAGCAGTGATCTGGTTAAGATGACTTCTGATGACCTCGTAGAAACACCTGGGTCATTTTATTGGCAGCTATGGAAGATATTTGTTCTCAGGCAATGACACCCCCTATCTCCTGTTTACAACACAGTCCTTCCAGCCATTCCAAGAAGGCTCCACACCCATTTGCACTATTTAGGTGACCCTGAGGGCACAGATAAACCTCTAAGTGGTCTCAACAACTCTCAGGAAGAGTGCTAATGACTAGATGACTGCAAGGAATATAAATCCTTCCATCCTCCATTATTCAGTCAGAACTGAAGAAGCTTCTTGGATGAGAAATGAAATATCTTCAAGGAAAAACAAAGTCCTGTTTCCTTTTGAAAAAGCACCTTTGGGACAACCATGACCTGCTTGACTGAGAATCTCCATAAGACAGTGCCTTCTTAGAATTTTTCTTCTTAAACCTTCCTGTCTGGTTTACAACTCTGAGATTTGTTGATAGACTTCCATCCCAATGGAGGTCAGGTTTGATCTTGCTTAGCATTTTGAAGTTCTGCCAAGTATTAAGCCTCACTCTCTTTGACATATCTCAAAGGTACACACCTAATTCTGTCAAAATTAGATCTTTTAAAGTGTAAAAATACATCATATTCAGCCAATTTGATTTAGAAGGTTTGGGCTTTGCTTGTCAATCTTTTCTTTCCATTTGAGAATGTGGTATGCATATCCCTAGATAGGATGCAAACAAAACTTGCCCCAAACAGACTTGATATGTACTCTGAAGAACAGACATACAGAGCAGAAGCAATAGCTTCAGTCTTTTATACTTGACATTTGCTCAGTCTGACCTCAAGACATCTAATGGCTGTTGGTTCTACTTTTTCTTGCAGTCCAGGTCTGTTTTGCTGCTTATGTCAGAAGCGGATGGCTCTTGCAAGCACATTTATTAACCAAAGTTGGGGGTTGTTGGGGAGAGGAAAGGGAAAGAGGAAGGCGGAAGACATGGCATAGTTTATGAAATGAGACAGTGGGAGATTAAATGAGCCCACAGTACTTATGAAAAGAGAAAAGGCGAAGACTATTTCTAAAGGGATGAGTTGGGCCAAGGAGACATTTTCCTCATTTATTGTTTAAACCAGGCCAGTACTAATCTTAAAATCACTGTTCCCAATCCAGTAATCCAGGGGTGGACGTCTTTGTGAGCATCCTGGCTGCACTTAATTGTTTGGAGGAAGAACAGAATTGATTAGGCTAAGCAGACAAGACTCTGTTTCAGGCAGTGCTGGGCTTCAGGGTTAGTGACCATGGTTTCAACCAGGGGTCTCCAAATTTGGCAACTTTAAGACTTGTGGACTTCAACTTCCAGAAATCCTCAGCCAGCCGTGTTGCCAAGATGGAGAGCCCTGGTTTAGACAACAGATTTCTTGACTTTTTTATATCATCTTTGGCAGGCATCTTCAGATTCAGTCACAGTCTAAAGATGCCAGTCACAGTTACCAGCAAAATAGGTTGTCTAAACCATGGTCACTAAACCCTGAAGCCCAACACTACACAATACATACTCTATGTGAAAACCTACTATAAGGCCCTGATCTTTTCTAAGCCTTAAACTGTGGTTCTGTTTTTCCCGGGGTAAGGAAATAGTTGAAAACTTTACAGTTGAAGTTAAGACACTGATGCTAATGAAGGCTCCCAGATTCTCCATTCTTCCCCTGCCCTAGAGGCCAGGCTGACTACACACACTGGGAGAGAGTGAAATCTTTTGGGATGAGACTGTATTTCATTGAATCTACAAGAACCATCCATTAATTTCTCTTGAAATGGATTTGGTATTTTCACTCCCAGAGGGATCCACAATAAAATAATATTTATGGCTATAGTTTGGCTTGTGGTCATATTGTCCTGTAGAAGCCCTGGAGGATTGAGGTGCGATTTGTAGGAAAATGACTGAGGGAGAAAAATGTTTGTTTCCAACTTAGCTATTAAAAAGCCCAGAGTGCTCCTAGAAACACCTTGTCTCATAGCTGAGTTCCTTCTTCAGCAATTTCTGTCTACAAGACGCTAAATGTTTCCAGAGGAATTCTAAGAAACCTCAGAAAAGAAATGAAAACCATAGGCAAACTTAGTACTACTGTAAATGTGCTACACTATTTAAAATTTATGCAAAGATAAAAAGATTCTTGAGGTACTTTACCCAGCTCAGTTTTTTTAAAAAAATCCTCACTAGATAATAATTTAAGTATCCTTAGTTTTTTTTTAAGTCTCACATGATGGAGTTCACTGGAGAAAGCAATTATGTTGGGAAGAATTAGCAGTAAAAGGAAACCAGGTCATCAAAAAACACAATGGCTGGACACCATCAAAGCTGACACTAGCCAGAGCATAGAACAACTCAAAGAAGCAGTGCAAGATTGTAAGATGTGGAGAGACCTGGACCACAGAATAACCAACAGTTGGGCACAATTGAATGAATAACATCAACATCAGTTTTTTTAAAAAATAAATCAGTTGACTGGTCTGTTAAAGGAGGTTGCTATACAGCATGAAATTTTTTTTGAGGATCTTCATAGCCCTGGTAATGTATTGAAATTTGGCTCACCAAAAACAACATAGATACATAAAAGCCACCATTAATGATCCCATCTCTGGATGTTTGTTCAATGACAAGACCAACTGAGATGCACGGGTTTTCCTCCCAAATCAATGAATCTAGAGTAGAATCTCAGGCCCCATTCAATGTCCAGCCTTGCAGTTTGGACCTTGCAACTGCAGAGATAGATTCTGTTGTTTTCAACTCCAGATAGACGTAATCTTCTTGTTAAAGAAAAACTATGAATCATCTGGTAAACTTAAAGATGAACAGATTTATGACAGTGTCAATTTTCATGGGCAGATGCATAGAACATGGTACTGGAAGAGGATTATATAGGCACCCCTGGTTGGAAGGAAAAAAAATATATGTAAAAAAACAATGTAGTAGAGCTTTAGGAAACAATATATACTTAAGGAACTCCAACCATTATGAAACAATTTTTGAATGTGACACAAGCTTCTTAAGTGGGCTTTTGACCAATCATACCCTTATACTCTATTTTAGACCTTCATGGTAAAGCAGAAATATTATTGAACACCAATATCCTCCAGGCTCCTTAAATCCTAAACATATGCACACGGACAAAATAGTAAGGAATTTTAAAGTCATTGAATCCAGTTTTCTGCTGATGGTTATTTCCCTAACAGATGCAACCCAGTTAAAATATTTCCAGAACTGCTCCACAGAAAAGTACTGATGGCTAGGATGTTAAAAATCTGTTTTCCTCCATTTTCCATGGCTGGAAATTCTAATTCATATGAAGTGACAGACACAAATCTAGGTACCCGGTTGCAGCTTCAGAGACTTTCTAGTTTTCTTAGATAGAGAATTCCTTCCATGATGGAATGTATAAGTCATCCTAGACTTACAACCGTTCATTTAGGGACCATCCAAAGGTACAACAGCACTGAAAACAGTGACTTATGACCATTTTTCAGACTTACGACCAGTGGTGGGATTCAAATATGTGAACAAGCAGTTCTCTGTGTGGGTGTTGCTTCCGGAAGTCCATTCTGGGCCTGGGCAACAAACAATTAGCTACTGGTTCTACTGAACTGGTGCAAACCAGCTGGATCCCACCACTGCTTATGACCCTTACAGCATCCCTGTGGTCTTGTGATCAAAATTTGGACACTTGGCAACTGACTGTGCCAGTTGTTACGGGGGCTGCAGTGTCCCAGAGTCATGTGATCATCTTTTGTTACCATCTGACAAGCAAAGTCAATAAGGAAACCAGATTCACTTAACAATCGTGTTACTAACTTAACAATAGTGATTCATTTAACGGCTGTAGCAAGAAAGGTTGTTAAGATGGCACAACTTAACAAGTGTCTTGCTTAGCAATGGAAACTTTGGGCTCAATTGTGATCATAAGTCAAGGACTACCTGTATTATAATACAAATTTGAAAACAAATTTCCACTCTCTGAGGTCTGAAGTGGGAGTGGAAAATACAGAATGTGGGCTCCAATCAGCTCCAGCTTGACTTTAAATACATTGTGTTGCATATTTGCAACATTGAAATATATTTAAATTTGAGAAACAAAATATTTGCTGTTTACATTGCATGAATTCACTGAACTGTGCACAAATGTGAGGTTTGATGACAGGAATCATTTAGATAGGCAGTGTGCCCTGTGTGCCCTCTGATAGGCTCCCCTCCTAACTTTTTAATATTCTTCTAATCAAAGAATTACTCTTTTTTTGAATCATGTTTTTTAAAAAATAAAAAGATAGGTAAAATTAAGTAGAAGCTGACAGCTTGTCAACCCTTCATAGCATCCTGCAGCGTATCTGGTCTCCATGAAGTCACCCTGCTGGGATGGTAGAAACTAAGAGGAAAATGGTGTGAAAGGGGAAAAAATATGTATTTTTCACTGAACTAAAACATCCAACATGTTTCTGCTACTGGGTTGGTGAAAAATATCCTTCTGATGAAATGTTTGTCTCCCGATCAATAGGCATATGGAGCTCCACTAAGGCAGCCATTTTCTAAGTGGACTAGTTTCCCATGGCAGCCATTTTGTGAGTGGACCCACCCAAGCCTTTCCCAAATGCTGAATGTGTTTGCCTTGTTTTGGATCACTAAATAGAACAGCTGGTCCAAATTTGATCCACTGCTGGCTTGTAGATCCTGGCTGCTGAATGAAAGAGGAAAGATTTCATCTTTTAAATGAGTTCCCCACTTTTTAATACCTAGAATGCCACCTAAACTCTAAAGGAGATTGCTATATATTTATCATTTTTCTTCTTCTAAATGTGTTCAGCTTTCACACAATAATCAGTTAAACTCATTTGTTAAATGCAAGTAAGATTCCATTTATTGGTGGTAGCTCTCATAAAACGACTATAATAAGATTTTTTTCCCTCCCCTTCTTCTCCACTTTACTGAAACTTAATTGAATTTTAATGAAATGGCCCAATGGATGTGCTTGTACATTTTCTGAAAAGCTGAAACCCAGATCATCCCTCACTCTCCCCAATTGGGACAGAGTGTAACAGGAAAGGGGCATTTGTTGTTCAATTGCTAAAAATCATGTCCAACTCTTTGTGACCTCATGGACCACAATACACCAGGCCTCACTGTCCGCCACTGTCTCCTGGACTTTGCCCAAATTCATGTTCATTGTGTTGATGATACTATTTAACCATCTCATCCTTTGCCTTCTCCTTCTCCTTTTGCCTTCCATCTTTCCCAACTTATCCAATGAGTCCTTTCTTCTCATTTGGTGGCCAAAGCATTTGGGCTTCAGCTTCAGTAGATGTCCTTCCAAAGAACAGTCAGTGTCAATTTCTGTTCGGATTGACTGATAGAATAGAATAGAATAGAATAGAATAGAATAGAATAGAATAGAATAGAATAGAATAGAATAGAATAGAATAGAATAGAATAGAATAGAACAGAACAGAACAGAACAGAACAGAATAGAATAGAATAGAATAGAATAGAATAGAATTTGATTTCCTTGCAGTCCAATGGACTCCCAAGAGTCTTCTCCAGCATCAGCAATTTGAAAGCATCAGTTCTTTGGTGCTCAGCCTTCCTTATGGTGTAACTCTCACTGCCATGATTTACTACTAGGAAAACTGGGAAAGGGGCATTGGGTAGATTATTATTATTTTTTTACATTTTATCATGTAGCAGCATTTGGCCCATCTGCTTGGGCTCAGAAGCTAAGAATGCTTCCTTCTTCAGAAGGAAAACCACTAGGAAATTCTTGGGACGTAGACAAAATCAGAAATCAAAAAGAGTCTCAGAAAATGGCAATATCAAACCACTTCCATGTTATTGCCAAAACAACTGCATTGACATGTCCAATGCAACTCCCAGGAGTTGAAATTGACTTGAGGGTGTCTTTATAAATGTCTATTAACCAACCATGGTTAAGCAAACCATATATAGTGCAGTGTGGGAACTAAGTTGTTAAACTGAAAGAGTTTTCCTCTTTCTCAGGCAGAGACGTTTTCTGTCCCATGCTATCCAATCTTTTTAACTCAGAAGAACCTTTGACCTTGAGCCTAGCATTCCAAGAAAGGTGAAGGAGGAGGACATAAATCTGGGCTGAAATTAACTTGACCAGGCGTGGCAATGGAATCTGAGTCATTAAAGAAAAAGTCCTTTCTAATGGCCTTTCTCCAATAATCTCATTTCTGTTTTTTTATTTCATAGCAGTCTTTATAGCAGCTGGCTGTCTGCCATGATATGAATCTAAATGTCACTAATTCTATGATGACTTTGCCCATATTTTACATCTGAACATTTAAGGATTGTCTTTTCTCCTTTGGGCAAGAATCAGAAATGGCTAGGAAATCATATTGCCCACATATTTAATGCCAAACCTGGAGATTTATTTCCTTTGCCCTTTCTCCTCCCCCTTCCCTTTCCCCTTCTTCTCCTCCACCTGTTCATCCCTCTTTCTTCTCCTCCTTGAAAACACAAGCATCTTCGTGTCTATGAAGATTCTCAATCCTCCAGGTCATGGTTGTCCCAAAGGTGCTTTCTCAAAAAGGAACCTGGACATTTATTTTTATTTTATTTTTTGCTTTTCCTTGAAGATGTTTCACTTCCTCAGTGAGAAGGAAATCATCTTCAAGGAAAAACAAAGAAAGGCCATTTGCCATTTGGAAAAAGTACTTTTACAACTAGCAGCTTCAGGAAGACAAAAAAAAAAAAGAGAAAAAGTATACATGTAGAGAAAGTCAAAGGAATGAAAAGAACGGAATGCCTCGAACAAAATCTTCCTTTGATTTATAGCCTGTCTCAAATTAGAAACAATTTTCCAAGTTACTGAATGAAAGCCACATTTTGGTCCATGTGGCAACTTTAGCCAGTGTATTACTTTGCTGTGGTGCCAATCGTTGGTGGGTTGGTTATGGTCAGCTCATCAAATCCTTGACCTTGGCACACAATGACACTTTTGCCAGGTTCAAGAAAATCCATGTTTGTATATTCCACATTAGTGTGGAGTGTGATGGAATCTCCATCTATTTTGTAGATAATATTAGTGTCAAATAGGGTCATCTGTTTTTAGCATTTTGGCTAACCACTGTGATATTTTCCACTCGGCTGTTGTAAGATGCTATCTGTATTCTACCTCATTGCCTTAATATGTTTCTGAATTGATGTCCAAATCCTGTAAGAAGATGACATTTCAATTTATTTCAGAAATTTCAGTACAGCTATTGTGATCTCATCAAATTAGTGCTCCAAACTATGGCATGTCCAAGATCAGTAAAGCATGTCACTGGGCAACTAACCAGAACTAGAAATCATAAATAGAACTTGGTGCCATTAAATTGGATTTGATGTGATGTCTAAATCATTAGATAGTAGCTGCTGGCCACTGCTTTTGGCATTCCAAGATTGTTACATTATAAAAAACAGGAGGAGAACTGGGCAGATAGAAAATGGAAGAATTGCATTAGATGTGCAATTAAAAAAATATATGAGAAAGAGACTTACTTTAAAGATTGGATCTATTGTATTTAATCAGACAATAACTGATAAGAGATGGTATTAAGAAACAAATAAGGATATTTGATCCAGGACCCATGAGGGTTAATTTTGGGGATGATTTGGGATAGTTAAGAAGCCGTGGTAAGTTTTCTATGAGTTGATTACAATAGCAGTTTGTTAACAGAGGGTTTTGGAATTTTAATCTTGTTTTTTATTATTGCTGTTCTTCCTATTAACTATTTTGTTATTAATATAATATATAGATGGCAGGTTAACAATTTGTATATAGAATTAGTAGTTTAATATTTTGACATTATTTTGGCTTGTTTCTCAAGTGGTGGGAAACTAATATTGTTGTAATATACAAATCAGAATTTAACTAGGGAGGACAATGTGTGTATATGTATTAGTCTTTTTTCAGTGCACCTTTTTATTTTTAATGTCTTGCTTGTTCTATTTTTTCTTATTGTTTTTTTTAAATGGTGCTTTATATTTTTACTTTTTTGAATAAAATAAAAAATGATTAAGAAAATGGGTAAATATCTGGCTTGCAAAAATATGTATGGACACACCTACATTTCGTATGGGGCGCTTAGAGATCTCTGAGCTTGGTGGTTTCCTTACAGACATTTCATTACCAAACTAGGTAACATCATTAGTTAAATCAGAAGCACCAAGAACCCCACGGGCGGGAGGAGTCACCTGGGAGGAGTTTGACTCTGTGACTCCGGAGGAAGTGGACAGGATTATGGGGAGACTGAGCTCCACCACATGTTTATTGGACCCGTGCCCTTCCTGGCTGGTTTATGCAGCCCGGGAGAGGACACGCAGCTGGTTCCAAGCAGTTATATCAGCTTCTTTGAGTGAGGGTAGCTTCCCTGCCATCTTGAAAGAGGCGGTGGTGAGGCCCCTCCTCAAGAAGCCTGCCTTGGACCCAGCTGTATTGAACAACTTTCGTCCGGTCTCCAACCTTCGCTTTCTTGCGAAGGTTGTTGAGAGTGTGGTGGCGCATCAGCTCCCTTTGGTCCTGGATGAAGCGGATTATCTAGACCAGTACCAATCGGGTTTCAGGCCCGGGCACAGCATGGAGACGGCATTGGTCGCGCTGGTGAATGATCTCTGGAGGGCTCAGGACAGGGGTCATTCCTCTGTTCTAGTCCTATTAGACCTCTCAGCGGCTTTCGATACTATCGGCCATGGTATCCTGCTGCGGCGTCTCAGGGGATTGGGAGTGGGAGGCACGGTTTTACAGTGGTTCTCCTCCTATCTCCAGGGACGCTCGCAGTCGGTGTTGACAGGAGGGCAGAGGTCGACCGCGAGGTCTCTCGTTTGTGGAGTTCCTCAGGGGTCGGTCCTCTCGCCTCTCCTGTTCAACATCTATATGAAACCGCTGGGTGAGATCATTCGTGGCTTTGGAGTTGGGTATCATCAGTATGCTGATGATACCCAGCTTTTTCTTTCGACCCCAAACCACCCCAGTGATGCCCTCAACGTGATGTCCCGTTGCCTGGAGGCGGTTCGGGTCTGGATGGGGAGGAACAGACTTCAACTCAACCCCGACAAGACCGAGTGGCTTTGCATACCTTCATCCCGGGTCTATTCAGATATTCCATCTCTTTCTATGGGGGGTGAATTATTACCCCCCGTAGATAGGGCTCGCAACTTGGGAGTCCTCCTAGATTCACGGCTCACCTTGGAAGATCACATGGTGGCTGTGACTAGGGGGGCTTTTGCCCAGGTTCGCCTGGTGTGCCAGTTGCGGCCCTATCTAAGCCGGGATGATTTATGCACGGTCACTCACGCACTCGTGACCTCTCGTCTAGACTACTGCAATGCTCTCTACATGGGGCTTCCCTTGAGGACCACCCGGAGGCTCCAACTGGTACAGAATGCAGCCACGAGACTTGTGTTGGGAGTCTCCCGATACTCCCATGTCACACCTCTGCTCCGTGAGCTGCATTGGTTACCAGTTGTCTTCCGGGTGAGATTCAAGGTGCTAGTAATGGTGTTTAAAGCCCTACATGGCAGGGGTCCGGAGTACCTTAGGGAACACCTGCTGCCGGCGTCAACTTCCCTCCGCCCTGTGCGTTCCCACAGAGAGGGCCTCCTCAGGGTGCCACCAGTCAGAGAATGCCGACTGGTGGCCCCCAGGGGGAGATCCTTCTCTGTGGGCGCCCCGGAGCTATGGAACCAGTTACCGGTTGAGCTCCGGACGGCGCCCGATCTTCGCTCCTTTAGCCGCGATCTGAAAACATACTTGTTCGAGCAAGCCGGCCTGGCCTGAGGGGGGATTGGTGGGGTTTTTTACTATTTTTATTGGGTTTTTTTATCATGTATTAACTGTATTTTTAATCGGGCATGTATTTAATTATCTTTTATTTTTTGTAAATTTCTGTGTTTTATTCTTGCCCTGTACACCGCCCTGAGTCCTTCGGGAGAAGGGCGGTATAGAAATATTAATAAATTAAAATTAAATTAAATTTCAACCCTGAGCTATAAATATTCTCTTCTATCATTACCTACATTTGGTTTTGTTCTTCTTTGAATCATAAACACACATTAGTAGTTCAACTTGTCTACAGCAGAAACTGCCCTGCCATTAAATAGATCTGGCCCTACCATTAGATAATAGCTTGGGTGGAACAGTGACTTAAGAGATCTTAATTTAAATCCTGATGATAACTCCCAAACTCCATCCAAGCAGTTAGTTCATTTGCAGCTGGCCACTTAGTCAACTGCTCTATGGTTGCATTCCTATACATGTTTAGTTGTGTCAGAATGAAAAAGGGTTAGCATTTTGTGCTAACTCCAAAAAGGAAAACTGCCCAGCTAATTGATCTAGTCAACTATGCAATGGGGATTATATTAGCCCTAAATGAGTGCCACCAGAATGGGATTGCAAAAACTCAGATGACTACAAGATGGCAGTAGGGGTTTCTCAATCTAGCAACCCTATCTAACTTTGTATAAATAGTAATAGCACTTAGACTTATACGTATACCACTTCACAGTGCTTTACAGCTCTCTCTAAGTGGTTTACAGAGTCAGCATATTGGCCCCAAACAATCTGGGTCCTCATTTTACTGATCTTGTAAGGATGGAAGGCTGAGTCAATTGTGAGCTGGTAGAATCAAACTGCCGAACTGCAGTCAGCCAGCAGTCAGCAAAAGTAGCCTGCAGTATTGCATTCTAACCACTGCACCACTATGGCTTATAAAGTTAAGCTAATTCCCTCTTATTCAACATATCATGGGAAATGTTGTGGAGTTAACCAAACTGTATCCTGAGATCTATACAACACTTTGGAGATTCTTCTATAACAGAGGTCTCCAATCTTTCCAGCTCAGTGGACCAGTGGAGACAGCAACAGCGAGGTGGGGGTGGGGAGACAGGATAGCTGCAGACACATACATGTGTGCACACCACTTTCACAAACACAGCTTTGCGCTTGTAAGCAGACACATACACTCACCCACTACTTCCATGGCCCGGTTCCAAAATGACCATTCACCTCTATTTAAGAAAATCCTAAGCCTAAGCTAATTGCCAATGTAACTCAGCTGATCAATTGAAACAATGTCCAAGTGTCAGATGAAACATTTTTTGATTAGCTGGGAACTACACTTAATATTTTTTTTTATGGCAAGGAATCACAGACGGTGGGAGAAAGATACCCCAAAGGCCAGACCATACCTTGTGAGAGTGGATCCTTTCAAAGATTTCTGCCTCTTTCAAGATATGGTAACATATTCCTTTCTTTCCTTTCTCAAAAGTATGGTAAGCCATCCAACAGATTACTATTAGTTGAGAGCCCTGGTGGCACAGTGGTTAGAATGCAGTATTGCAGGCTAATTCTGCCCACTGCCGGGAGTTTGATCCTGACAGGCTCAAGCCTTGACTCAGCCTTCCATCCTTCCCAGGTCAGTAAAATGAGGATCCAGATGGTTGCAGACAATATGCTGAGATTTATAAACCTCTCGGTGAGTGCTGCAAAGCACTAAAGGATGGCATATAAGTCAAAGTGCTATTGCTGTTGCTGTTGTGGTGGATTTGGAGAACCTCAGAAAGAAGATAGAGAAGTTGTTTGAATGTATACTGTGAATTAGGCACTCAAGCTTCTTGCATTTGGTCATTGTTTTCACTTCTCCTTCTAGAAGAATTGAAGGCACCACTGGAAGAATACGTCAACAAGAGATATCCAGGCCTGGTGAAGGTCGTCCGTAACCAGAAAAGAGAAGGTTTGATCCGAGCTCGCATTGAAGGCTGGAAAGTGGCCTCAGGGCAGATTACAGGCTTCTTTGATGCACATGTGGAATTCACCGCAGGCTGGTAGGTGACCATGTAAGATGTGCTGTTATAATCCTTCACTGTCAGCTCATTTCTCTTTCACAATTCTTTTTTTTTAATTGAATTGAAGGGGACAAAAAGGAAACAAAATTGCAGACTACATTTCAAATGTGACAAGACAATATCTTGACCAAAGGTTACTGCATTTCTATTTACTTGTGTTTACGTTTTCCCTTCTCTGTTAATAAGACTTTCCAAGGCAAGGAATGAGCAATATTGCACAAAAGGGGAAAGGAAGAAAGAAAAAAACAACAACACCCCAATGTTTAAAGTTTGGTAAGATTCAGCCGGTTCACACCACTTTGGCAGAAATGGTAGCTAATTTTTTTGTTGCCCAGGCCCAGAATGGACCTCCGGAAGCGGCATCCACACAGAGAACCGGTTGTTCACGTATTTGAATCCCATCAGTGGGTAAGACCACACTTGGAATACTGCAATCTAAAAAAAGATGTTGAGACTCTAGAAAAAGTGCAGAGAAGAGCAACAAAGATGATTAGGGGATAGGATGCTGAAACATAACAAAGAATGGCTGCAGGAATTGGGTATGTCTAGTTTAATGAAAGGAATGATAGCAGTGTTCCAATATCTCAGGGGCTGCCCCAAAGAAGAGGGAGTCAAGCTATTCTCCAAAGCACCTGAAGGCAGGACAAGAAGCAATGGATGGAAACTAGTCAAGGAGAGAAGCAATTTAGAACTAAGGAAAAATTTCCTGACATTGAGAACAATTAATCGGTGGAATGACTTGCCTCCAGAAGTTGTGGGTGCTCCAATACTGGAGGTTTTTAAGAAGGGATTGGACACCCATTTGTCTGAAATGGTATAGGGTTTCTTGCCAAAGCAGGGGGTTGGACTAGAAGACCTCCAAGATCCCTTCCAACTGTTATTTTGTTATTCTGTTATTTATTCCCCTGTGGGAATAAATATGAAAAACCTCTGTGAAAAGCATGTCTCTGCTCTCTCCTTTGCTCTCTCCTTTGCTTAAGGTCTATAAATCTGAATTACAAGTAGTCCTCAAGGTACAACCACAAATGAGCCCAACATTTCTGTTGCTAGCCGAGGCAGTTATCAAATGAGTTTTGCCCCACTTTGGGACCTTCCTTGCCACAGTTGTTAAGCAAATCACTGCAGCAGTTAAATTAGTAACACGGTTAAATGAACCCTACTTCTCCACTGACTTTACTTTTCAGAAGGTCACAAAAGAGGATCATCCCAGGACACTGCAACCGACATAAATACATGCCAGTTGCCAAGCATCCGAAGTTTGATCATGTGACCATGGGGATGCTGCAGTGGTCATAAGTGTGAAAAACAGGCATAAGTTATTTTTTTCAGTTCTCTTGTAACTTTATTTATTTTATTTATTTTTATTACATTTATATCCCGCCCTTCTCCGAAGACTCAGGGCGGCTTACAAGCTTAGCAGTAGCCTTCATTCTATGTATATGCCTGCTTGTTAGGGCTTTCATACACACCCCAAGCGGCATTATTACAAAGTCAGCTTATTGCCCCCAACAATCTGGGTCCTCATTTTATCTACCTCGGAAGGATGGAAGGCTGAGTCAACCTTGAGCCTGGTGGGATGCGAACCTGCAATAATTACAAGCAGCTGGTGTTACTTAAGGAGGCATTAGCCCACTGCTCCACCACATAGTAAGGGCACATTTATTTTTATTTTATTTATTTATTTTAATCCCATTTATATCCCACCCTTCTCCGAAGACTCAGGGCGGCTTACAAGCTTAGCAGTAGCCTTCATTCTATGTATATGCCTGCTTATTAGGGCTTTCACACACACCCCAAGCGGCATTATTACAAAGTCAGCTTAATTGCCCCCAACAATCTGGGTCCTCATTTTACCTACCTCGGAAGGATGGAAGGCTGAGTCAACCTTGAGCCTGGTGGGATGCGAACCTGCACTAATTGCAGGCAGCTGGTGTTACTTAAGGAGGCATCAGCCCACTGCTCCACCAAGTGACTTTGGACAGTCACTAAGTGAATGGCTCTAAGTCAAGGACTACCTGTGTTCTGCAATTCATTAGGGCTTGCAGAGTTTGTAGGCAAAGCGTACCAGCATAATTCTCTTAATCAATTGGTGTGTCTAAGAGCAAAAAGGCATTTGTCCATTTCAAAGGATCCGAAAATAAAGTATCAGAATCCTAGGAGATTCTGAGACAAAGCAATCAAGCACTTGGCATACAGAGCAACTGCACAACAATAATATGGTTTTTGCATGGAAAATATTGCACTTTTGAAGCTAGACATAGCTTCCTCTGCATTTTGAGAATTGCAAATGCCACGTCTTAAAAAAGTGGCCTAACCATAAATCAAATGAGAGTTCAAGAATGGCACAAAAATGACATTGACAAAGCAGTTCAAGGATTATGAACAGAAAGCCTTCATCTCCCCCTTAAGCTTTTATCTAAAGCCCATCATAGGTTTCCTGGCCATTCCACATTATTTCACTATGACAAGTCATAAAATGTGTAAAATCGGATTTAATACAAGAGCAGAGAATCCCAACATTTTCAGAGAACCTGTTAGGGGAAGAGTGTGCAGTTGACTGGAATAGGACACAGGAAGGAAGCGACAATTGAAATGGAAGCAAGTCACTGTGCCTGACTGAAAAAATGTTGCATATTGATCAGGACAAAGTTGGACTCCCCCACACTTTTTTTAACAGCAATTTTATAATGAAGCATATAGAATGGGGAAAGGAATGCAGCTTCCAAGAAGTTTTAAAGAAGAGATCGGACTTTTAACTTTTAAGTTAGAACAGCCCAATAGCATCTGTGGCAAGCCGCAGTGCTGCCAAAATTGTAACGTTTCATGACATCATCGCACAAATCCTGTCATTCCAAAATTGCATCACAATGTCTGATATCAGGTATCAAGTATCAAGATCACATGAAATGTTAGTACCTTTTTATACTGTACTGGTAATTCCACGCTTGAAACAATGCATCCAGTTGTGGCCGCAGATGTTGAGAGTCTAGAAAGAGTTCAGAGAAAAACAACAAAGATGATTAAGAGGCTGGAGGCTAAGGCATACAGTCAACGGTTACAGGAATTGAGTGTGTCTAGTCTAATGAAGAGAGAAACTAGGTGTGAGATGCTAGCAGTCTTTCAATATTTGAGATGCTGTCCCAGAGAAGAGAGACTCAACTTACTCTCCAAAGCACCCGAGGGCAAGACTAGAAGCAACGGGTGGAAACTAATCAAGGAGAGAAGCAACCTAGAATTAAGGAGACATTTCTTGACAGTAAGAACAATTAATCCATGGAAGGGCTTGCCTCCAGCAGTTATGGGTGGTCCCTCACTGGAGAGATTGGACAGCCATTTGTCCTGAATGGTACAGGGTCTCCTTTTTAAGCAGGGCTTAGATTAGAAGACCTCCAAGGTCCCTTCCTACTCTGTTATTCTGTATTCTAGTCTGTGTTCCAGTTCTAGGAAAGGTTGCAATTGGCATATAAGAAGGAGTGATTCAAAACTCCTTACTTGTTCCTCAAGCAAGGTTTGTAAGTCTAAGTGTGCTCCTAAATTGCAAACTAGCTGCAGCCAGCAAAATGCCACCCTAGTTAGTGTAGGCTGTGGGATCAAGGAGAAATTGGGTACCTTATGCTTTTAGGGAACACCAAATAGTTATACATCAGGTTACCTCTTGTATATCATTCTATTCCTGGGCACAGTCACCATGACAACCATTTTGCAAGAACACCCACGCTTGACTCAAAATTCCAAAGGTGCCTATGACCCTCAAGATTTTTTTTTACTGTTTTGGAAAGAACATAGATAAGGGAGAAGCATATAAGAGGCACATGCCAGAATACCAGCATAACAGAGTTGGAAGGGACCCTGGAGGCCTTCTAGTCCAACCCCCTGCTCAAGCAAGAAACTGTATACCGTTTCAGACAAGTGGTTATCCAATCTCTTCTTAAAATCCTCCAGTGTTGGAACATCCATAACTTCTGGAGGCAAGTCGTTCCACTGATTAATTGTTGTAACTGTCAGGGAAGGTGTGGTATTAGATGTGATGTAGAGAATATGGGTAGAGTAGTGCTAGGAGGAAATTACATCTCAGGAATGGCCACTCCCAGGAGAATGGAGATGCTTTAAGTAGTATCCTTGGCTTGGATCCTGAATGACTCTTGTGTCTGTTTCCGTTCTTGGTGGGCAGGCTAAGATCACCATTAGCCTGTTTTGATTCATGAGTTCCTTAGACCAACAACATACTAGGATTAACATTGTTTCACATACTTGATTCCTTGAAATCCTATTTTCCTTGTTCAAAGTTTGGATGAAATTCAGTTTCAGGAACATATTTGGTACCTTGGAAAGTGATATGGGCAGCGTATAAATTTAGCAGACAAGTAAAGGGTTCCATGATGGGAAGCCACCCTCTCTCAATCTCTCTTACTATCCTAAACACAGCTAGTATTCTGAGTAAGAACAAGGACCTTCAACAATAGGCAATGTTCAAGCAATGAGCAGATCCAGGAGTAGAAGGCCTGCAAATCCTCCCCTTAATGGTTTGCTCATTTCTCCTTGTTTCCAAGTTCAGCTTTAAGTGCTTTACAAATGCTTTCTTCTTCTTTCTTACTTTGGATAACAACAATGGGTGGATTTTATTACTGTGAGAATATTCTTCCTAGTCAATGAGAGGAAGCTGCTGCTGTTATTGGCTATTGATTGACATATTGATTTGGTGTTTATATTTTGTTATACAATGCATAGTATTGAAGTATTTAAACTACTTAGATTTTAGTTAGGGGTATGAATGAAGCAACTTATAACACCTAGTAATTAATAGCAGAGAGCCAGTCTTGGTGTAGCATAAAGGCACTAGACTTTAGCATGCAAAAGGCTGTGAGTTGTAATCCTGTCTTCAACACAAAGCCAACTACATATCTTGAGTCAACCTCACTCTCTCCATGCTAGGGAGAAGACAACCACATGGCAATCACTTCTAAAAATGTTGCCAGGATAATTGCTTGGAATTGTCCAGGCACTCACCAATAAAGAAGACTGATTTAAAGGCATAAACAAATAAGTAACTATTATAAGAAATTGTGACCCCTTCTGAGCCAGGTTTTCAAAACAGGACAAATTCTTAAAACAGAGATGAGATTTATTCGACAGCAAAACAGACCGTTTAGCAATTGAAGGTGGCCACAAATTAAAAGAAAAGTTTGGTCACATTTATGGAAAGGTCTATCTTTTGTTGTGGAAGTTATGAATGTAGTCTGTTCCCCCCCACCCCTGCCGCCAAAAAAAAAAAAAGCTGGGTCCAGTAAAGAAGAAATGCAGCTTCTTACTCTGCAGGGTTTTGTGTCATGGTTCCAACAGATGAAACTCTTCAAAAGAACTTGGAGGCATTGTTTACCTTCAAGAATCTTTTATTCGATAAACAAAGTATGGGCACTACATAGTCGAAACCAAAAACTAAATTCCTCTCCCCTGGATACAAAGTAACAAAGCACAATTCCCTCCTCCAATAAATAGTCATAAATCACATTCCCCAATTAGCTTGAAGTGTGGGTTTTCTCCCCAGCTCTCCAGCCTGCCAAAACTCTATCAACTCTGGGCCCCATGACCTTGGGTTCCCACAGCTGAGTTATTATTGTTATAACTAGCTGGACTCTCATCCACATTTCCCCTCCCAGCATCAACTACCTTTAAAAGCAATAGTGAAAAATGGCTGCATTTTCAACTGTTGTCAAAGCAAGAACATCTGATGTTAGCAGCATTGACACTTTGCCTTTTGAGAGTCCAGGTATTGACCCTGGGTGATAGATTTGCCATTGGGGGAAGTCTATTATGTGTGCAAAACATTTTCATATCTTGAAGGGATTGTCTTTAGTTTTAATTAAGTTGCTGGTTTCCAATATTCTAGCTAAAGGCATGCTTAGTTTCAGTGAAACAATGAAAATCTTTTGTTTTATTGTCTAGGGTTCACTGATGAGTCAGAGATGGCCAGGTTTAGTGAGTGGCATGGATGGCAAAGGTCATATGGAGGTTTTTCTTCTCATGTTACCTAAAGACTATCTCATCAATATTCCAACTAGGAGATTTACCAGCCTCCTACAAAAGTACCAAATACTAACAGATGAAAATTTGTAAGAGAAGGAGTGGCAAAACCTGTGGGCAGAGTCAAAAGAGAAATCAGCCTAGAATCCCTACATAGCCATAAATGAACTAAGTCCAATTCCCTTTGAATTCCATTGGCCCTTATCTAATTCCAAGCAGGTGCTAACTATTAGTTCAGAAGATTCTTGTGCATAGGCATGATTAGTAATAAATCAGCTTAATTGGACCTCCAGGTATGGACCTGTTCTTTCATGCCTGACAGTAAACATTAAACTTATTTATTACTTACAGTTACACCTGCTTAGGGTTAAATAAGGGTTAACAGTATTGGGTGGCAGACTTAGTTTGCTTGTGGCTATATAAGGATTCTAGGCTGATCCCTTGTTTAACTCCTAACCCAGGTTCTGCCCTGCCTTCCCCTACAAAATAATTTGCATTGGCTTACATACAGTCCAGTGGACATCTCTTCCTTTCTCCTGAGGCTGTAATACATGCTTTTCATTTTTATTAATGTCATTTGAAAAAAAATTCTGTGGTGAGGTAGCAAGACTGATGTGAGTCTTACAGAGCACTCTTGATTCTTTAAAGTACAATTAGACTTCATTTTGCCATTTATTTATCTGCTATGCTTCCATCCTTCCATTCTTCCAGGAATTCAAGATGGTGCCACTAACATTTCTCCTCCTTACTTTTCCTTGTGAAGTAGCTTGGCCTGGAATAGAGAGACTAGTCAAGGTCACCCAAAAGGTTCTATGGCTGAGCAGGGCCTTGAATTTTAATTTTGCCAGCCCTAAACACAAGAGGAAACCAATTAACCATGATTACTTTTAACAAAACCACTTTAAACTCCTCTTCTTAAAAGCTACTTTATGACAGAGATATCTATTGAAGAGTATCAGTAGAGTTAAATTCTATTTTGTGAGAAGATTAGAATTAATAGGTCCTTCTGTTTCCTCCTCATCTCGTGGCCAACTTGATTTTATTTTTTAGAAAAGAGAGTTTCTCTTCCGCTTTCTGCTTGATATAAATGTGACAGGACAGCCTAATGCACAATTCATCCTGGGCCACAAAAAGTAGACGCTATTGCTCCCAGGAGGAAAATTGTAGAATATCTGCAAAACAGATGGGAGGGGGCAGATGGATTTCAAATGGAGCTATTGGTGTTTCCTTTTGAACAACGAACCCCAAAGATACATTTCAAAGGCATCTTTTCAACCCTGGCATCTATAGGTTGAGCTTAAATGCTCTTATCCCTCTCAGGTTGCTCATTCTTCAGAGCTGGGTGTTATATATGCAGCAGTAAAGGCTGCTGTTTACTAAAAGGGCATCTGAAAGACCTTCTCTGGAGGCAATATTAAGCTTTTGACTATGCTGAGAGACTGTTGACTAAGAAAACAGGTTGGTATCCACACCCTGTGGATGACTTCATAGCATTAGCAAGAGTAATAGCACTTAGACTTATATATCGCTTCATAGTGCTTTACAGCCCTCTCTAAATGGTTTACAGAGTCAGCATATTGTCCCACAACAACCTGTGTCCTCATTTTACCGACCTTGGAAGGATGGAAGGCTGAGTCAACCTTGAGCCAGTGAGACTTGAACTGCCAAACTGCAGGCAGCCAGCAGCAGAAGTAGCCTGCAGTACTGCATTCTAACCACTGTGCCACCATGGCTCATAAACTCTTCTTTTAGTCATTCATGCCTTGGGCATCTCCCTTATTGACTACTGTAATGAGGTCTACATGGGGCTGGCCTTGAAGAGTATCCAGAAGCTGCAGCTGGTGCAGAATGCAGTGGCATAAGCAGTTTTGGGTACATGTAACACCTTTGCAACATTGAGTGCCAATTTGTTTATGGGTCCAATTTAAGGTGTTGATCACTTTTTTAAAGCCCTTTATGGCATGGGACCAGGTTATCTAAGGAACCCTTTCATCCCAGTTTTTTATTTTATTTTATTTCATTATTCTATTTTATTTGAACCCTGCCTTTATTATTTTTACAAATAACTCAAGGTGGGGAGCATATCCAACACACCTTCCTCCTCTTTTCTCCACAGCAGCAACCTGTGAGGTGAATTGGGCTGAGAGAGAGAGAGTGACTGGCCCAAAGTCACCCAGCTGGCTTTTGTGATCCCCTCGCACCTCAACAGGCAGGGAAGGCACATTACAGAGCCCATCAGCTAAAGCAGGGGTCCTCCACCTTGGCAACTTTAAGACTTGTGGACTTCAACTTCTGGGATTTGAAGTCCACAAGTCCTAAAGTTGCCAAGGTTGAGGACCCCTGAGTTAAAGAACTTTGACTGATGGGGTCTAGGAAGAAAGCCTTCTCTGCTGTCTGCCTTGCCCTATGGAACAAATTGTCCCCAGAAGCAAAAGGTCCTCACTCTCCTGGGCTTCCAGAAGAGCATTAAGACCTGGCTCTGTCAGTTGGCCTGGGAACCCCAGAATGCTTTGCACCCCTGGAGTGCAAAGGTTGGTGGGCCAAAGGTTCTCCTTCTGGCTGTTAACTGTGTGATTGTCCCTTTTAACTTTGTTTTAATCCGGTTTTTAATTTTTTTTAACTATGGCATTTATATCATTTACTGTTTTATCTGCAAATTGCCCAGAGGCACACAAGTGTGGTGGGTGGTATAAACATTTAGTAAATAAATAGAATTAAAGATGGAGATGCATTGAGTTTAGGCACAGGCAGGCTTTTGACCAAAGAAGGTGGCATTTAAAATTGTGGGAGGTGATAGAGAAGCACAGTGGAGAGAGATAAGACTGTGTTACTCACATAGCCTTGGTGGCGCAGTGGTTAAAGCGCAGTATTGCAGGCAAACTCTGCCCACAGCCTGGAGTTCAAAACTGATGGGGCTCAAGATTGACTCAGCTTTCCATCCTTCCAAGGTCCTTCCAATGAGGACCCAGATTGTTGGGGGCAATGTGCAATATGCAAATAATGCTTCTACAGCATTATTCAGAGAGTGCTGAAAAGTGCTATGGGGCAGTATATAACCCTAAATGCTATTGCTGTGCTACTGCTATAACAATACTGTGATATATTTTTTTTGTTGTTTTGAGGGAAATGTTTGTTCCTCCTTCCAAGAAAAGAAAAGGAAGCATTGTATTGCCACATTTTGAAGCTGGCATGTTAGAGATTCAAAGAGAAACTCCAAATCTCATATTATACTCGATTCTGATGGGAATATAAAGGGACTATGATTAGTGTTTGCATTTAGATGCCAGGAGAAGCATCCAAATTTGGAAAGCTGCATGACATTGGAACTGTGTCACTTGCAATGCTAATTTCTCATTCAGGCAATGTTTTAGTCAACCTGCATCAGAAGTGGGAATACAGATTTGGCAAATGTACAGTTAATTTCTTTCCAGGTCTACTGAAAGGCAAGCCCTACAGAGTTTAATGGAAACTTACCTTCAGGCATCTTCCTCGGATTGTAACCTAAAATCCCTGTTGATGGATTCCATTGATCTCCCTCCCTTCCACAATCTTTGTTTGTCAGCCCCTGTGAAATCTTTCCTGCCTTTGAATGGGGATAAGGAAAGATGTACTTGAATAACCTTGAGATAGCTGCATCACCATTGCATGCTCTTTTCACAAGATTTTTAAGGTGAAGTTCCTTGATGCTGTCTAAGCCGGAGCAATTGTTAAAGGATTTATTGACTTAACATAAGCCAAGGCTGAATAAATATCCATATACTGTTTTCTTGAGTGGTTTATTTTATTGGGCTTTAAGTCCACTTTACTTTTATAAAGGGCAATAATTTCCACACACAAAAGTCTCAGCATCCCCATTAAAGATTCTTGCTTTCTATGTTTGGGAAATGTATTGAAATAACCGATAGTTAAATGTTACAGGAAAAGCTGGATCCTGATTCAACCCCTAGTTTCTTCTACTCAGGAATGGAAGAGAACAGAGAGACAATGTGTTCTAATGGTTAAGATACTGGAATAAGATAGGGAAGACCCAGGTTCAAGTCTACCCTCAACATGGGTGTCTTTGGGTGAATTGCTTTCTCTCAATCCAATGCTTTGGGTTGTTGGTGTGAGCATAAAATGAATGAAAATATTTGAAATTTGCATTAGGACTCCAACAAAAAGGTAGGATATAAATATGAAGATGGTGATGATGACGATGATGATGAAGAAAGAAAAAAAATAATAACATTAGTAATAGGGTCCTTGGGTGCAATTCCAAAACATCTGGAGCACCACTTGAAAAACCATCGGCATTAACAAAATCACCATCAGTCAATTGTAGAAGGCAGCTTTACTTGGAACAGTTTACATCTGTGATGTACTTTTAGTAACATCAGCTACCTATCTCAAGTCCCTGGGAACTTGATAGGTAAATAAAAATGCCAAATCTAGTCTCAACATCTGGCTAACTGTGTGACCAACCATAATAGCATAGAATGTATGTTATTAGGTAGGTAGAATTAGAATAGAATAGAGTAGAGTAGAGTAGAGTAGAGTAGAGTAGAGTAGAGTAGAGTAGAGTAGAGTAGAGTAGAATTAGAATAGAATAGAATAGAATAGAATAGAATAGAATAGAATAGAATAGAATAGAATAGAATAGAATAGAATAGAATAGAATAGAATAGAATAGAATAGAATAGAATAGAATAGAATAGAAAGGGACCTTGGAGGTCTTCTAGTCTAGCCCCCTGCTCAAGCAGGAGAACCTATACCATCTCAGACAGGTAAATGTCTAGTCACTTCTTGAAAATCTCCAGTGATGGAGCAGCCATGATTTCTGGAGGCAAGCTGTTCCACTGGTTGATTGTCCTCACTGTCAGGAAGTTTCTGCTTAATTCCAGGTTGCTTCTCTCTTTGATCAATTTCCAACCATTGTTTCTCATCCTTCCCTTTGGTGCTTTGGTGAACAACCTGGCCCCCTCTGTCTTGTGGAACACTGCTATCATCTCTCCCCTATTTCTTCTTTTCTTTAGACTAGACAAAGGTAGGTGGACTAGAATTCTGATTCCTTATAAAATGATTGTATATACCATACATTCATCCTTCACTTGAGGTATATGGTTTGAATGCAGCATTCCTCTGCCTGCCAATTCATCTCTAGGAATTTTGGCAAAAGCAATCACGACTTATCCAGAAGGTATCAAATTACGAGAACTAATCTAATCAATTGTGTGCTTCTTGGAATGCAACTGCCCAGCATCTTTCAAAACGAATGGTTTGGTTTTCTCTTCTAGGGCAGAGCCAGTTCTTTCGAGAATCCAGGAGAACCGGAAAAGGGTCATCCTCCCATCCATTGACAATATCAAGCAGGACACCTTTGAGGTGCAGCGCTATGAAAATTCAGCCCACGGGTACAGCTGGGAGCTTTGGTGCATGTATATTAGTCCGCCAAAGGATTGGTGGGATGCAGGAGACCCTTCCTTGCCTATCAGGTTGGTTCTGAAATGCATGTTTTTAGGTATTCAAAGCGTTTTCTTTTTCTTTCTTTTTTTGATTTTTCAGAGTGGAATACAACATCACATAAATCAACAGCTTAACCTGATGCTAGTATTAGAACTTGGCCAGATGTTGCAATTTATCATATTAAAATCTTCTCCATCTGAACCAAGCTCTGAGTGAGCAGAATTTTGAACTGTTGACTGGAAACAAACAAACTAAAATTTCTGGAGGAGACACCAGCTTTTCTTTTCTTGATTGTTCTTATTGCATTTATTGGAAGACTTTTCTTATAAAAGGGGTAAACAGCATGGTGTTGGTGGATATGTATCTTCGCTCTAATCCCCCCTGATCATCAAAACCACCACCACAATCTCCTCCTCCTCCTCCTCATTATTATTATTAAGCTTGTTTTAGTTTTTTAAACAAACCAAATCTTAGCTTAGAAGCGAATTGAATCATTTTTAACTCTACAATATTCTCCCATTGTTTGTCTGATTGATTTTTCTTCAGCAGAAAAAGAAATTAATTACAAGAATGTCTCTAAACCCCACATACACCACATACTTAAAAAATTAAAGATGGTGGGCAACTGAAGCCCTATGGTGGGAAATTGATCACAATTTTCCCCAGATAACAGACTAAACAGACTGAACAAAACAGGGAACAAGGAAGCATCATGGAAAGTTAGAAATGGTGACAGAAAACCAAGTCACCACCTTGTATTTTAATAAATGATGTTCCATGCCTCCTTACATTCACCATTGCAAGCAATTTGTATTAGTGTTCATGAATTTCTCTTTCTCAAGATGCTCAGCAGTCCAAGAAATATTACCTATATCTTGCCTTTTTTTCCCCTTTTAACGTCCCTGAAATCCCTTACATCGGGGTGGAGTCATGGTGACTAAATGGAGCCGAGCATTTACTGGCTGGATGCCCTTCCTGACCCCCATGCAGAGTTCACAGCAGATATTTTCTCTTTGCACCCAGAGAGAGAAATATCTGCTGCTACCTTGGATCAAACTCACTGCCTCCTGATTGTGAGGCAAGAGCTCTACTTCTAGACCACCAAACTGTTCTTTCTCATTCCTGTTGTTTGCTTGTTTGTTTATTTACCTATACCTTGCCTTAAGAATTAGAAAATGAAAAAAAAACCAGTGGCAATTGACTGCTATGGTGAACAAACCATAAATAGAGAAAATTATCAAGCATTTCTAGAACTCTTCCAGTTTTCTCTTCAGACAAACATTTGAATTTCTCAAGAGGCATTGTGGATACTTAAATGTGATGTTTGTATGAGAAGAGCAGGCAGAGTGTGTGGACGATGTTAAATGTGTCATAAGCTTAGAGTCCTTACATTCCCACAAATGATCCAAGTCCAACCCTTCTTGAAATCTGTTAACCCTTATCTAGCATCAATTTAGTATTCAATTAAGGTTGACTAGATTCTTGTGTATAGACTTGAAAAAATCTTTTTGTGGTGCGACTTAATGAAAGATCCTGATCCTTTGTGCCTGGCAATGTTTTCTCTTGGGAATAAAATATAGCATATGTACATCTTATGCCACATAGCTCTTTGTTTGGGCATTTGGGCCTGATTGTCCATAAGATTATTATATTAATTGTCATTGATTGGTTTTTAACCTTACCTTTATTCTGTGGTTGCTGTTTTTTCTCTAGTCCTTTATGTCATATTTCCCCTTTTCTATCAGATTAAAAAAAATATAGAAAGTTGAGAACAATTTTACACCTGAAAAATGGATTAGCAAACTACACTGCACTGTTACTAATAAAACTGCATAAGGGTAATGGGCAGAAATAATACTTCAAGAAAGAGAAGGAAGAGCTGCAACCAAGAAAATGAATAGAGAAAAGAAAATTGAGTCTGAGGCAGAAATGTAATTTGAGAAAATGTCTCAAGCTTGACCTTCCCTAATTCTCTTGTAAATAAAAGGAGGGAGGGAAGATGTGCATTTAGACTTGCAAGATTCTATTACTGTGACCTTATAATAAAAGTAGCATTAACATTCACAAACTTCATTTCCTCGTCTGGTTGACCTTGAAAGGTTGTCCATAAAGCCATCATATGCTGAGCAAAACTTAACAAAATAACATAATTGGAAGGGACCTTGGAGGTCTTCTAGTCAAACTCCCTGCTCAGGCAGGAAACCCTGTACCATTTCAGACAAGTGGTTGCCAATCTCTTCTTAAAATCTTCCAATGTTGGAGCACCCACAACTTCTAAAGGCAGGTTGTTCCACTGATTATTCTGTCAGGAAATTTCTGCTTAGTTCTAGGTTGCTTCTCTGCTTGGTTAGGTTCCATCCATTGCTTCTTGTCCTGCCTTTAGGTGCTTTGGAGAATACATTAACTCCCTCTTCTTTATGGCAACCACCTAGATATTGGAACAGTGTTATCATGTCACCCCTAGTCCTTCTTTTGTTAAACTAGAGTAGACGTACCCAGTTCTAGCAACCATTCTTTATATGTTTAACTCCAGTCCCCTAATCATCTTTGTTGCTTTTTTCTGCACTTTTTGTAGAGTCTCAACATCTTTTTTACATCTTTACATCTTCTTTACTTGAAGAAGACTTTGCTTTTAAGTGACATTCTACACCTGCTCCTAAAGATTGATGTCGAGCACCTCATTTCTAAGTAGACCATCACTTTTCCGTCCTCTATTTTCTACCCACAAAATCTTCCTTTCCACCCCACTCTGTGCAAATAAATGTCACAGCACAGGAATAATACACAATTGTAGAAAAGAGGTTACTTATCATTGCCTTGTGGGGGGAAAATGTTGCAAAGATGTCCAGCTTGACCTGAAGTGACCTCCCAAAAGTCACTGGAACTAGATCAGAAGCCCGGTAGACTATCACCAAAGTGCAGGAAGGGAGATGAAATAAAATCTATGAAGCTATAGCTTGGAAGGAGACAAGATAATATCACAGAGCAAAATTGGTTTTTCAGTCTAAATCGTCATAGTAGAAAATAGAAGAATAACTCCCCAGACAGTCCTGGTATATTTGAAAGACACCCCATCTGCTTGCTGTCCATACAGTCTGTTCACTTTGAGTGAAGGAACAGACACTCTCTCTCTCTCTCTCTCTCTCTCTCTCTCTCTCTCTCTCTCTCTCTCTCTCTCTCTCTCTCTCTCTCTCTCTCTCTCCTGGGGCAAATTGCCCAGAATCAAATGAAACAATGCTTCACTAAAAAGTGAACTTGAGGTGGGGGGTTGGAAAACTGCTTGCTTGATCACCGGGGATAAAAATAACTAGGTTGAAAGTGGGATAATCAGGACCTTCCGTGTCCTGATCAGGGAAGAAAAGCAAAGGACTTAGAGATCATCAGTATGAAACTCGCTCATCCACCAAATTGCAAAGTTGGAAGAAAACTCAAAGATCACCAGATCTTGTATTGCTGAAATGATAAGTGACCATCCATTCCATGCTTAATAATGTTGAATGTGTAGGAGCAGGAGTGGCAGAATCAGGGGGTAGAGTCAAGTGAGGTATCAACCTAGGATCCCTACATAGCCACAAGTGAAATAGGTCTAACCTTGAATTCTGTTGATCCTTATCTAACTCAAGCAGGTGCTAACTGTTAGTTGAGAATATTCCTGGGCATAGGCATGAATAGCCACAAATCATTTTAACTGGGCCTTCATGTGTAGACCTGATTTTTTGTGCTTGACAAAATGGAAGCTTGTAGCCTTAAACAAGTCTGCTGTTGAGATCAATCTCTTTTTCTTATAATCAAAACCCACTAACATCTGAAACAATGGGTAAAATTATCTATCTTTTTAAGCCATTGGATTCTTAAAGACATCTTTGTAAAGTTCTTCACCATTGTTTCTGGTTTTCGTCACCCGGAGTAGTTGAGCTTCACCCTCAAATTTGGCCAGCTCATTACTTAGTTTATGGCTCCAAATGGAACGGTGTCACAAGGGAGTTAAGACAGATTTACAAGGCCAAATTTATGGAGACATTGATGGCTACCAGACATGCAGAGTATACATTATCTCCAATAATGGAGAAACCATGTCTGCTAATACAAGATTTATTTATTTGATTTTTTTTAAAAAAATCCCACTTTTATTACTTTATAAGTAACTCAAGGCATAATGCTCCTTCCTCACTTGGGTTAAACTGAGAGAAAAGGACTGGCCCAGAGACACCCAGCTGGTGTTACTACCGAAGGCTAGATTAGAACTCAGAGTCATCTAGTCTTGGGTCTTAACCACTACTCTAAACTGGGGAAGCTGAAGAAGGGAGTGCTATGGACATGATGCCCTGCCTGGGGTTCTTCTAGAAACATTTAGGAATCTGAATAGTAGATTGTTTTTTAGATTATTCTGACATATTATCTAGCAACTTATGTTATGTCTTTAAGTGTTTGTTTACATTTTTATGATTCCAGAAAAGATATATTCACCTATAAGTCTTTCCAAGGGGAGATAAGAGGTTTATAAATAAACTATCAGAATACAAATATGAAACTAAAAAAAAAATATTTCCTTTATATGGCCAGTTGGGGCAAGAATCTTGCTGGAGATCAAGAGATGTCCGTGGAGACATTGGTAGTTGTGAGCATCATGATGGGAAGGTGCAAAAATAAGACAAGTGATACCAAAGGGAACAATCCTCCCTTCTAGTCTTCTCATCTTTTCCCCCTGAATTATGCCTCTGCATATAACTGTCTGGAAAAAAAGGGCTCATAATTCATGTATGTAAAGGAGCTATGGGAGAAAAGCCAGATTGCAATCAATATTACACAAGTCCTGGCATACAAATGCTGAAACTCAGAAAGCAGATGCTTGGCCTGAGTTTTACTCATCTCAGAGTGACTGTTCCAACTGAGCCTGGGAAGGGTTTGCAAAGATCAAAGCCAAAAGAAAAGAGAGAAAGGAGGAAGATTCTGGATGAAATAAGAAAATGTGTTAATAATATTGCTATCTACATGTGTGCAGTTCTATTCTTAGAGTGGGGGGAGCTAGAAGTGAATAGCCCTTAAGGCTTCCATTCAGTTGAACTCACAAGACACACAAAAACACACAAGAAGACAGGACAATATTTAATAATAATAATAATAATAATAATAATAATAATAATAATAATAATAATAATAATAATAATAATAACAAATAATAATAATAATAATAATAATAATAATAATAATAATAATAATAATAATAATAATAATAATAATAATAATAATAATAATAATAATAATCACTAATAATTGCCAAGGATTCCATGATTGTATTGCTTCACAGTACACCTGACTTAATTGAATACACAAAAAAATCAAAACACCCAGGATTATGGATCTTATAAACTTCTACTTAACTACATACTTTCAATTTGATGGCCAAATTTACCAACAAATTAAAGGGACACCTATGGAATCACCGCTTTCAGGATTTATAGTGAAGATTGTCATGCAATGTCTAGAAGCTATAGCACTCCCACAAACATTTTCAATGTTTTTATTGGTTTTAGTGGGACTTTGACACAATTTAATTCTTTTTTAATATTTGTATTCATTTGTATTTTGTTGTTGTTAGCTGCCCTGAGTCCTTCGGGAGATAGGGCAGCATACAAATCTCACTATAAATAAATAAATAAACAAACAAACAAACAAACAAACAAATAAATAAATAAATAAATACAACCGAAAATATTGATCAGATATGTAGATGACACCTTCACCATAATAAAAAAGGACCAATTAGAGAACACCCACAGAACCATCAATAACATTTTTAAAGGAATCCAGTTTACTAGAAAAGGAAAAAAAAAAACAACTCGCTACCTTTCCTAGATATACTGATCAGCAGACACCACAATGGCAAACTAGAAACACCAGTCTACAGAAAAACCACTCATACTAGCCAGGTGCTCCACTACCAAAGCAACAACCCAACCTCCCACAAGAAAACCTGTGTAAGGACTTTATTTAAATGAGCCCAAACGCACTGCAGCAACCCAGAACAGCAGAAGAAGGAAATGGAGCATCTATACAACACATTCCAACAAAATGGATAACCATGCAACTTCATCAAAAAGTCCCTGAACACTCAACCCAATACAGCACAACCAACACAAGCCCTGAAAAGAATTACAGTGCCATACATCAAGAATATCTCAGAAACCGCAAATAGACTACTACAACCACAAGGAATCAGTGTAGCACACAAGCCAACTAAAGCTCTTCAAAACATCCTAAGCAAACCAAAAGACCCAGCAACCCCAGAAGAAAAAAACCAGACGACATCTACAACATACAACTTACAGACTGCAACAACCACTATGTAGGACAAACAGGCAGAAGACTGGCAGAACGCATCCATGAACACCAACTGGCAATCAAACGGCATGATGATTTTTTTTTAATTTCACAACATATAGACAGATTTAACCATCGTTTCAACTGAGCAAATGTGACAACCTTAGACCAGGCTAAATCCAAAAATGCTAGGGAATTTCTAGAAGCCTGGCACTCTGACAAATCAGCCATCAATGACACATAGACATTAACAACATCTATAGACTATGCAAAAGAGACAATCAACCAGCCCCAAAGAGAAAAAGACTCCAGCACCTCTCCACCAGTAATCAGCACACAGATCAGCATAGATTAACTTCAGACCAACAATCAAGGAAGCAATACCCCAATCAAGAAACTGCCAAAGAGCCATTAGTAAACAGCCCAACCAAGGAATCCCTAAGACCGCCCCCACCCACACAGATATGCAAGACACCAGAATATAAAACTGACAGCAAACAGCACTCCTTACTAGCACTGATGCTGTTACCTAGTTAGGGTAATGAACTGTCTGCAAGAAAACAAGCAAGCTAAGAGAACACTAAGGACCCCCTAATACTCACTGTTCTATAAGACACCAATAGAAGAGAATATTTGTAGCTCAGGGTTGAAATGAGGGGTCCTTCATGCTCTCTAAGCTTGGTGATTTTCTTGAAATGTCTGCTAGAAAACAGCCAAGCTCAGAGAGCACCAAGGATCTCACTGATCTATAAGATTCCAGCCCTAGTTAAGCTTTATTATTATTATTTTTTGTGAATGATGAATGTTGTGTAGTCGGTTCTTGCAGGCATTGAGCGAGACAGAGGGTTCTTGCTTTATTGAAGGTCAGAAGCTAACTAGGAGCTGCCACACAGCTATTTATACGGTTGGCCGATAGGCGGCGACCAATAGGTTTAAAGCAACAGTTTCCCACCCAAAATCCTACTTAACCGACTGGAGACAGCCAGTCTAGGCTGGCCCAGCAACCGTTACAAAACATACACGTGAATCCAGTCATTAGCAAAGAGTTCAACGTAAGCAAGCACTTATAGCATATAAGGCTAATTCTAATACAGTGAAGATGTTCTATGAATTACAATGTTTTTTTTTTCCATTTTAGCAGAAAAGCTGTATCAAAACATGATGCAAATCATGGAGACATATCTATCCAAGTATTCTGATATGAGGCCTTTTTTAAAAAAAAGACAAAACATCTTTTTTTTCCAAGAATAGGCTTACCGCATTTCTTGTTGTTTTTATTATTGTTGCCAACAATTTGTTGGTGTGCTATTACTGCGACAATTCTTTTCCGTCAATCTGCAGTTCACTTTGGCAAGGCCTTTTTTTTTTTTTAAAAAAAAAAGCATGATTGTTGAGAGATAAAAGTAGGTTTCAGTATAAAACAGGAATGGGATTGTGTTTACTATTTTCTGGGGTTTATCCAGGGAAAACAAGTTTACTCTTGATTTTCTGTGCAGGGTTGGACCACTATGGCCCATTACGACCTGTGGTCTTCAACTCTTAGAATTCCTGAGCCAGCCATGCATAAAGTAAAGTTAAAAAAAAAATCAAAAAAATCATTGGTGTGTGTGTGTGTCTGTCGTAACTTTAAACAGTCCATATATGACTGTTCCTAAGTCAAACTCTATCTGTAAAATCTTTTTCAAGTCCTTCTTTAATGGTCCATTCCTTCCTTCCTCCTTAAGGAAACTTTCATGTGTCAACCAAGCTCAGCTGTAAATTCCTTTACATTCGGTTAGAGTTGAGATTAGGGTACAGTTATTCAAAAGAAACATCATCACCTTTGCCAAATCATTTTCCTTCCTTCCTTCCTTCCTTCCTTCCTTCCTTCCTTCCTTCCTTCCTTCCTTCCTTCCTTCCTTCCTTCCTTCCTTCCTTCCTTCCTTCCTTCCTTTCTTTCTTTCTTTCTTTCTTTCTTTCTTTCTTTCTTTCTTTCTTTCTTTCTTTCTTTCTTTCTTTCTTTCTTTCTTTCTTTCTTTCTTTCCCTTTGAGTCATCTTTTTGATACCTGACCACTGCCTGGATTAGTTCTTGCAGTTTTCTTAATAAAATCTGCCTGCTTCCAGATTCTATTCATATGTAACTTTAATTTCCAGTTAAAGGCATCCTTCTTTTTTTTCATTCTATTGAACACAAAAGTAGCCTCTCCCACCAAACAGCAACCACAACAGCTTTCTTTACTTTTACATTTCATAGGCTGAAGTTGGAGGAAAAATTGTTTTGGAGCCCATGACCTCCAGAGAATTTCATTGGGGAATTCCAGGATGATAAACAGACGTTTCAAGTGAGATCCTGAAACACAACTGATATCCGTTGTTGTCAGGTTCTTTATAAAACTGGGGGAACTTAAATTGCTAATAACGGCGGAGAGCAAATGTGTTTCTGCAGCCTCACAATCATGCCAAAGTCAAGCAGTGTCACTAAAACCAGAGGGAAATTAAGAGGGAAGGAATTTCGAATCATGCTAAGTAAAAGTCCCATATGAGTGCACACATACTGCTTGCACACTGGTTACATTTCTGAGAGGCTTCCCATGCAGAGGCAAACATCAATCTAATTAGTGGAATTTCTGAACCCTGTCCAAGAACTGTTCAGGTTGCAAGAAGAAATGCTGGGTACTTGCTGTCTTCTTAGGTGTTCCTAAGCTGGCTGGGGAATTCTGGGAGTTGAAGTCCACGCATCTTAAAGTTGCCAAGGTGGAGAAACATTATCCTACAGCCGTCGAAAAGCCAGTTTACGGTAGTGGTTAAGGCACCAGACTGAAAAACAGGAGATCATGGATTGCTGGATTGTTGCATTACTGGATCGTTGCATTGTTGCAATGCGCTTTACATGAGGCTGCCCTTGAAGGCCACTCAGAAGTTACAACTGGTCCAAAATGCAACAGCATGGGCAGTATTGTGCGCCAGTAGGTTTGTCCATGTTACACCTTGGTTGCGCAATCTGCAGTGCTCCTAGTTTTCTTCCAGGTGCAATTCAAGGCGCTGGCTGTCACCTTTAAAGCCCTACGTGACATGGGACCTGTTTATTTGTGGGACTTCTTTTCCCTAAAAATATCCACCCAATCCACTGGATCAGATAGATTGGGCATAGACAAGGTCCCCTCCCTAAAATCTTGCCATCTAGTGGAACCTTGGAAGTGTGCTTTTTCCATGGTTGTGTCTTCCCTTGTGGAATGCCCTCCAGCTGGCAATTTGAAGGGCTACCATCTTTCTAACCTTTAGATAACCTTCCTTCCTTCCTTCCTTCCTTCCTTCCTTCCTTCCTTCCTTCCTTCCTTCCTTCCTTCCTTCCTTCCTTCCTCCCTCCCTCCTCTAAGCAATCACATTGTTCCCCATTTTTGATTGGGGTACCTAAGCCTCATCAACTATAATTCAAATGCAGTGGAGAGCTTTTTTTTTTTAAAAAAAGATTTCTCTAGCTTCCCTTCCCTTTCCCTCTCCCTTTCCCTTCCCCCTCTCTCTCACTTTTCCCTCTCCCCTCTCCCTCTTTCTCATCCTCTTCACTTTCCCTTTTCCTCTCCCTCTCCTTCTTTCTCTTTCCTTTCCCTCCCCCCTTTCCCTCCCCCCTTCCCTTTCCTTCTCCCTTTCTCTTTTTCTTCCAGTATAAATCTCTCTCTCTCTCTCTCTGTATGTCTCTGTGTTGCTATTGGTAATTGCACTGTTAAAAATGGGCAGTTTTGTCACCAAATTTTGTGCAGTTTTATTGAGTGTGCTGCAGAGAAGGGACCAAAATCGTCCCGGATTTTGAAATGTTTGCCAGCCAATCCCCTTTAGAACTGCCAGGCCTTAGCTTTTTCAGCAAACAAATGCTGACAGATGAGCTAACATTACCTCCCAATTTATTATGCTAGCATAGTAAATAAGGCTTGAAATGAGGCTCCCCATTCTCAGGATTCAATTAATCTACTTTTGTTCCACCCATGCATGCTCTCCTCTTTTTCCACTTCCCCTTTTTTGAAAGATTTACTTCTTTGCCAAGACTGTGCATGCATACTACTGGGGTTGGATAAATAACTTGTGGCGTTTTTATCGGAAAATAAGGCAACATTATCATTTTTTTCCTCCATTTTGCGAGGTGCAATAAGCTTAAATTTCCTCATGAAATCTTTTGAGAGCTCACACTGTATAATAAGATGGAAATAGATATGGCATGATGGTAGTAGTGCTACAATATACCTAATACATGTCTTAAAGTTGTGTTTAACATTTTATCTCCTGCTGGTCTTTACATACTGGTCTCATCCAAGTGAGATATAATCTACATTACAGAGATTTAGACATGATTGTCCTTAAGATGGCTTATAATAACAACAGCTGAAATTGTGGCTTACTTTTAAGTAATAAGTAATACAAGTAATAAAACCTGTAGCTGAACCTTATTCCATGTAATGACTGGGGAAAGACCATTTTTATAATCTGTAGTGCTCTTCGTTTAGTATTAAAGAAAGTCCTAGCAGACAATCACTTAAATATGAGCAAGCAGTTTGTTGCAGCTGCCATAAAGGCCAACACAGTCCTAGACTGCATTAACAGAGAATCAAGATCATGTGAACTGTTAACACCACTTTATAAAGCAAGAAAAAAGTTAAGGAAATGATTGGTCCATTTCCTTAACTTGGGGGAAAGTGGCAAGAAGGTGACAAGGAACAGGGAGAAAGCAGAACTATTTAACTCATTTTTTGGTTCTGTCCCTACATAAAGGGAAGAAACAGTCCAACCTATCAAAAACAGTGCCATAAAAAACAGGATAGAAACACAAGTTAAGATAGGCAAGAAAATGGTAAGTGAGCACCTGTCCAGCCTAGTACAGTTCAAATCACCAGGACCAGATGGATTACACCCCAAGGCTCTCAAGAAACTGGCAGATGTGATCTCAGAACCACTGAACTATATTTTTCAAAGATCCTGGAGCACTGGGGAACTACCAGAGGAATGGAAAAGAGCTGATGTAGTCCCCATCTTCAAAATAGGAAAAAAAATAGATCCAGGAAACTACAGACCTATCAGCCTGACCTCAACACCTGGGAAGATTCTGGAAAAGTTATTCAAACAATGAATCAGTGAACACCTAGATGCAAACAAAGTCATTACTAAAACCCAACATGGGTTTGTCAAAAACAGATCAGGCCAGACAAATCTTATTGCGTTCTTTGACCAAGTGACAAAATTAGTGGACCAGAGGAATTCTGTAGATATAATTTACTTGGACTTCAGTAAGGCATTTGATAAAGTAGATCACAACCTACTACTTGATAAGATAGAAAAATGTGGGTCCACCAGATGGACTTGTAGCTGGCTGACCGCTGTACTCAACATGTGGTCCTCAATGGAACTGCATCAACATGGAAGGAAGTGTGTAGTGGGGTGCCCCAGGGCTCTATTCTGGGCCCAGTGCTCTTCAACATCTTTGTTCTGTACCAGCCTGCTACCGGCCCTGCAGAAAAGGCAAGGACAACCCCTTTAACAAAAAGGCAAGAGGCTGGAATTACGCCTGCCAAATTTATTGCTACAAAAACAAACGGAACAAGACAAACCAAGAAACAGGAGCTTTAAGAAAGAGGAACTATCCAAGCGGTTGCCTTCAGCAAACCAGCCCTCCCACACATTCCCCTTATATAGAGTTCAGGGTGTGGCTTTTCTCTGCCTCCTTCCGAAGAGCCCCATTGCCTTCCTCTGTTTACTCCTAATTGACTGCCTCCTGCGTCGGGCGTCCTTGAACAGGGCCAGCTGTGGGTCATCTTCATCCACGCTGTCAGGCTCACACAGCTGGGTCTCCGTGGTGACCAAGTGGGAGGGGCCTGGCTGAGGGCTCTCATCAGCAAGATCTTCAACCCCCTCAGCAAGGTCTTCAACACCCCCCTCCTCCTCCTCTGAGTCGTCCGACCCAACTGCCGAACCCACAGGCTGACCCTGAATCACAACAATCTTCATCAATGATATGGACGAGGGAATAGATGGGGAACTCATCAAATTTGCAGACGACACCAAGCTGGCAGGAATAGCCAATGCTCCAGAAGATAGGCTTAAGATACAGGAGGATCTGGACAGACATGAACACTGGCCACTATCTAACAAAATGAAATTCAGTGGTGAAAAAATGTAAGGTTCTACATTTAGGCAGGAAAAACCAAATGCACAAGTATAGTATAGGTGGTACCTTGTTCAATAGTAGTGACTGTGAGAGGGATCTTGGAGTCTTAGTGGACAATCACTTAAATATGAGCCAGCAGTGTGCTGCAGCTGCTGAAAAAGCCAACACAGTGCTAGGCTGCATTAACAGAGGGATAGAATCAAGATCATGTGAACTATTAATACCACTTTACAATGCCTTGGTAAGGTCACACTTGGAATACTGCATCCAGTTTTGGTCACTACAATGTAAAAAAGATGTTGAGACTCTAGAAAGAGTACAGAGAAGAGAAACAAAGATGATCAGGGGACTGGAGGCTACAACATATAAAGAACGGTTGCTGGAATTGGGTATGTCTAGTTTAATGAAGAGAAGGGCGAGGGGTGACATGATAGCAGTGTTCCAATATCTCAGGGGCTGCCCCAAAGAAGAGGGAGTCAAGCTATTCTCCAAAGCGCCTGAAGGCAGGACAAGAAGCAACGGATGGAAACTAATCAAAGAGAGGACCAACCCAGAACTAAGGAGAAATTTCCTTACAGTGAATGGTTTGCTTCTTCTTGGGTGCTCCAACACTGGAGCTTTTTAAGAATACATTGGACAACCAGTTATCTGAAATGGTACAGGGTTTCCTACTTGAACAGCGGGCTGGATTAGAAGATCTCCAGGGCCCCTTCCAACTCTGTTATTCTGCTAAAGAATAATAGACATTGATATTTGCATATGAAGGAAAGTCTCCTTTGAGCCCAGTTGGAATCTTGGAATCATAGATATGTCTATATAATCTTTGACAACAAAATGGAAGTGGTTTTTCATTTCCTTCTTCCATTTTGTGTGTGTGGTTTTGTGTCTGTGTATATTTGTATCTACATCTATTCTTAGTTTTCAATCCAGATTTCAGGTGATCTCCCATCCAGGTTCTAGGATCTCCAAGTAGTCTCCAATGTTAACATTTATCACTCAGCTTAGCTTTTGAAGATCAGTCCTTCAGCAAAGTTTTACATCCCAGCTGTGTGCATATATTTATATTCATTTGTATTCAAAAGTTCAGATTTTGTAAGTAGTCTTTCCAACAAGCACTTCTAAAGGGTTTTAAAGAGACGTTGTAAAATGAAAGCACACTTGGTTTTCTGAGCTATAAGAACTAGTCCATGAATCCAAGAACCACACAGAAAAAACAGCATCAATAAAGGTAGTCCTCAATTTACAACCGGTCACTTAGTGACCATTCAAAGTTATGAAAAAAACCCTTAAGACTAAAAATTACTAATTTGCTTAATAACCACAAGGTTCACTTAACAACCACTGTAAAATATGCAGAAAAATTCTGTCCAGTCATGTGGTGCCTCGATTTACCACCACAATGACTTACAACCATAATTCTGGGCTCTATTATTGTCATAAGCCGAGGACTTCCTATAATACTTAGCTTCTCTGCAGCCTCTTTTCCATGTAGAAAATAGAAAGAATCCACTCTCTTAGCCATGGACATATGTACAGTCAGGAACAATACTGCATAATTATAACTTAGCTTCCTGGCAACCCCTCCCACATCAGTTTATAAATGAAGGTTGTACAGCCCCAGCTGAGGCTCGATCGAACTTCAGTGCAAGTGAGAAAGACTGGGAATAGTGTGATGAATATAGAGAACCCCAGCCTGTTTGTGATGTATAATACATGAGTCACTGTGCTTTTTTGTTTTCCCCTGGCCATATTAAAAAAGCATCTTTTTGTCAGTTCAAAATCTGATCCCCTGGGTTTTCGTGCAGGGAAACACGTGGAGGTTGGCTACAGATTCTGTTGTTTACGGAGATTCAGATTTGTATGCTAAAAGCAGTTGCAGGAATGTCAGATAGCTCTGCTGCTTATTGCTAGCAGGGGCTTAATTTCTCTCTTGCTCCAGAGTAGATTTATTTGGACCATTGGAGTTGGAATATTTTTGGCTCAGATTGTAGCTGACAGCAATTGGGAAGTGTGGTGCATTATAACCTCTTTGCTTCAGATATGAAACAGATCCTATTTTGAGATACAGGTGCTATACAGGTCAGTTTGCAGACTGATAAGGATTCAGGAAATGATTTCATAAATAGACAACAGAAAGATCACCTTGGAAAAGGACTTTCCACCTTACCAGTTATTACCATTGTTGTTTTTCTTTATTTATTGTTATCCCAGCTTTATACTCCTCCTATCATAGTGTTTTCCCCAAAATAAGACCTACCCCGAAAATAAGCCTTAGCTTGATTTTTAGGGGTGGGCCTAATATAAGCCCTACCCCCAAAATAAGTCCTAGTTTTGGGGTGAGGTGCACGCCTAAAAATCAAATGCCTCTGCAGCCGAGAATGGAGCTCTGGATTGATGTTGTCAGAATCCGTCTTGTATTGCCACAACCGATCTCATCCTAGTAAACTTTTCCTTTTGGACAAACTTGGATCCAAGAGTTCTTATTTCCTAAGATGTGGATGGGGGTGGGTCCTGACAGATGTGTGCAGTACCCTTCAGCCTCCATTTTGCTGTCAGAGGCCTTCAGGAAAGGCCTCTGAAGCTGAGAACCAAGCTGCAGATAGGGGGCATCACATGTGTTAATCCAGAGCTCCATTCTCAGCTTCAGGGGTATTTCCTGAAGGCCCCTGATGGCAAAATGGAGGCCGGAGGCGATGCATGCAAGGGGTGGCGAGCAGCCACAGAAAAAGTCGGCCGGCTGGGCGGGGCTGTCAGTGCCGCCATCATGAGGCGAGACCATGGAAAAGACATATCCCAAAAATAAGACCTGGTGCCTGTTTTGGAGGGGGGAAAAAAGACCGGGTCTTATTTTTGGGGAAACATGATATTGTCCCCATAAGAACAATCCTGTGAGTAGAACTGGGCTGAGAGAGAGTGATTGGCCCAAAATCACCCAGCTGGTTTGTTATTGTTGTTGTTGTTAATGATTACATTTATATGTAATCATTGATTACTACCTCAATGATTTGAGGTAGTTACCAATAAAAATAAATTTTTAAAACCCTGCTAGATTATTTATTTATTTAATCAGATTTACATAGCCATTCATCTCGTCAATGTGACTCTGTGCGGCATACAATAAAATAACACATTGCAACAAAGAAAACAGCTGAAAACAATTAAATGCAAAAATTCAACACAAATAAACCTTCCCCCAAACACAAAAATTCCCTGAAACAAATATAAATATAAATTTAATTTACAAAAAGGCCATCTGAAACAAATTTTTAAAGCCTCCACTTAATCTCTTAGGAAATACATTAATTTAAAGCAGGAATTAGTTCATTTGCTGAAATTCTTGTGCCTCTCCTACTTCAGTGAATCTTTTTAGGAAGACCATGCAAGTTTTATACCCGGAGGGGGGGGAATTAGTTTTAGAGCCAGTTAGCACTAAGGGAAACTTTGACTTTCAATTTTACATCTCTGTCTAAGGATGATTGGAATCGGATCCAGATGGAACTTAAGAATGAGTCAGAAGTTTAATACATTTTGAGCCATGTTCATCTAGGAAGATTGAGTCACAATTCCCAGAATTGCTGTTAAGATCAATTAATTTATTCCACACTTCTAATATGATTTAGGTGCCTGAATAGCCATTTATGCAGCATAATAACATAGGAGCATAAAAGCATGTAGGAGCAATATGAACTAATTTGATTGCACAGAGTTAACCATTTCAGTAAATGATGGCTAATTTGTTAGTTAAAATCCTACACTATTGTCCTTTGCCCAAAGTGTAATACTGAAGGCAATTGGCAAACATGCACACACAAAAGGATACCACTCTGGTATGGGGTACATACATATCCACAGGGGTATCAATAGTCAGACCAGATAGACCAATCACAGTAGGCTTTACTAATTATTTTTTTTTCAGAGCATACATTATTATACTGCATGCTATGTTTAAAGTTCATGCATCAAATAAATAAGGAAACGTTTAGTATAAAGTAGCAACCAAGTCAAATGTTTACTGTAATTTATATAAGAAATTGCATATGTGGATTACTTTTGAAATCTACATCCATCATCTCTCTCTCCCTCTCTCTCTCTCTCTCTCTCTCTCCCCTATCAATCTATCTGATTGCTACTATTGTGTAGTGGGTTCTCGACCGCATGGCAATACGATGGACAAAGGGTTCAGCATGGCAGCTCTTTATTAGTGGAAGTACTGAATGGAACAATAGGGGTTACCGGTGCCCCTTATATACCTGGCCAGGTATGCTCATGGCCAATCCCTTTATTTGGTTTTCCCGCCGAGCGCTAGCCAGCCAATCCCGTCACAGTACAGTGCCACCTGATGGTGTCAGTGAGCCGCTGCTTGTGTTCATTCATCCCTGTACATAACACCCCTTCCCCCATAATAACAAACAATAAACAATTTTCTAAACACATATTTCACTGGTGATGATTAGACATGTTGAGTCCTTCCTTACGTCCTTACATAGTCCTCCAAATAGGCAGGTGGCCTATGAGCCCTGGGTGACTGTCTCAGGGGTTGCTCCCCGTCCTGGACAGCCTCGTCATAAGTTGAGTCCTGGCTCTGGGGCTTAATGACCACATTGTTATGGTGGGCCAGGGCCTGTTGTTCCAGTTGTTGTTCAGCCCTGCCCAATCTCTCTGGTATCAGTTCAGTGTCCATGAGATCCTCCTCCATTCCAGAACCCATTGTTTTTGGTTGGGTGGGCCGGTTGACCTGTGACCTTTCAGGAGCCCGCTTCCTGATTTGGTCTATGTGTCATCTGACCTGATGGCCCCCCCTCCACCTCTACAATGTAAGACAGAGGCCCCGTTCTGTCAATCATCACCCCCTGAATCCACACATGTCCCAGCTCATAGTTTCTGACCCAAACCAGATTGCCATTGTGTAGTTCCCTGGTGGGGATGAGTTGTTCCGTCTCTGTGGCCACTCTGTCCGGGTGGAGTCTGTCCAACTTAGTGATGAGCTGTCTGCCCCAACACAGTTTTGCAGGACTCTTACCAGTGACTGTACACGGTGTGGTGTGTTGTGCAAGAAGGAATTGGGCCAACCTTTGGTGCCAGTGTCCACTGATGATGCGTCTTAATGCGTCCTTGGTTGTCCTCACCATACATTCTGCTTGCCCGTTGGACGACAGGTGGAAGGGCGCAGAGGTGACATGTCTAATCAAGTTGGCCCTCGTGAAACCCTGGAAATCAGCAGATGTGAATTGCGGGCCATTATCTGAAACTATCACATCAGGCAGGCCATGCGTAGCAAAGAGTCCCCTGAGCACCTGGACCATCTTGGCTGTGGTCATGCTAGTAACTGGTACTACCTCTAGCCACTTAGAGTAGCTGTCAACTACCACTAGGAAAATTTGACCTTGAAAGGGGCCCGCATAATCAATGTGGACTCTAGACCACGGTTTGTGTGCTGCCTCCCACTTGTGTACCAGTGCGTGCGGCTGTTCTGGCCTTGACCTTTGGCATGTGTAACATCCCGCAACCTGTTCCTCTATAGCCTTATCAAGGCCAGGCCACCACAAGTAACTCCTGGCTAACGCCTTCATCCTGACTATGCCAGGGTGTCCCTCATGTAGTGACTGTAAAACCCTATCCCTAAGTTTCTCAGGAATGATGACCCTGCTTCCCCACAATAGGCATCCCTTATGAGAAGACAGCTCATGCCTCCTCGTGAAGAATGCCTGAAATTCCGGGCCTGGACTCTTTTCTTGCCACCCTGAGGCTACCCATGCCTGTACCCTGCTCATGACCTTGTCAGCTGTGGTACCAGCAGCAATGTCCTTAGCGTGGAGCGGGCATTCTGGTAAATCCTGGATGGCCATTATCTGTTCAGCAGGTGCTGGATCCGGTTCTGCAGTGGCTACTGGTGACCTGCTTAATCCATCCGCATGGCCCATGTCCTTTCCTGGTTTGTGTACCAGTTTACACGTGTATGCAGATAGGAATATGGACCACCGCAGCATCCTGGGGGATAGGATTTGTGGGGTTTGTCTGTCAGTCATGAATAACCCCAGTAGCGGCTTATGATCCGTGAAAATAGTGAATTCCCTGCCATATAAGTAGTCATGAAATTTTTTGACTCCCGTCACTATTGCCAGGGCCTCCTTATCTATTTGGGCATAGTTCCTCTCTGCCCTTGACAGTGTTCGGGAGTAATAAGCAATGGGTCTCTGCTCCCCGTTGTCCTCCATGTGACTTAGGACAGCACCCACTCCATAAGTGGATGCATCACATGCAATGCAGATGGGTTTGTTTTCTATAAAGTGTGTGATGGTTGAATTACAGGACAATAGGTGTTTTAGATTTCGGAAACTATGCTCGTGGACCTTGGTCCAATTCCATGGAGTTTTCTTGTCTAAGAGCCTATGTAATGGCTCAGCAATTGCTGCTTTGTGGGGCAAGAAAGCATAATAAAAATTAAGTAACTCCAGGAAAACTTGCAATTCAGCTTTGTTTTTAGGGGTTGGAGCCATCTTAATTGCTCTTACCTTGGAATCAGTAGGGTGAATTCCCTTGGCATCAATTCTAAACCCCAGGGATTCAGTGGATGCCACTCCAATGCTACATTTGTCCTTTTTTAGTTTTAACCCTGCAGAGCGGAATCTGCTTAAAACAGCCTGCAGCCTGTCAGCCAGGACCTCTTCAGAATCTCCAGCGATAAGTACATCATCAGAGTAAGGGCATACTCCAGGTATGCCCTTCAGAGTCCTCTCCATCACCTCCTGAAATATTCCAGGAGCTATAGAGACACCGAACTGTAAACGGTTAACTCTGAAAGCTCCTCTGTGTGTAACAATTGTCTGAGCATCTGCCGTTTCCCTGGTAACCGGGAGTTGCTGATACGCTTGCGCCAGATCAAGCTTGGCAAAGATGGCGCTTCCCTGGAGCGAGGAGAGGACATGTCTTACCGTCAGAACTGGTTAAGCGTGCGGATTCAGGGCCCGGTTCACCGTGGCCTTATAATCCGCACAAATTCTAACCTCCCCGATAGCTTTAAGTGGGGTGACTATTGGGGTCTCCCACTCTCCCCCTTCTACTGGTTCTAACACCCCTTGGTCCACTAATTTGTCCAATTCACTCTCAATCTTGTGCTTGAGAGCGAAGGGGACTCTTTGTGCCTTAATCCTCATGTGAAGGACATTAGGGTTCAGCTTAAATATAATTGGGGCCCCTGTGTATTTGCCGAGCTTGCCATCGAATACGTCTGCAAACGTTTTGCAGACGGATTTGAGGCTTTTGGACTGGGAGGTGTTATGGATCCCTGAGATTCCTATTCCCAGAGCCCCAAATCAATTCAGCCCCACTAAACTGGTTCTCTGGCCCTTGGCTACCAGGACCTCCAAGGGACCCTGGAAGTCCTTGAACCCCACTAACATGGTGGCCTTCCCCCTAACCTTAATAGGGGCATGCTGGAAATCAGATAACTGAATGCTGGTGGGCTTCAATGGAGCCCATCGTTTGCTCCAGCCGCAAACTGCTTTAAATGTCTCATAAGAAATTATGGAGACTGCAGACAGTTCTGTCTTGCAAGGTACACCTTGCAAACAGACCTCTAGTTTGATTTTTGGTGTGAGCAACTGGTGGATCTCCGTGTGGGACACGGTCCTCCTATTCTCAAAAAAATTGGTAGAGGTGAGCTGAGGGGACTCAGTACCTTTTGGCCACGCGTCCATCGATTGAAGTTCGTATAGGCTGTCCCGTGTGCGATTCCGGCAGATGGCTGCAATGTGCCCCATCTTGCTACAGGACCGACACTTTGCAGTTCGGAATTTGCAGGTCGCTCTTGGATGATTTCCTCCGCAACTGGCACACTTTTGGACGGTTTCTCTGCAGCTGCAGCTGGTACATTTGGTACATTTGTTGGCCATTGTGGGCTTCCGCTGGCTTCCATTGTTGTCATGCCGCGTTTGATGTCTTACTTGCTTTTGATGTAATGCATCAATCTCAGCCTCCTCCAATGCATCCCCGCTTTCACCATTCGCAGCCTCTCTGAAATGAATGGAACCACCTGGGCTGCTGGGTCAGGCTTGATGGGTCGCGTTGACTGCTCCACCGGTGGCTTCGCTGGCCAAGATCTCATCCTGAGCATCTTGGAGTGTGATAGTCGGCCAGGCATACAGTCGCTGCTGCAGCCGTTTCTCCCAGAGCCCACACACCATGCGATCTCGCAGCCTTTCTTCTAGGTTGCTAAATTTGCACAGGTGAGCGGCTTCGCACAGGGCTGCGATAAATTTGGAAGCCGACTCACCTCGCCATTGGCACCACTGCTCAAACTGACCTCGCCAAGCCAGTTCAGACATTTGCAGCTTAAAATGGTTGTTCAGCTTCTCTACGATGTCTTTGTACGACACGTCCTCGATCGCTGTCGGTGCGCACAGGTTAACGGCCAGATCGTGGATCGCTGGGCCACTCAAACAGGTCAGGGCTGCTGCCTTTTGAATGTCGTCAGTGATCTGGTTAGCCCGCAGGAACACTTCTACCTGGCTCAGGTGTGAAGCCCATCTCTCAGGGTGACGGGTGTCAAATGGCGGAACCTGTCCGAATTGCGCCATGGTGTGTCCTGTTTCTCTGCTTTGACCGCAAGCGCTTGCTTGGCCGGCCATAGATGGTTTGGGGAAAGTTTTCCTCCGATCCTTAGTGACTTTAGCTCCTTAGGAGAAACAGGATCCCATCCTCGTCGCCACTATTGTGTAGTGGGTTCTCGACCACATGGCAATACGATGGACAAAGGGTTCAGCATGGCAGCTCTTTATTAGTGGAAGTACTGAACGGAACAATAGGGGTTACCGGTGCCCCTTATATACCTGGTCAGGTATGCTTGTGGCCAATCCCTTTATTTGGTTTTCCCGCCAAGCGCTAGCCAGCCAATCCCATCACAGTACAGCGCCACCTGATGGTGTCAGTGAGCCACTGCTTGTGTTAATTCATCCCCGTACATAGCAGCTATCTCATTCAGAATTAAACACAAAAATAGATTTGGGGGCCTCAAAACCTTCAAGAACTCATTCTAGCCTCAAAGCCTTCAGATCAGTGGTTGTCAGTCTCACCAACCTTAACATGGAGGGACTTCCTCTCAGAATTCCCCAGCCAGCATGTATTACGAGAAACACTGCTTCAGATACTGAGAAAGAAGTTTATCTGGCATCATTTGGATAACCCAAGACAGAAGTGTACAATTGAGCATCATCAACATACTGCCAATACTACATCCCGTGGCTTCATGTAGTTATTAAATAGGAGTGGAGAATGAGTAGAGTCCTGATGCACTCTGAAAAGCAAGTCTTTAGCTCTAGGCTTCTTCAACTCTACCAACACTGGCTAGAATTAGAACTGAATAATGGAATTGAAACCCGTAACACTGTGCCTCCCACTCCCAATCTTTTGATTAGTTCAGAAAGTTACCTTTATCAACAGCACTGAAAGTGACTTAAGAGAGTTAGGATGGATGTACTATCTCCATCCTGCTCTTACTAAAATTAACAAGCATGATCAATGCCATCTCAGTGCTGTTACCAGGTTTGAAACACAATTTAAAAGGGTCCACCCTCTCAACAATCTTTCATAGAAGTTGTCCAATTCTGTCAGATCCAGCAATGGCTTCTGGATGAGAGGAGGAATGCAAAGGTGTACAGAGATAAATTGAAGAAGGAATGCAAGGACAGTTGCATAAACACCAGGTTAATCCTCAAAGAGATGAGGAGATGAGAAAGAAACTCAAAATTGCCCCACCTTGATTCTCTTGGGTTTATGAAGGAGGAAAGAGAAACACTGTCAGGCTTTCAAGTTTCTGCTATATCCCCTGCATCAATAAAGTAAAGTAGACTCCAATAGTCTTTATAAAGTCTGTTTCTGACCTAGCCTACCTCAAAGGGCTGACAAAGGAGTGAGTGAAATAAACCTTTTCTCTCGAGGGAACATAAATTGGGCCCGACCACTTGAATCCATTCATGTCGCCTCCTGGAAGGCTTTAACCAACCAGGAAAGTCATGAATGTAAAACACAAATGGCCAAACTCACAGCATTAGGGCCCTATCCTCTTCCTCAGGACCATCAAGCTCAAACAATCTGATGCAGGAAGGAAAATGAGTTTGAATCTATGGGAGAAATTATGAAAGCAAAAAGGATGCAGTTCTGCTAAGTTATCAGCAGGATAATGTGATTGCTTGTTAGCTTCTCATGACGAAACATTGTCATAGCACAAAGCTGATTTTGCTACTGAATCCTAGTCTATGTAAAGAACAGACTTAAAAAATTCTTCTAGACTTAAAGTTCTTGTGCCTTTTGCTTGTTCAAAGTTGTGCTAAGCTTCTTCATAACAGATGTAGTAAGGTTACTGTGGTGAACTTAATGAGCCTTACTCCATATTGAAAGAAAAGCCACTGCAACAGACATTAAAGCAATGCATTCCAGACACAGGAAATCAAAATGTTGATATTCATAAAAAAACATTCTGAAATGTTAAGATGCTTCTAGTACATTACCACTAATTTGACAAGACGAGGCACTGATTTATCAGGACAGGAGGCAAGAAAATGTGAGAAATCAAAGCCTTGTGGGGGGAATAATTTATTATGAATTCCTCCTGGGCTACTGGAGAATTTAATTTGTTCCAAGAGAAGAGAACTGTGGAAGTCTTGGTGTTCTTTGAACTTGGTTGTTTGCTTGAAGATGTTTCATTACCCAACATCAGATGCCTGATGATGCTATAGGTAATCCTTGACTTATGACCACAATTGGGCCCAAAATTTATGTTGCTAAGCAAGACATTTGTTCAGTTAGTTTTGCTCCATTTTATGACCTTTCTTGCCACAGTTGTTAAGTGAATCACTGCGGCTGTTAAGTAAGTAACACAGTTGTAAAGGGAATCTGACTTCCTCATTGACTTTGCTTGTCAGAAGGGTGCAAAAGGTGATCACCTGACCCTGGGACACTGCAGCCATCATAGATATGAGTCAGTTGCCATCAATCTGAATTTTGATCATATGACCATGGGGGTGCTGCAGTGGTCGTAAGTGTGAAAAATGGTCATTAGTCAGTTTTTCCAGCGACATTGTAACTTTGAATGGTCACTAAATGAACTGCTGTAAGTTGAGGACTACCTGTACATCATTAGGTAATGAAATGTCTGCAAACAATCAACCAAGATGCTTTGGATGCTTTAGAGAACAGGTTGTCACCCTACCTTTTCTTGTGTAAACAAATGCCAAGGTCCTGAGGGAAGAAATGCAATTTGGTCTTTCAGTTGCATGTTGCAAAAATTCCCTTTTTCTGGAGGAATATATAATTTTCAGGGATGCGGTGGCTCAGTGGGTTAGAACACTGAGCTTGTCGATCAGAAGGTCGGCAGTTTGGCAGGTCAAATCCCGAGTGCCGCGTAACAGAGTGAGCGCCTGTTACTCGTCCCAGCTTCTGCCAACCTAGCAGTTTGAAAGAACATAAAAATGCAAGTAGAAAAATAGGGACCACTACGGTGGGAAGGTAACAGCGTTCCGTGCGCCTTTGGCGTCTAGTCATGCCGGCCACATGACCACAGAGATGTTGTCGGACAAGCGCTGGCTCTTCGGCTTTGAAACGGAGATGAGTACCAGCCCCTAGAGTCGGAAACGACTAGTACGCATGTGCAGGGGAACCTTTACCTTTTTACCTTATATAATTTCCAGATCATGTGAAGATATAAATCCACTCTGTTCTGCTTTGGGGAGACCCCACCTCTATCTCTGGGTAAGGGCAGGGGGTTGGACTACAAGACCTCTTAGGTCACTTCCATCCCCACAATTCTATGTTTATGTAAGATCAGAGAGCACCAAGAATTTCAAAATTCATTTGTGCTAAAATAACCATGTGACATTAGTGCAGGGGTAGTTACAGGATCAATGTGATCCCATAGCATCCCATTGGTAACTCTCCAGCATCCTGTGTTTATACTGCCAAAATTGAAAGCTGGCTGTGCAATTTGTTTGTTCATTTGGTTCCATTTTACTTATATGGAGTGACTGTAACAGTGGCATGTTTTGACTTTGGGAAACATCTGCAACATATTCCCACCCCTCTGGTGACATTTGTCCTCTGGTCCTTCACTAGAGTGGGAGGTTGAGTTACGGCCTTGAGCCTTCAAATTTTGCCCACCTTTCTTATAGTAGGGCTGAACCTTGGAGAAGTACAAGACTGTGTCTTGATCTTTATGGAAGGACTAGGAAATTAAATGATTATTATTTAATAATAATATTATATTTCCTCCTAAGACTTTACTAAGGAGATGTCCCACTCAAGAAATGACATCATTTTGCCAGAGGCAAAATGTCTCAGCTTATGAGATTTGTGGAACAAAATTTCATGTGGTGACAGCAAAAAAAAAAAAGTACAGAAAAAAAACTTTGCTGCCATCTAATGCTTATCCAATGTTGTAGCCTAGAACTGGTAGCCCTTAACTCCAAGCTACTCATGAGAAGTAGCTGAATGTTCTGGATAATGTTTCTAATGCCAGGAAGTGATAAAGTGCAACATCATCCATAAAGTCCATAGAGTCACATGATTGTGAGAAATGGGCTGCATATAAATTTAATTAATAGATGATGATGATGATGATGATGATGATGATGATGATGATGATAGTATCCATTCAATCATGTCTGACTCTTGGTAATTCTATGGGCCAGGTCTCCCCATATCTTCCAATCTTGCACTACTTCTTTGAGTTCTTCTATGTTCTGGTTGGTGTCAGCTTTGATGGTGCCCAGCCACTGTGTTTTTTGATGGTCTGATTTCCTCAATCAATATATAAATTAAAATAAAATATGCTGAATTAGAGGTTAGCTATTGATGAAATATCTTTCTTGCTGTGCTCTAGTCTGAAGAAGAGTTGGTTTTGCTTCACATAAGATAGCTTGAGGGAACACAAGAGTAGAATGACTTTTTACTTCACGGTTGGGGAATAAAATGGAGAATTTCATTTCAAGTACAGAGCAGGGTTTTTAATATTGCTTTAAAACTTCTGAATGTACCATGATCCAATCTGGTCTATTCTCTTCACCCATTGCTCCTCTGTGTATTGAAATAAATCAAGGGGGGAGGTTTCATTCAATATTACATGAACTAAAATTCTTGGGGAAATGGGCCTTTATTCTAGGAACTTTCTTTTTTTGTCTCACTCAACCTGTTTGATTTTGCCCCTTGAAAATACAGTAGCTGTAGCAAAATTCGTACATTAGCAAGAAACCCATGCTGTGACTTTGATAAATAGTCCCAGACAATTGCTTTAATGCAGGGGTCTTCAAACTCAGCACTTTTATGACTCATGAACTTCAACTCCCAGAATTCCTCAGCCAGCATGCCTGGCTGAGAAATTCTGGGAGTTGAAGTCCATGAGTCATAAAAGGGCCGAGTTTGAAGACCTCTGCTTTAATGGGTTAGAATGTTATGCACCCAACAGAAATCATCAAACAGATTTAAATTCCCAGCTGTAATTATAAGGTACACCATGAATGTATTGAGGACTGTTGCATTTCTAAATTAGTGGAAATGCTGCCTTTGATCCATAGAGAAAAAAGAGTATAATGGTTTATCTAAATGAGATTCTGACCTCTCATAAATATTTCAAGGTATTATAAATAGCAATAGCACTTAGACTTATACAGTATACCTCTTCATAGTGCTTTATTAGCACTCTCTGAGAGGTGTAAAATGTCAGCATATTGCCATCAACAATCTGGATCCTCACTTTACCAACCTTGAAAGGATAGATGGCTGAGTTAACCTTGAGCTGGTCAGGATCGAACTCCTGGCTGTGGGAATGCAGAGTTAGCCTGTAATACTGGATTCTAACCACTGCACCACCACGGTATTCAGATGCATAGAGGGGTGTTACGCAGTTTTATGTTTTGTTGTGTGCCGTCCACAATCATTTCCTCATGAAATGGGTGGCTCCATAAATTAGATAAATATATAAATAAAATAAATCATGGAAAGTAATCTATACTTTTAAATCACTGTGGTATTTATTTATTAAATTTTTATGCAACCTAACTCTCCTATAGCGTGACTTGGGAGGGGGGGGCTTATAAATTACAAAACGAGTAGAAAAATAATTAAAATATTAAAACAGTAAAACTACACAGATTAAGATTGCAAAACTAATTTACATGTAAGAATTAAGTTGTTGCCTTCTAGCATATTTTATTCTCACCATAACCATGTAGGCTAACTAATTTTGAACCAGTGAATCTAACACACAGGGTCACTACTGTGTGATAAAGTGTGCCTTCTAATGAAGGGATCCCCAACACCTGGGCCCTGGTCCGCTACTGGTCCATGGCCTAGTTTGGAATTGGGCAATGCGAGTGGCTGGCCAACTTGCACAAGTATGCATGCTGGCCCACTGCTCACATAGCCCATTTTCCCTCTCCACCCCCCAGATGGGCCACCAAGCTGCAAAGGTTGGTGACCGCTGTTCTACTGCATGAATATCTCTCTCTCTCTCTCTCTCTCTCTCTCTCTCTCTCTCTCTCTCTCTCTCTCTCTCTCTCTCTCTCTATCTATCTCTATCTCTATCTCTATCTCTATCTCTATCTCTATCTCTATCTCTATCTCTATCTCTATCTCTATCTCTATCTCTATCTCTATCTCTATCTCTATCTCTATCTCACCTTTCTACAAACACACATATTTACACACAGATAGGTGGCCTCAACTGATGACCATAATTGAGCTTTGAATTGTGGTTGTAAGTCATTGTGGTCATTAAGCGGGTCACCACATGACCAGATCGAATTTTACAACATTTTTTGTGACAGTCCTTGTGAACACCACAGTTGTTAAGCTAATCCATTTTATCCAGTCGGCATTTCTTCTTCTTTTTTTGCCGGAAATGAGAAATAAACATTAGAAACCAACAAAAAACCATTGGAAATTATGATCACATGACCACGGGAAGCTGCAATCGGCTGTAAAGGAGAGCTGGTTGCCAAGCGCCCAACATGCAAACATGTGACCACGGCCATTTATGTTTGTGAGAGGCCATTGTAGCTTTGAAATCAGATCATAAGTAGCTCTTGGGGGGGGGTGCGGGGTGCATCATAACTTTGAAGAGTCAATAAGTGATCGGTCATAAGTTGAGGATTACCTCTACCAATGACAACACTAAATACACAAATTCAGGGGCAGGAGAAATCAAAGAAAAATACAACTTGAAGTAACCAATGATGAAGTACAGGTAGTCCTCAACTTATGACCACAACTGAGCCCAAAGTTTATGTTGCTAAGTGAAAAAAATGTTAAATGAGTTTTGCCCCATTTTTATGACTTTTCTTGCCACATTTGTTAAGTGAATCACTGCAGTTGTTAAATTAGTAGCATGGTTCTTCCCCATTGACTTTGCTGGTCAGAAGAGTGCAAAAGTTGACCACGTGACCCTGGGACACAGCAACCGTCATAAATGCAAATCAGTTGTCAAGCATACGAATGTAGATTATGTGACCATGGGGATGCTGCAACAGTTGTAAGTGTGAAAAATGGTCATAAGTCACTTTTTCCAATGCCGTTGTAACTTTGAATGGTCACTAAAGGAATTGTTGTAAGTCGAGAACTACCTGTGTGCATTACTGAGAAAAGAGAGTAATGACAATGGTCCCAACAGCTACTGGAAGAAATCTCAAAATGTTATCTCTGCTGAAGTCAGATGAATTAGCTGCTCATGGAGAAAGTTTGGGATGGATGAAGCCAAATCATAATTAAACCCTACTTAGGTGGAAACAGTCTTCTTATTTTAAGGAAAGACTGTAGCTTGGTATAAAGGGCAAGGTTAAAAAAATTACAGGCTCTGTTTCTACCATGTTCAGAACCAAGGTTGAACAGGAAATGGGCAAATATTTCAGAATAGTATTAGATAAACCTTTGATTTAGATTGAATTCCAAAATTAGACATTTGTTCAAGTTGATGAAATGTACTGATATTTCTTCCCTAGCTAATTGCCAAATAGTGTTGCAATGGCTATATTAAATAAAATTGTTTTCTATTTTTTTTTAAAAAATAGGACTCTGAAATAGATATACGTCTTGTAAAGTCTTTGTTCTTTGTCTTCCATTCCAAAACTTGATAACAAATTTATTCTGAGCAGAGTAAAAAAGCATGTGGTCATCTTCTCTTTCGGTCGTGTTCAGCCAATTTCATCCTATCTAATTCTTCCAGCTTCCCTGGAAAGAAACAGCAGCGCTGTGATAACAATTGGCAGTAATTTTTTTTGATCAAATTCTGGCTTAAGTAGGGTTGGCAAAGAACTTTCATCCATCTATGCTTTTATACAAAAATCCCCTGATTTTCAACCCACTTCTCTGTTTTGATAAGATTGGCTTCCTTCTTCAATTTTGCTCAGCAAATTAGCTCTAAGTCTGCTTTCTTCTGGGGAATTATAAACGGCTTGTTTGTTTTGACATTGAGCCCTGAGCGATATGGCTTATCATTGATGATGTCACTAGGAAGATGGACTTTTTCAGGTTTTTGAGGGTTGGGTTTGGAGGGGTGGTGGTGGTAGAGAGATAATGGTTGAATGAAGTCATATTACTCTTCCAAAGCCCCTGATATGTGCCAATTTGGAAAAATTTAGGGTGTTGTTGCTGCATAGAACTGGAGGGAGGAGGAACTTTCCCGAAATTGTCATGTTAAAAACACCCATGACCTGATTTTTTTTTGTTCTGACTATTCAGAGGGACTCTAGAACCAAAACTGGACTGCTGGTAACCATATTAGAATCATAGCATCCTTGGAGGCCTTCTAGTCCAACCCCCTGCCCAAGGCAGGAGATCTTATACCATCCTGGACAAATGGCTGTCCAATCTTTCCTTGAAAACCTCCAGCAATGGAGCACCCACAACTCCAGGATGCAGGCTGTTCCATTGTTTAATCGTTCTCTCTGTCAGGAAATTCCTTCTTATTTCCAGGTTGGATCTCTCTCTGACCAGCTTCTACCCATTGGCTCTTGTCCCGCACTCAGGTATTTTTGAGAATAAATTGACACACTCGTCCCTGTAACAGCCCCTCAAATATTTGTTGTTGTTATTAGTTGCAGAGTTGTGTCCAACCCATTGTGACCCCATGGTCTTCCTGTCCTCTACCATCTTCTGGAGTCCATTTAAGCTCACGCCTACTGCTTCAGTGACTCCATCCAGCCACCTCATTCTCTGTAGCCTCCTTCTTCTATTGCCCTCAATCTTTCGCAACATTAGGCTCTTCTCCAGGGAGTCCTTCCTTCTCATTAGGTTTCAAATATTAGAAGATGGTTATCATGCTACCCTCTTTGTTAAGCTAAACCTACCTAGTTCCCTTAGCCATTCATCTTCTGGTTTAACTTCCAGTCCCCTTATCATCTTTGTTGCTCTTTTCTGTGCTCTTTCTAGAACCTCAGCATCTTGTTTATATCATGGTCATGGTGACCAGAAATGGATGCAATATTCCAAGTGTGTCCTCACCAGTGCAGTATGAAATAGTACTATCACTTGACATGACCTTGATGAAATCCCTCTGTTGATGCAACCAAGGGCTGCATATCAGAGGCCCAGGATGAGAACTTGATGCTTAAAAAAGGCACCACACTAGATCACGACAGAAGGAACTGACGAGCTTGTGATATTTGCATATTTTAAGACACTGCGGATTTTTGATTTGGAAATTTAGTTCAACAGAGAGGCAGATGAATCAAATCGGAAGCCTCCAGATCAGTTTTGTCTGCATCAACTTAATATGCTGATTTGATTCAAATAATCAAGCCAACGAACAAACAAGAGTGATTTTCTGACTGGAATTAACCATATCAAACTGGAATTTGTGTGTCACACAGGTTGCTGTGGTAACATTCATTGTTGCAGTGATGCATGATGGAGATACAATTTATTGTCTTCATGTCTTGCTGGTGTCTCCACCAAATTCTGGTTGATCATTGTAGACATTTGATACTGGAAGAAATCAGCTTTTGGTTTGATCTGGGGGAGTCCCGTAGATAGTTTTATTTTTACAGTGGTCTTATCTTTACTTATTTGTTAATGGTCTTTTTCTTACTGTGATTTTTTTTAAAGCCACCCTTCTTAAAAAAAATAATAATCAGCTTTATCTCCTATCCTTGGCACATAATCCCAGCCAGTTGACAAGATACCTCCACTGAGGCATTCATGCACTCAAATTATGCAGATGGTTGCTTGAAAGTCGACATTTTGTTTCCCTTGAGGATATGCTTATTAAAGAGAAAACTTAAATTGCTGCACAAAAAGCCTTTTGAATAAATTGGACAGCTTCAGGGGGTGGATATGTATATCTGAGCTCCTGCTGAGAAGGTCAGACCTTCACCCCTCCTCCTTTTTGAGTCATGTGTCCAGTTCTGGGCATTCTTAAGGTTTTAATAGAAAAAAATCCGGTTCAGCAAAGGTCAATAAGAATCATCAGGGGAGTAGAAATGAAATCTTATGAAGAGAAACGGTATGTTTAGCCTTGAGAAGAGAAGTCCAGGAGGTCATCGAGAAGAAAGTCGAGTCCACTTTATCATTCCTGAAGGCAAAAAGCAGAATAATGAAGTTACAGAAAGGCAGAAAGGGAAAAACAAAAAAAACAAACATGAAATGAAATTCAACAGAGGAACCAATGAATGAAGGAGGAGATGAGTTCCTTTCAATGGATGCTTTCAATAGAAAAGAATATTTGTAGCTCAGGGTTAAATTGTGGGGTCCTTATTGCTCTCTAGGGACGTGGTGGCTCAGTGGGTTAGGACGCTGAGCCTGTCAATCAGAAGGTCGGCAGTCTGGCGGGTCGAATCCCGAGTGCCGCGTAACAGAGTGAGCGCCTGTTACTCGTCCCAGCTTCTGCCAACCTAGCAGTTCAAATGCACGTAAAAATGCAAGTAGAAAAATAGGGACCACTACGGTGGGAAGGTAACAGCGTTCCGTGCGCCTTTGGCGTCTAGTCATGCCGGCCACATGACCACGGAGACGTCCTCGGACAAGCGCTGGCTCTTCGGCTTTGAAACAGAGATGAGCACTGGCCCCTAGAGTCGGAAACGACTAGCACGCATGTGCGGGGGAACCTTTACCTTTACCTTTATTGCTCTCTGAGCTTGGTTGTTTCCTTGCAGATGTTTCATGCCTATGGAGATACTCAGTCATCAAGGTCATGGTTGTTCCAAAGATGTTTTTTTTTTTCAAAAGGCAACTGGACTTTCTTTGTTTATCCTTCAAGGCATTTTACTTCTCAAAGCAAAACATCTTCAAGGAAAAAGAAAGTAAGTCCAGTTGCCTTTGGGACTGCAGATGTTTCATTACCAAGCTAGGTAACATTATTTTATTTATTTATTTTAATCCCATTTATATCCCGCCCTTCTCCGAAGACTCAGGGCGGCTTACAATCTAAGCACAAATCAAATGTGCTTAGCAATAGCCTTCATTCTATGTATATGCCTGCTTATTAGTCATCAGTGCACTGTCAATGTTACCCAGTTTGGTAATGAAGTATCTGCAAAAAATCAACCAAGCTCGGAGAGCACCAAGGATCCCATGAGAATGCTTTCATTTGGACCTCTGCACTGAGCAGTAGGCTGGTTGCAGTGCCTCTTTCCAACCCTATGATTGGGTTCCTTCACCGTGTCTGTAAGAGTTGAGAGGGCTGGTAGAGACTTTGGGGTGGGAGAAGAGTGCAGGATGGGGAATTATAAACCAGGAAGGATCAAATTAATTTTTCTCTCCAAAAGATAGATACATCCAGTTTTCCCAAACAAATATGCTTGCAGATAGTAATTTATTGTGGATAAGTGATTATGCAAAGGAGCTTGGCTATATCTCTGTGTAATTTGGATTAGGATTTTCTATTTCTTTCCCCATTTTTGGGGGAGAAAGCCAGTGTGATGCAGTGATTAAGCTGTAGTGGGCTGGCAGTGGAGAGATCCAAATTCAAATCAATTCTTACATATGGAAGCTCATTTAGCCACTTCCTTCTTTTAGCCTTATCTGTCTTGTAAGATTGTTGTGGGGAAAAATAAGAGGTAGCAGAAGAGCATTCTAGCTATAATAGTGTTCCTCAACCTTACCAACTTTAAGATGTGAGTACTTCAACTCCCAGAATACCCCAGTCAGCATGGCTGCCTGGGATATTCTGGGAATTGAAGTCCACACATCTTAAAGTTGCCAAGCTTGAGAAACACTGTTCTACCTCTTTGGGCTCCTGAATAAAAACTAGGACATAAAAATGCCAAATGAATACATCCAGCTTTTCCTTATTAAAAAAGACGCACACTGTTTTTGTTAAGGATTGCACTTTTTTCCCCAGGACTTTCACACCTCCAACTGTTGGAAAACATTTTGCTAATGTTTGCAGTCAGCTTGACAAATTTTGCAAAAAAGGCTAGAAGCAGAAAAATGGGGTCCAGGGAACTCATAACGCTCTAGGATTGTAGGTTTTGCTTCTCCTAGCATACCTAATCCATATATTTGCATGCATTTCACAGGCATCATTTCAAGCCTGAGGCATGCAGAAGATTAGTCTGTTATTAGAGGGCAAGAAAGATTTAGAGAGATGCTTGGTAAGAAGAAGAAAAAAGTATGATTAACACACCACCATTTGCATTCTATCCAAATATTTTACAAGTAGTCCTGGACCTATAACCGTAATGGAGCCTACCCATTAGAGTCACAAGTTGTGATGGTCATTAAGCATGATCGCGATTGCTCTCTGTGATGCAATGTTAAGTGATTGTGTGGATCATTAGGAGCAGAGGTCCCCAAACCCTAATCCGTGGGCCAGCACCGACCCGCAGCATGCCAGAAACTGGGCCATGCAAACAAGCAAAGCCCCATCTTCTGCAACTGTCATATATACGAACCAGTTGCCAAGCATCCAAATTTTGATCACATGACCATGGAGATACTGCAACGGTCATAATTGTGAAAAATGGTCATAAGTCATAAGTCACTTTTTTCCATTGTAACATTGAACAGTCACTAAATGCTGTTGTAAGTCATGGACTACCTGTATACTCATTTTAAACAAGATTAACTTGGTTCCAGAAGGAATCCATCCACTGGGCATGGCTAGTCTAGTGAAGAGAAGGACCAGGGTAGATATGTTAGCAGTGTTCCAATATTTGAGGGGCTGCCACAGAGAGGAGCACCTGAAGCACCAAAGCACCTGAAGGCCAGACAAGGAATAATGGATGGAAACTGATCAAGGAGACTCAACCTAGAAATAAGGAGAAATTTTCTGACAGTGAGAACAATCAACCAATGGAACAGAAGTTGCCTTCAGAGGTTGTGGGTGCTTCATCACTGGAAGCTTTCAAGAAGAGACTGGACAGCCATCTATCATAAATGGTGTAGGGTCTACTGCTTGGGCAGGGGGTCAGACTAGATGACCTGCAAGGTCCCTTCCAACTCTGTTATTCTATATCTGTGGGATGCAGGCAGCACACAAAACCACATCTCTTCTGGTTCTCAGAAAAAACCTCTCTCCATGGAAACGGTTCCCCTGGTGCCTAAAAGGTTGGGGAGGGGTGCTGGTTAAGAGAATCCAAGGCCTCCCACATCCCTTGAAGCACTTGTTGCTTGATTTCATATACCTTGGGGTAGGCAACCTCGGCTCTTTTATGACTCATGGACTTCAACTCCCAGAATTCCTGAGCCAGCTATGCTGGCTCAGGATTTCTGGGAGTTGAAGTCCATGAGTCATAAAAGAGCCGAGGTTGCCTACCCCTGTCCTATACCTTGGGGTCCCCATTCTGAAAATGCCACTTCCTTCTGGGATGGTCCCACATGGCCTACAGACACAGATGGGCTGGACCATTTGCCCTACTTCCCTAAGGTGAGCTCCAGAGAAGGACACCATCAGGACACCATCAACTGGGTGTCATTTTTGGAATAGCCACAATTTACTCCTCACAAGTGGGATTTTTCTCCTTGCCATGTTTTTTACATTCCTAAGGTAAAGGTAAAGGTTCCCCCGCACACGAGTGCTAGTTGTTTCCAACTCTAGAGGCTGGTGCTCATCTCCGTTTCAAAGCCGAAGAGCCAGCGCTTGTCCGAGGACATCTCCGTGGTCATGTGGCCGGCATGACTAGATGCCAAAGGCGCACGGAACGCTGTTACCTTCCCACCGTAGTGGTCCCTATTTTTCGACTTGCATTTTTTACGTGCTTTCGAACTGCTAGGTTGGCAGAAGCTGGGACGAGTAACAGGCGCTCACTCTGTTACACGGCACTCTGGATTCGACCTGCCAAACTGCCGACCTTCTGATCGACAAGCTCAGCGTCCTAACCCACTGAGCCACCGCATTCCTAGACTGCTCTTAATCTGCCATGTCAAGGTAATCTCCAGCCACTTTATTTTGAACCATGTTGCAGAGATTCACAACTGCATTGTGGTAGGAGACCAAAGGTGCCACACCATGCATGGTGACCAAAAGCAAAAGACGGACACATGATTGCACTTTTTGGAGAGAGAAGGAAAAAAAAACCAGCACTATAATTTTGCTTTTTCATTTCTGGAAGAAAAAAAAAACACTTCTCTCTTCCTCTTCTTTCCACTTTGTATTCATTACTAAGAACAGAAACCAAGCATTGCAATCTGGAATCATAAAAAGGAATTATGAACACTCTGCTTCCCAGAAATGTAAAATAGGGAAGGCATGATAGCTGGAGAGAGAGAGAAGGAGGGAGAGACAGGGAGGAACAGAGACAATATGTCAGAATTGGCAACTTCTTAAGGTGCTGAATGTCACTGAATGATTTTGCATGATGGTATGTATGCCGAAGTAATAAATCATTAAAGGAATTCTGTCTTCCCTCCCTTCATCTCAATCTGTTTCTGCTGTTTAGCCTTGCACAGCATATCTCTACTGGATTTCCAGTTTGGCTCAAAAAGAAATAGGAAAGTCAGCGCTCCCTTGTGGAAGCCAACATAGGCTTCCTGAAGCTCCTGGAGTATGAACAATATACTACCACTTTGGCATCATAGAATATAGAATATTAGGGATGGAAGAGACTTTGGAAGCCTTCCAGTCCAACCCTGTGCTCAAACAGTGGACCCTACACTATTTTGGAAAAATGTCTCTTCTTATGGAGCACCCATAATTTTAAGCAAGCCACTCCACAGATTAATTGTTCTCACTGTCAGGAAATTTCTCCTTATTTCTAGGTTGATGATAAGTTTCCATCCATTGCTTCTTGTCCTGCCTTTCTGCTTTGGATAACAAGTCAACCCTCTCTTCTCTGTGACAGCCCCCTCAAGTCCTGGAAGATTGCTATCATGTCATCCCTAGCCTTTCTCTTCGTTAGACTAGACATACGTTCATTGTACGGATCAGTTGGAATTCATCATTATCGCATCAATTGTCACTCTGACAACTGAAGTAACCCCAGAGAAATGTAAAGTGAATGAGACAGAAACCAAAGATTGCTGAAGTACATGTCCAACTATGGAAGGGACCTTAGAGGTCTTCTGGTTCAGCCCCCTACTCAAGGAGGAGAACTTATACCATTTCAGATAAGTGACTGTCTAGCCTCTTCTTAAAAATCTCCAGTGATGGAGCGCCCACGATTTCTGGAGGCAAGCTGTTCCGCTGGTTAATTGTCCTCACTGTTAGAAAGTTTCTACTTAATTCCAGGTTGTTTCTCTCTTTGGTCAGTTTCCAACCATTGTTTCTTGTCCTGCCCTCTGGTGCTTTGGAGAATAGTTTGACCCCCTCTTCTTTGTGGCAGTCCCTCAAATACTGGAACACTGCTATCAGGTCACACCTATTTCTTCTTTTTTAGACTAGCCAAACCCAAGTCCTGCAGCTGTTCTTCGTATGTTTTAGTCTCCAGGCCTTTGATCATCTTAGTCACTCTTCTCTGAACTTTTTCCAAAGTCTGAACAACTTTTTGTAATATGGTGACCAAAATTGGTTGCAGTATTCCAGGTATGATACTTTCAGGAACAAAATAAATGTTTTTTTGGGGATTGATGATGTCTTATAGAACACACATCAAAGGTGACTCTGTCTTGCAGAGGTCATATCCCTTTGCTAAGTTGGAAGGAGAGAGAGAGATGCAGAAATTGGTTCTCAGAGTAATAAATGTTCCACAAACTATATATAATAACCAATTCTATATTTTTTTAAGCCCAACGCTTCTAACTAGTTTTCCAAAACTATCTCCCACCAGCATATAATTTACCTACTTAGGTGCGCACATTTTTCTAATTATGCTAATTTTGAGGTGTGTTCTAACGGTGAAACTGCGTTGTAGATGGGAAAGTTTGATGATTAGATTGTATATGTACATGTGTGTATAAACACCCACATCCAAATAGTGATGTTATCTCACGGTCAGGTTGTTGGCAACTACCTAAAATCAAAAGTAATTATTTTCCAAGAAGGAGATAACAATAATAACAATAATAATAATAATAACAATAATAACAATAACTATAATAATAATAGAGTTGGAAGGGACCTTGGAGTTCTTCTAGTCCAACCCCCTGCTTAGGCAGGAAACCCTATACCATTTCAGACAAATGGCTGTCCAGTCTCTTCTTAAAAATTTCCAGTGTTGGAGCATTCACAACTTCTAGAGGCAGGTTGTTCCATAGTTTTCTTTAGCAAGATTTATTCAGATGAATGGAGCCAGTTAGGTATAGTGGTTATGCACCAGGGTAAAAACTGGAAGACCATGAGTTCTGTCCTGCCTTGGAGCATGAAGCCACCTCAGGTACATGGGTCTTACTCTCAATCCTAGGAAGGAAGCCAACCATTTCTGAAAATCTTCTCCCCACCATTACAGGGACTTGTCCAGATGGTCATCAGGAATCAAGAATGACTTGAAGGCAGTAAAACAAAATAATGTAAAAAAAAAATGATTTCCACAATCCTGGAAAAAAATGCATTTGGTTGAAGATCTATGGAGATTCTCAGTCATCCAGATCATGGTTGTTCCAAAGGTGCTTTTCAAAAGGCAACGGAACTTTCTTGGTTTTATTCCTTTAAAACATTTCACTTCTTATCCAAGAAGCTTCTTCAATAACTTCAATTCAGTAACAGAACTGAAGAAGCTTCTCGGATGAGAAGCAAAAGCACCTTTGGGACATTTGGTTGAAGCTGTTCCTGAAAGGGATCACATGGACCTCTACACATGTCCTAAGCCAGATCACTGGATGGCTCCCCTCTCTAGTAATATCTGAGCAGAGTTTTGTGGGATTAGATAGAAGTGTTTCTCAACCTCAGCAACTTTAATCCATGCAGATTTCAACTCTCAGGATTCCTCCAGTCAACATTTTCTTATCTTGCCACTCTCTACTCTTTGCATTTGGCCCTGAGGGTTGATGTTGCAGTGTTGTGCTTTTGTATCATTGCTATCAACACAATTTTGGGAGCTTAGTTCAACTTTCACCACTCTGAATATGGGTGATTAGTTGATGAGTAGGCCAAAGGTCAAATCTTTCTTTCTTCCTCTTGCCTAATGTAGCTTTCAATTTTAACCCTGAATGGATGGGTACAAACCTAAGAATGCCTACAAAACCAATTTTTTGTTGCTTTTAAGAGCAGCCAATACAACAATACAATCTTGGCTTATAGGAAGCCTGGAAAACAATCACAAATGGGGATCACATGACTGTGAGGACACTGCAACCAACTTAAATACAACAAAGATATTCCTGAAACATTTTTGACATTTGTTAACCAATAGTAGGAGGCATAAAGGGATGACGTATCACAACTTGTCTCTCAGGTCTGAGAACTTAAAGAAAGAGATGCTTTGTTCATATAGCTGCTCCTACACATTTGTTGACAATGAGGCTGCTATAGCCCATAAAACATAAGGTCATGAAAAATGCAACATAGTTACCATGATTGGAACATTCAGTTCCCAGGAAAGAAAATTGTATATAAAATCTAGTACTAAACATAATGGTTATTAATTTTTCACGAGTTCAATTCAGAACAAAACCAGTCATACACTGCCTCTTGTCGGTCAGTAGGTGCAAAAAATAATGCAAGAATGGCCAGGATATGTTGATTGTCAGTTGGGAATTGAAAGATAGCTGAAGAGCAAGTTGCAGTGAATGGTTTGAAGGAAAGAGGTACGGTTGGATGGATGGAGGAATGGATGAAATCCTAAAGAAAAATACAGATAGTAATCAATAAACAAGTACAAATAGTCCTTGATTTACGACCACATTTGGGCACAGAATTTTTATTACTATGCAGGGCGACTGTTAAATGAGTTGCATCCAATTTTATGAACTTTTTCGCCGTGGTCGATAAACGAATCACTGCAGTTGTTAAGTCAATCACATAGCCGTTAAACAAATCCAGCTTTCCCCTTTGACTTTGCTTGTGGGAAGTTGGCTGGAAAGATTGCAAATGGCAATTAACATGATCCCAGGATGCTGCAACTATCATACATATATACATGCTGGTTGTCAAGCACCTGATGTTTGATCATGTGACCATGGGGATGTTGTGATGGTCATAAGTGTGAGGATATTTCATAAGTCATTCTTTTCAGTGAATGAATGCCAAAGACTACCTGTATTCCTGTATAAAGGTCAAAATATTTTGCAATGTTTTGTAGGCAAAGTAGTGTAGTGATTGCTGAATTGATCATGCAAATATATGGGTTCGAATCCCTATTCATCCATAAACTTTGGTAATAAAATGACACTGTGCTACACCGTATTATAGATTTGTTGAGAAGATAAATATGGGAAGGTGAGCAAGGAGAGAATGATCTTAATCACTCTGGGAGGAGAGCATTAAATCTGAATCAAGTAGAAGAGGCAGCTCCACCCTGTGATCAGCATCCCTGGAAGGCTTCTTTCAAGTAAAGAATTGAATTAGATCTGGGCATTTGGAATTCACTTTTGCATTTGGGTGGAAAATTTCAGAAAAGCAAAGGCAGAGTTTAATTCTAAATGATGTAATGGGAGAATGAGCTTGGGGGGCAGGGGCACTGCAATTCTTTTGTGTAGACTCCAACCCCAATGGCAAGGGATGGTGGGATTGGTAGTCCAAAACATCTGGTGAGCAATCCTGGCTTTCAAATGGAAGATGGGGGCTTTGGTGTCACAGCTCTGATTGCCTGTTCTGCAATTAGTGACAAAGGGCACTTTTCCCCTAATACGAGTTACGAAAGGAAGAGTCATTGAACTCTGCGCCATAGACATTTACTCTCTCTTGCCCTCCCTACTGGCTTTTATTAAACTCATATGTCTTCAAATGTTCAAAATGTGATTAATTGCTGTTTTCCAACTGGGCGCAAAGCTGGAGAAGGTTACGTGTGTCCAGTGTCCATTCAAATATGGGAACAACCGGTTCTCTGTGTGGATGCCGCTTCTGGAAGTCCATTCTGGGCCTGGGCAACAAAAAATTAGCTACCGGTTCTGCCAAAGTGGTGTGAACTGGCTGAATCCCACCACCGTGTGTGTCCCTTTTCCTCTCTCTTTGTCCCCCACAACTAAGCTGCAGGCAGAGATAAGTAGCTCAGTGGGTCTGTGTTTGTGTGTATAGAGAGAGAAATAACACACAGAGAATCAAACATCTCTCCTATGATAGGAGGCATATGTTCCCTACCTTGTCAAGCAACTGAATGCTGAGATCAAAGAAGAGATAGTTTAGAAAGGAAAATATCCCCCGGTTTTACTACATATTATCTAGGCTAGCTGTGAACTGCCAGACTGAATATTATACACTATGAGAAGTCCAAATACTATTAAGTGAAAAACAAGAGACTACGGTGGGAAAAAAAGAAGTGGAAAAGGTGGAATGCCTTGTGGCTGTTCTTAAGTTGACACCCCACCTTTGGATGTCAAGCTGGCTGGAAACAATAAAACAAACTGCCCGATAGCATCATATAAGGACAATTAAAATCAGCTTCACTATGGTAAGTTTAGTGAAAAGCCAGTGTTTTTGCCATTTCCCCATATGCTGGCATAGACGGGGCTCAATATTATCCCCCACCCAATGCAGCATTTCATAACTTGGGAGAGATCCAGAAGAAGGGCATCTCCTATGGATCAGATGGTGGGATCTTCTTCAGGAAGGTGAGTCTTCTAAGGTGGTGTTTTCCAGCCTCAACAACTTTAAAATGTTTGGATGTCACTTCCCAGAATTGCCCAGCTAGTGCAGGCTGGGGAATTCTGAGAATTGGAATTCATATCTTTTAAAGTTGCTGAGGTTGAAAAACACTACTCTAAAGAATCGGGCAGACCTTTAGAACTTTAATGATCAGAATAACTGAATAACAAAGTTGGAAGGGACCTTGGAGGTCTTCTAGTCCAACCTCCTGCTCAAACAGGAAACACTGTACCATTTCAGACAAATGGTTGTCCAATCTCTTCTTAAAAATTTCCACTGTTGGAGCACCCACAACTTCCAGAGGCAAGTGTTTCCACTGATTAATTGTTCTGTGAGGAAATTCCTCCTTAGTTCTTGGTTGAATCTCTCCTTGATTAGGTTCCATCCATTGCTTCTTGTCCTGCTTTCAGGTGCTTTGGAGAATAGGTTGACCCCCCTCTTTTTTTGTGGCAGCCCCTGAGATATTGGAATACTGCTATTATGTCACTCTCTAATCCTTCTTTTCATTAAACTAGACATACCCACTTCCTGCAACCGTTCTTTATATGTTTTAGCCTTCAGTCCCTTGATCATCTTTGTTGCTCTTCTCTGAACTGTTTCTAGAGTCTCAACATCTTTTTTACATCGTGGTGACCAAAACTGGATGCAGTATTCCAAGTATGGTCTTACCAAAGCATTATACAGTGGTACTAACACTTCACGTGATGACTATTGCCTCACACAATTAGCCCCCCAAAACCTATTTTGTGTCTCCATGCTGGTTCCTCTTCTTCCTGAGCAATTGTATCCTTACTAAGGGTTATAGCATCATGGACAGTAAGCGGAAGTAAGGTTAGGAGACAGATTTTGATCTGAAACATGCTTTATTGCACTACGAACCATAGTAGAAAATTGGGCCTCTGAGCCTGCTTTGAAGTATTCTAGGCCACCTATGGGCAACTTTCTTTTTTAATTTTCTGTTGAGAATTGTATCTTTTTCTCTGCTGATTTCTGAGCTTCTTTTATTCCTTCCTTCTCACCTCCCTACATAAAGAACAGGATGGATTGTTTTTTGTAGAGATTTGAGCCCCCAATATGCAGAGGTGTGTTGGGCAGCATGTCAGATTCAAAGGCTACACAATTCTTTGGCATGTACAAGGAGATGCACGGGACAAATCTCTGCAAGCCCTCTTTTTTCTAGAATTGCACTCCAGCTGCAAAATCCCAGGGGGAAAAAAAGACCTCTGTTTTATAGAGCTGTGTACAAGGATGATGTGAACACCTCAAAACAGATAGTCCTTAACTTACCACAGTTCGTTTAGTGACTGTTCAAATTACAACAGCACTGAAAAAAAATGACTTATGATCATTTTTCACACTTACGACTGTTGCAGCATCTTCATGGTCACATGATCAAAATTCAGAAACATGGCAAATTTATGACAGTTGCTGTGTCCTGGGGTCACGTGATCACCTTTTGCAACCTTCTGGCAATCAAAGTCAATAGGGAAGCCAGATTCACTTAACAGCTGTTTTACTAACTTAACAACTACAGTGATTCACTCAACAATTGTGACAAAACAGGTTGTAAAATGGGGACAAATTCACTTTAACAACTGTCTCGCTTAGTAGTATAAATTTTGGACTCAGTTGTGGTCATAAGTCAAGGACTACCTGTATGATCTAAAACACTTTTTTGACATTGAATCCAAAATGCTGCATATAGACCTAAGGCTGAGGAATTTCGAACCTTAAAGCAAAGGCTGCTTGCAATCCAGAAGTTATAAATTTCTCACCCTTGATCTAAATTTTCAGCATGAGACCAATAAGGATGTTTTTATCTTGCTTGGAAAGTGGGCGATCTTCTTGATCTTGTCTTGTGCCAGAACTGAACATTAGAAAAGACATGGTCAAATGCATCCTGACCTCTGAAAGAGCAATATTCAAACATGGCTTTATAAACAAGCTGAGGATCTGAAGAGGATGAAAGCTTTTTCATCTAGAAAAAAATTATTTCAGCAGTAACCATCAGCTTGAAAGGCTTCTGTTTCATCCTTTGGTTTTTTTCCCCTTTTTTTAAGCTCTTAAGGCTTGTTAAACTCCTGCAGAATTGAGGATGGAAGAGACACTTAATCTAATGGGCTTTTTTATGCAATCTCTCCCGTTTTTAATTAGTTTCTCAGATACCCAAACTGTTGGTGGGAGTAAGAAAAGAAAGCCCATTTGAATCAGACAATTAAGCTAGGTTATCGGAGCACAACAACAAGGATTTATACATCCAGTGTGTTTTTGCAAATGTGTGTGTGTGGGGGGGGGAGAGATGTGGTATTAAGCATCAAAGTCTTAATAGAATTTCTTTCCTTTCAGTCTCCCCCTCTTCCTTGAGATGGGTGAGACTTTGAATCAAGGATAATGAAAATGATAATAAAACTTAGCTCTTCTCCCTTGCCTGCCCCCAAACTCTCTTCTGTTTAAAATACATTTCTGCTCTGAGTCTGGCTCAGACCATTTTGTGCATGGTCTAATCCAGGGGTAGGCAACCTTGGCTCTTTGATAACTCGTGGACTTCAACTCCCAGAATTCCTGAGCCAGCATGGCTCAGTATGGAAACCTCTCCCTTTCTCCTCAGCATAGCTGGCTCAGGAATTCTGGGAGTTGAAGTCCACGAGTCATAAAAGAGCCAAGGTTGCCTACCCCTGGTCTAATCTAAACTGCCACAAAGAAGAGGGGTCAACCTATTTTCCAAAGCATCTGAAGGCAGGACAAGAAGGATGGAAACTAATCAAGGAGAGAAGGAATCTCGAACTAAGGAGAAATTTCCTGACAGTGCGAACAATAAACGGGTGGAATGACTTGCCTCCAGAAGGTGTGTGTCCTCCAACCCTGGAGGCTTTTAAGAAGAGACTAGACAACCAGTTGTCTGAAATGGTACAGGATTTCTTGCTTGAGCAGGAACTTGGACTAGAAGACCTCAAAGGTCCCCTCCAACACTGTTATTCTGTTAATGAGAAATGGAGGAAGGTGCCCAATATTTTACACTGGTGGGTTCATTTGTGTTGATTTGGACTTTCTACCATTTTAGAAGAAAGTTTGCAGAGCCTCTCTTTAGCTCAGAGTTGATAAACGTTTAGTGCCCCAAAACCACACTAATGAAACATAGAACATAAAACTATAACATTGGAAGAACTCTGGTAGTGCAGTGGTAAGAATGCAGTACTGCAGGCTACTTTTGCTGACTGCAGGCTGCCGGCAGTTTTGAGTCTCACCAGCTCAAGGTTGACTCAGCCTTCCATCCTTCCAAGGTCAGTAAAATGAGGACCTGGATTGTTGGGGGCAATAGGCTGACTCTGTGAACCACTTAGAGAGGGCTGTAAAACACTGTGTATAAGTCTAAGTGCTGGTGCTAGTGCTAGTCCAGCTGCCTGCTCAGGCAGGAGACTTTATACCGATTGTTGTCCAATCTCTTCTGGAAAACCTCCAGTGATGAAGCATCCACAACTTTTATTATTCAGGAACGATAAAACTTTATAGCAAGAAATGCTATATATTTATTATGTATGAACTTGGAGATAGCAGTGTGGAGGCACTTCTTCTGAGGTTCTGCAGATACTAGTAGAAGGGACCCAATGTGTTACATCATTCAACCACATACTGTGAAAATAAGAGTAGGGATTCAGCTGTCCACCATCCTTTGTTTGCCCCAAATGCTTCTTGTCCAACATAATCACATTTAGGAGATGAGACAGTATATTAACTGAGGTGCTTGTGACCAGAATGGAAAGGATGAGAGAACTGAACCTCAAACCATCAAAATTGATTTGTTATTCCAGTTTAAATGGCATCAAGGTTGAGATGATTTCTAAACTTAGCCTTTTTCCAAAGCAGAAAGTTTCCTGTCCTCTTGAACCTCTGCTAATTTGCTGGCTTCCAAAAACCAAGCACTTTCCCCCCCCCATTTTTCCCCATTTTTCTCTTTTCTTTCACCAAAAGCTCTGGTGGCACAAAGAGCCCTGGTGGCATGATTGAGGGCAATAGAAGAAGGGAATGACAGAGAATGAGGTGGCTGGATGGAGTCACTGAAGCAGTAGGCATGAGCTTAAATGGACTCCAGAAGATGGTAGAGGACAGGAAGGCCTGGAGGAACGTTGTCCATAGGGTCGCGATGGGTCGGACACGACTTCGCAACTAACAACAACAACAACAACAACAAATTGTAGGCAAACTCTGCCCACAGGCTGGAATTCGATCCTAAACAGCTAAAGGTTGAGTCAACCTTCCAAGGCTGGTAAAATGAGGAGCCAGATTGTTGGGGGGGGGGCAATATGCAAAAATTACGTTAACATTATAAACCACCCGGAGAGTGCTGTAAAGCTCTACGTGGTGCTATATAAGCCTAAATGGTATTGCTATTCTTTTTCATTTTCTTTTAGTTTTGGTTAGACTCATTCTTATGTTTAACATTTTCAATGAAGCTCTATTAAACAAACACCAAGTATCTTTCCCTTTTATCTCACTTTTTCCTTGTAATCACAAATAATGGAGCTGTTAAGAAAAAAAACACAGGCGTTTTCAACATTATTATCTCTCTGAGATGAATTGCTTCAGCTAAATATTTGTTAGACATTACAACTTATAAACAGTGAAATAGAATTCTCAAATAGTACACGGTAGAGTTTGGGAAATGAGTCAAGGATTTCATCTTTCTCTGTGAAACTAAGCTCCAGATGTCTATCCAGGAACTTATTTATCCAATCTATTAGCAGCACCAAATGAAACCCACTGATTTCAAAGGGGAAAGCAAATGAAAACATGGATTTCAAAAGAAGTCCTTTGTACAGCTAGTCCCCGAGTTAAGACTGCTTGCTTAGTGACTGTTTGATGGTATAACAAACCTCTCTGGGTGTAGTTGTAATCTGGATGTGAATTTCTGAAAGTCCCTCCCCCTACAGTCACATGTCTGCACTTTGGAAGCTTGGCAATCAGGCCAGATTTATGACCATTTATAGTGTCCTGTGGTCACATGACTGAATTTTAGGATGGCCTTGCAGAAAACTAGCATTTATTTCCAGTTTTTAGCAAAACAGCACACCCAGCAAGCCATTATTAGTTCACATAATGTTTGTGGTGTTCACATAATGACTCCTGGGAAAAAATATATATCATAAAATCAGGTCATTCGTGTAGGGGACCATCTCAAGACTGTGATGGGCAGGCTCCGTTATGGTCATAATTTAAAGACTACCAGTAGTTCTGGGATGCTGGCAATCTTAGCAAAAGGTTTCCATTATCATTAAGCTTTGCGTTGCTGGGGGCAGCCAAGGAAGAGGAGACATAGTAATATAGCAGCTGGAAGGAGAAAAGATGGGCAGGCTGCCACAGAAGAGGGATAGTACAGCTGAAGGGAGAGCAATAGCAATAGCAATAGCACCTAGACCAGGGGTAGCTATGCTGGCTCAGGAATTCTGGGAATTGAAGTCCACGAGTTATAAAAGAGCCAAGGTTGCCTACCCCTGACCTAGACTTATATATACACTGCTTCACTGTGTTTTACAGCCCTCTCTAAGTTGTTTACAGAGTCAGCCTATTGCCCCCAACAATCTGGGTCCTCATTTTACTGACCTTGGAAGCATGGAAAGCTGAGTCAACCTTGAGCCGGTCAGGATCAAACTTCTGGCAGTGAGCTGAATTAACCTGCAATGCTGCATTCTAACCCCTGTGCCACCACGGAGACAGACGTTGCATTGATAAGAAGAGAAAGACATAGTGATATTGGTGGTAGAAGGGAGGATACTATCCTGAACCTGTTTAATTGAGTTCTGAATGTGAAGGGAACTATTTCCTCCAAAACTGACTTTGCTGACCTTGCTATCCACTCATTTATGGCCCGTCCTCTAATTGCAACAATTCTTTTAGTCACCGTTCAGAGTTACAACGGCACTGGGAAAAGTGAGTTATGACCATTTTTCACACTTACGACCATTGCAGCAGCCCCACGGTCATGTGATCAAAAGACACTTCGCAACTGACTCATATTTATGACAATTGTGGTTACGTTTTGCGAACGTCTGACAAGCAAAGTCAATGTGGAAGCCAGATTCACTTAACAACCGTGTCACTAATTTGACAACTGCAGTGATTCACTTAACTACTGTGGCAGGAAAGGTTGTAAAATGGGGCAAAATTCACTTGACAAATGTCATACTTAACAACATAAATTTGAAGTTCAATTGTGGTTGTAAGTCAAGGACTACCTGTATACAACTATACATCTAGCCAAATTTGTAGAACCTGTCCAGAAACCCAGGTTGCAGCTTATTGATTATCTTAGTTTACTTTTAAAAATCAAGTATAGTAACTGATTTTGTATGGTAACTAAAGGCAGCAATGAGAGAAAGACAGGTAATATAATCCAGATGCAGTAGAAGGAGAAATGCAAGGCTACCCAAAAACTCCAGAATCTTAAGTAACTACAATGGTATCTGAAAAAGACCTTAAAAACACCAAGATAGATGTCAATCTTATCAAATAGACCAGATAGGAAACCCTACCAGATAAGCTAATTCTATATTATTGTAAAGCTACATTAACAGAATCTTGCAAGTATGAAAGATTTCCCCCCACACACACACAGTCTCCTATACAGCTTGAGAAACTAGGGAGGGTGTCTTCTGATCCTCTTGCTCTGCTCGTTATCCACTTGTAGGCTCTGCTGTCTCTTATCTGACATTCCCTAGGCAGAATAACAGAATAACAGAGTTGGAAGGGACCTTGGAGGTCTTCTAGTCCAGGGCTTTTCAACCTTTTCACCCATTGTACCACTTTTAGGATATGGCAACATCCAAGTACCACCAGTCGCCTAGCAAGGTGTCAAAAACCTGATGACCAAAAAAAAAAAGAGGGGGGGAGTGATAAAGTACAGGTAGTCCTCGACTTACAACAGTTTGCTTAGTAACTGTTTGAAGTTACAATGGCACTGAAAAAAGTGCCCCCCAAGCCACAGCCAAGCAAGACACCTGCCTGCCCGCCCGGTGGTGCTCTTCCTCCTGTCTGAGGTTTTCATTGTTGTGAGCATTTCTGTTGAGGATTGGCAGCGGGGGTGGGGGGGTGTTTGGTTTTTATTCCCCTCCCGCATCTGCTGGGTGGTTGCAGCAGGTTTTGGTCACTTCACATGACCCTGGGACACTGTGACCATCATAAATATGAATCAGTTGCCAAGCATCTGAATGTAAATCACAAGGCCCTGGAGATGCTGCAACATTCCAGCTGATTGGTGCTTCTTCTGGGCTTAGCAGAAGCACCAGGGTCAGTGCTGAGCTCTAGCTGGAGCCTGGCGCTGATCCTGGCGCTTCCGCTGAGCCCTGACACCCCTGCAGTTCCAGCCGTCTCTCGCTCAGGCTTTTGTGGTGCTGACACCAGTTCAGCTCATTCCCCTCCCCCACTACCACTTTTCTAGGATGGTCGCATACCACCTGCCAGGTGCCAATGTACCACAGGTGGTACCCGTACCACTGCTTGAAAAGCCCTAGAATCTAGTCCCTGCTCAGACAGGAAACCCTATATCATTTCACACAAATGGTTGTCCAAAGTCTCCAACCTCCAGTGTTGGAGCAGCCACAACTTCTGAAGGCAAGTCGTTCTATAGATTAATTGATCCAACTGTCAGGGATTTTTTCCTTAGTTCTAGGTTGTTCTGGGTCTCCTTAGTTCTAGGCAGCATCTCTTTGCCCTGTCTGCCAAGGTCTTTCTCAGATATCATTACAGTAACCATGTTCAACATAAATTCCTGATCAGCTGGTTCTTCCTTAAAATCTGAAGATGGTAAAGAACTTACCTGAATTAACACAGTTACTGGCTTTCAAAGAGAGATTTATCAGTATACTGTATATACCTAAGTAGTTTATCAGCAGTTTGTACATCAGTGAAAAGAAGGACTGTAGACACTTAGATGGGAATTCAGCTCCAAGGAGACGACTCTTCCTTTACTTTCAGGTGAGTTTTTGTTGGTATTTAGGGGAGCTGCTGGTCTCATGGAAGGCAGCCTATTATGCAATGAGCAACACAAGACACTGAGATTTAGCAACAATGATACTTGATTAATTTCAAAATCTGAAATTTTGAAATTCATCATACCAACTGATATCCCTCCTGTCCATAGTTCAATTGGTTGAATTCAGCCAGCAGAATTCATCTTCAGATTATGAATTCATCTGAAGATGAATTCATAATCAATCAATCAATCAATCAATCAATCAATCAATAATATTATATAGTATTCCTGGTGGGGCAGATAACTTAGAATGATGATGTTGATGAGCCATCAAATTGGTGTTAACTTTAGCGGCCACATACAGTAAATAGATTTTCTCTAGAAGGAGCTGTGCCCATCCTAGAAGAAAATGTGGCTATTACTCTAATTCATTTTCTCTCTTTAAAAATGAATGCCGGGTGAACTCAAAATATTTCAGTGGGTATTCCTTGCAGACGACACCAAGCTGGCAGGAATAGCCGATACTCCAGAAGATAGGCTTAAAATACAGGAGGATCTGGGCGCGAACACTGGGCGCTATCTAACAAAATGAAATTCAATGGTGAAAAAAGTAAGGTTCTACATTTAGGCAGGAAAAATCAAATGCACACGTATAGTATAGGTGGTACCTTGCTCAATAGTAGTAACTGAGAGAGAGATCTCAGAGTCCTAGTAGACAATCACTTCAATATGAGCCAGCAGTGTGCTGCAGCTGCCAAAAAAGCCAACACAGTGCTAGGCTGCATTAACAGGAATAGAATCAAGATCAAGTGAAGTACTAATACCACTTTACAATGCTTTGGTAAGGCCACACCTGGAATACTGCATTCAGTTTTGGTCACCACGATGTAAAAAAGATGTCTAGAAAGGGTACAGAGAAGAGCAACAAAGGTGATTGGGGGACTGGAGGCTAAAACATATAGGGAACGGTTGCTGGAATTGGGTATGTGTAGTTTAACGAAGAGAAGGGTGAGGGGTGACATGATAGCCATGTTCCAATATCTCAGGGGTTGCCACAAAGAAGAGGGAGTCAAGCTATTCTCCAAAGCACCTGAAAGCAGGACAAGAAGCAACGGATGGAAACTAGTCAAGGAGAGAAGCAACCTAGAACTAAAGAGAAACTTCCTGACAGTTAGAACAATTAACCAGTGGAACAACCTGCCTCCAGAGGTGGTGAATGCTCCAACACTGGAGGTTTTTAAGAAGAGACTGGACAGCCATTTGCCTGAAATGGTATAGGGTTTCCTGCCTGAGCAGGGGGTTGGACTAGATGACCTCCAAGGTCTCTTCCAATTTATTATTATTATTATTATTATTATTATTATTATTATTATTATTATTATTATTATTATTATTATTATTATTATTATTATTATTCAGAATAGAGCTGGAAGGGGTCTTGGAGGTCTTCTAGTCCAATCCCCTGATCAAGAAGGAGACCCTGTACCATTTTAGACAGTCTTTTCTTAAAAACCTCCACTGATGAAGCACTCACTAATTCTGAAGGCAAGCAGTTCCACTGGTTAATTGTTCTCACTGTTAGAAAGTTTCTCCTTAATTCCAGGTTGCTTCTCTCCTTGATTAGTTTCCATCCATTGTTTCTTGTCTTGCCTTCAAGGTCTTTGGAGAATAGCTTGACTCCCTCTTCTTTGTGGCAACCCCTCAGATACTGGAATACTGCTATCATGTCACCCCTAGTCCTTCTTTTCTGTAGACTAGCCACACCCAGTTCTTGCAACCGTTCTTCCTATGTTTTGGTCTCCAGGCCCTTAATCATCTTAGTTGCTTTTTTCTACAGTTTTTCCAAAGTCTCAACATCGCAAAAAACAATGGGTCTTCCAAGAAAGAACTGTAAAGCTTATTCTTTTATCCTTTGCTAGGAGCAGGTATTATAAATTCTTTTCCCTGTCATCTTAGCCTTTCTTTGACCTATTCAGTTGCTGGGACAAAATGTGATTTGCTGCAGGGCAACTGACCATGAAGATGCTTGTAAACTAGTTACAATCCTTAAATCTCTATCTGATCTGATGTTGATGAATTGCTTCCCAGTTCCAGACATCCGAGCATGATGTTATCATACAGCCAGTAGCAAACTCTGTTTTTCCATTCCCAGTACAAGCAGCCGTTGACTTATAACAATTCCTTTATTTTATTTTTGTTTCATCAAATGCCAAAGTGGAAGTCCTCTGACTTATAATAATTCTTTAGTAACTGTTTGCAGGTGCAATGGTACTGAAAAAAGTGACTTACAACCAGAACTCGAAGTAGAATACTGCAGCATCCTCATGGTCACATGATCAAAATTTGGATGCTTGGCAGCTGGCATGTATTTACAATGGTTGCAACATCCAGGGATCATATGACCACCATTTGCAACCTTCCTAGGTGGCTTCCGAGAAACAAAAATCTATGGGGTAGTACAGATTCATTTAACATGCACGATTTACTTAACAACTGCAGTGATTTGCTTAATTGTGGCAAACAAGGTCATAAAATTGGACACAACTCACTTAACAACTAAGCTTTGCATAGTAACTAAAATTCTGGTTAGGGTTAGGGTGGTTGGAAGTCAAGGACTAACTATAGTGCTAAAATTGTTTTCCTGGACCTAATTCAGCCTTACTGTAGAAAAAGAGTTGGGGACAGATCTCTCTGTTTTAGCTCAAGAGTTGGGGTGATGGACTTATGAAGGTTTTGCATTAGGAATGGGTAGACTAACGTTCAACCAATGGCTGGATCAGTTGCATTCCTTTAGGTCAGTCATTCAGTGAATCACTGCAATTGTTAAGTTAGTAACATGGTTGTTAAGTGAATCTGACTTCCTTATTGACTTTGCTTGTCACAAGGTCATAAAACGTGACCACATGACCCCAGGACAGTGCAATTGTCACAAATATGAGTCAGTTGCCAAGCATCTGAATTTTGATCACATGGCCAAGGAGATGCTGCAACGGTCGTAAGTGTGGAAAACAGTCATAAGTCACTTTTTTCAGTACCCTTGTAACTTTGAATGGTCACTAGATGAACTGTTGTAAGTCAAGGATTACTTGTACATGCTGCTCTGTGCTCCTGAACGAAAGGCAGGGTAGAAATCAAACAAGTAATTTGATTCAGTCCACATACTCTTGATAGCATTAAAAGAAGCACCTGTGAGCGTGCACGAGAATGCATTGGCTCAGCCGTTCCATTCAATGCGTCGAATTAATTGGGATGTCCAGTTCAAAAGGGTGACTTGAGCGAATCAGAGCTTCATCCAGCCCTAGTAAATTGTTAGCATGTCGGTGTCTAAGATAATCTTTGACAAGAAAATACACCGTGGACAAAACTGGGGCTCATGAGCATTAGCTTTTAGGAAGCTTGATATCTACCAAGCATGAAAAGAAATATCTTCAGGATAACAATAGCAGAACAAAAGAATCAATTACTTAAAGTAGATTAAAAGAATGCACCAGGGTGGGGGGTGGGGAGGAGCTGGGAGGGTAAATTTGGAATTTGTAGGCATATCACAGCTAATCACAAAATATCTGATTTGACGGAGTCTGCCAGTTATAAAGCACAGTTCTATTTGAAGACAAACTGATCAACCCATCATCTCCTTAAGACCTTCAGGAATAAATTGTCCCATCCAGATTTAATTTTGTCTTTTTCTGGATGCTTGGGTTGGAAATCTTTCAAAACAGAACACTGGGCGCTGAGAAGTTTTCAGAGCATTCTCGTGGCATCTCCATCAGCCCCAGAGGCATCCTCACAAACAGAGATACTGTTAAGTGCTGGCACACCGTCCGTTTCTTTTTTTAATTAGAAGAATGTAATTAGATTAATTAAAAGAATCCTAAGTAGAAGAATATTTAACAAGTTAGCAGGGAGCTTCTTATGCACCAAAGGAGGGGTCTGCAGGCACAATAATGCTCACAACCATCAGATTGTCTCTTGGTCATTTAAACTTCTATCATAATAGGTGTTCTAATGTGATGGTGCAGTGGTTAAAATGCAGTGTGCTAATTCTGCCCAAAGCCAGGAATTCAATCCTGAGTGGCTCAAGGTTGACTCAGCCTTCCATCCTTCTGAGGTTGTTAAAATGAGGACCCTGTTGGTTGAGGGCAATATGCTGACTCTGAACCACTTAAAGAGGGCTGTAGAAACACTATGAAGAGTATATACTATAAGACTAAGTTCTATTGCTACTGCTATTGTTTTCCATGAACAACTAGACCTCTATCTCTTGGGAAAGATGTAATTGAACCACAGTAACAAAGCGCTTCTTACTTCTCTTCCATTTATTCCTCAGGACACCAGCTATGATTGGATGTTCTTTTGTGGTGAACCGGAAGTTCTTTGGGGAAGTCGGTCTTCTCGATCCAGGAATGGATGTTTATGGTGGAGAGAACATAGAGCTTGGAATAAAGGTTGGTGAGACGATTACAACAAAGTGATTCTTCTTCCTGAGGTAGCTTAGTAAGAGCTTGTAACCTGGAATCTGATTCTTCCTCCTGGAGCATCATTTTTGTAAATAAGTGCTTCTTTCCTTAAAAAAAAAAAAGATTATGTCTCATTTCTTAGCGCTTGGACATTGGCTTTATCTTTAAAATTGGGTTGTCTTTTTTTCAGATTGCTTCTCAAGAGTCACATAAGCTGCAGTCCTAAACCTTCCAAAGAAGGTGGTAGTGTGTGAACATCTCTAGAGCAATATTAGCCAGTATCAAACTCTGTCTGAGATCAAATCAGTATCATTGTCTAAATCATAGGAATTAATCAGCTATCGCTCCAAAGAAGTAAAAGATAATAAATGCTCACTGTTTTCTTCACTCTGAATCTATGGTACACTTTGGTCTTCTAGAAGATTTGTGTGTTCCGCTAATCAGAAAAGCCCAATTAGATTTTGTTGAGCATTCAGGGGTGTGATTAGAAACTACAAACTCACTTCCATCCCGTATATTGGTGACCAACTGGTGAGACCTTTTGCACACCTCAAAAAGAGAAATAAACATATTAGGAAATTTGTTTCATTTAAAATGTTTTTACTTCATCTGTCACATACCATTCCTGAAGACAGAATACAGCAATACACTGCAATATTGTGGCAGTATGCAGACAACCCCTTTTAAGCAGTATATGGGAGTAACTCATTTTCGGAGTTTGTTCCAGTTATGTTATGGTTCAAGTCGTTGAACCGTAAGCTGAACAAATGAGCTCAGCCTGCATTCTCAGTCACAAACAAATTAACTAAGGTTAGCAGTATAAGATTAATGTATTGTTTGACTGGTCCTGGGAGATCCTTACCTGACCTTCCACGAACACAGCCAGACTAATGTTATTGCCCAGATCCCATTTGCAATCTGTCATTCGTGTTTTTCATTATTTTTTTACTGCTTCCTGTTTCTTCCTTTTTCTTCCATCCAATCTGTTGCGGGGGACTGATGTACTTTGACTGACATACTACCAGAGTCACTAGATGGAATAGGCAGCTGTATAAAATAATAAATATATACATACATGCATGTATATACATACATACATGCTATTGCTACACAAGATAGCCCTCCACTTACAACCACAATTGAGCCCAAAATTTCAATTGCTATGCAAGAGTTATTAAGTGGGGTTTGCCCCATTTTAGAAACTTTCTTGCCACGGTTCTTAAGTGAATCACTGCAGTTAACTTAGTAACATGGTTATTAAGTGAATCTGACTTTCCCATTGACTTTGCTTGTCAGAAGGTCGCAAAAGGGGATCACACGACCCCAGGGTGCTACAACCAACATAAATATGAGCCAGCTGTCAGAGTCCAAATTTGGATCATGTGACCTTGGGGATGCTGCAATGGTCATAAGTGTGAAAAACGGTCATATCTCACTTGTAAATTCAAACAGTCACTAAATGAATGGTTGGTTGTAAGTCAAGGACTCCCTGTATAACAGAAAAGGGCAACCTGTGATACTGAAATAGGGGTAACTGAATCAGGACTTTCATTCATTCGTTCATTCGTTCATTCATTCATTCACTGTTTCTCTCTCTCTCTCTCTCTCTTTCTCCACATAATGTAATGAAGAACATAAGAAGTCTTATGAATGTTTGATACAGTGAAGAGAAGACTAGGGAAGCACATTACCATCACATAACTTCATGCATGCACTGATGATGTTACCTAGTTTGGTATTGAAACGTCTGCAAGAAAACAACCAAGCTCAGAGAGCACCAAGGACCCCACAATTCAACCATGACCTACTAATATTCTCTTATATTGCAACAATACAATCATTTAAGTGAACAACTGTCACACAGAAGAATGAACAAAAAAGTTCTTAATACAGAGAACAGGACTTTGAAGTTAATGGGCTTCAAGGCCAGATAGCTGCCTCTGACTGATCCTTAGGAGACTTTGCTTGATAATAAGAGCCATTCAATAACAGAAACAGTTTCCTTGACAGACATCTATAGCCTCCTGTGCCCTCCACGTCTACAATTTGATATCATTAGATTATTCTGTTTGAATTAGTGCCCTGAATGCGATCTGTGGCTAATTACACCCCGTTTGCACCCCAGGGGGAAAAACCCCCAAAAAACTTCCTAATCAGGCTGCCAGTGCAGCAGCATTCATCTTCAGTGGCATGAGTTTTACTGATTTTTTTTCCCCACCCATAAAATAAGCAAAATGAACGCAACCCACTTCCCACACCAGCCTCTGCTCTCAAACTTACTCCCACGTGGAAGGCTGAAAATGAGTTCCGGCCTTGCAAGGAACAGTGGTTATCTGTCTTTAACAGCAATTAAAATGTCAAGCTAATCTTCTAGGTCATAAATCAAGTTTAAGTTCATAGATTTAAGTTTTCTTTCCAAGCAGACTGTGAACAGGGCCAGGCAATGAGAGAGGATACAGGTAGCCCTTGTTTAGCTACCACAGCTAGGACTCATAACTTGGACATTAAGAAGTGAAGCAATCAATAAGTGAAACTGCAACTGTATTTAGGATCCTATCGATAGAAGAGATTATTCATAGCTCAGGATTGAGCTGTGGGATCATCAGTGCTCTCTGAGCTTGGCTGTTTTCTTGCGGATTTCATTACCGCTGCGCTGATGATGTTACCTTGTTTGGTAATGGAATGTCTGCAAGAAAAGCACCAAGCTCAGAGAGCACTTAGGATCTTATTTCAGCTTTCCTTTGCTTTACAGATGTGCAAAGTTGTAAATGCAAGGGTTGTTGCAAAGTTACTTTTTCATCACCATCATAACTCTGAATGGTTGCTAAATGAAGCAGTTATTAAACAAGGACTAACTGTAGTCCAGATAGGTCGGGTAGATTGTTAGGAAGCAACTTGGCAATAAGGAAGGTTTCACAATAAGGAATTGTCACAAGCCATTCTCCAGGCTTATTTGAGAACTCAAATACAATTTCCCCTTGGCTTTCTGCCTCTTAAGGTATTTGGTATTCTTTCCATGTTGGTTGGAGAAAGCTTCCATATCTTGGTGGGGCCTAATGTACTTGTTTGCAGACTCCTCTTTCTCGTGGATGAGCATATCACCCATCGGGTCTTCCACCATTTTTCCTGCTATTCCTTTTTTGCTCCTCCTGTTCTTCTTCAGCTTCTGTTGAGGATTCAGGGGGAAAAGCCACAAGGATAAGAGATTGAGAAATGAGATTGGTTGGTTTTATTGTGCTGTGGGCACCTGGCCGTTGTGATTTTCTTTGAGTTTGATTTAATGTGTTTTATGTACTTGGTCATTCTTGTTTATAATGCTTAGGATAGTATGTGAAGCAAGACAAATCCATTTTTAATAAATCAAGGTCAAGCTAACCATGACTTTGCATGATGTGTAAACTTTATCAGGCATTAAAGACAGAGAGCACTCAATGTTAACAAGATAAACTGAGAGCTGAAACTTGGGGGATGCCAGTATAGCTTTAACACAAGGGACGCGGTGGCTCAGTGGGTTAGGACCCTGAGCTTGTCGATCAGAAGGTCGGCAGTTTGGTGGGTCGAATCCCGAGTGCCGTGTAACAGAGTGAGCGCCTGTTACTTGTCCCAGCTTCTGCCAACCTAGCAGTTCGAAAGCAATAATAGGGACCACTATGGTGGGAAGGTAACAGTGTTCCGTGCGCCTTTGGCATCTAGTCATGCCGGCCACATGACCACAGAGACGTCCTTGGACAAGTGCTGGCTCTTCGGCTTTGAAACGGAGATGAGCACCGGCCCCTAGAGTCGGAAACGACTAGCACACATGTGCGGGGGAACCTTTACCTTTACCTTTAACCATGACTTTGCATGATGTGTAAATTTTATCAGGCATTAAAGACAGAGAGCACTCAATGTTAACAAGATAAACTGAGAGCTGAAACTTGGGGGATGCCAGTGTAGCTTTAACGCAAGGGAGCAACAGCAAGAGTTCTCAAGATGGAGATTTTTCAGCTTGACTTGGTCTCTTTTCCAAAGCAGAAAACACTATGGAGTAGGAATAATTTCAGTCCTCATCTATCAGCCTCTGAGAGGCTCTAAATGTTAGAAATGGTTTAGCTAACAAAGAGTAAGGAAAGAAAAAAAGAATCTCCCAAATGGTACTTGCCATTTTTAACTCCCAGTTTATCATTAAACTGATGAGGATGCATAGGTCGCTACTTCAATAATAGGCAAAAGGAGGCCAAATCAATGTATTTGCAAGCCACGTTGATTTTATATTTACATTCATTCATAAACATGCCTAGTTCTGGTTCTGCAATATTTTGTGTTTGTTTGGAAAAAAACAAACAAACACAACCTCATAAAACTTTGTATATATTTTCTGTGAAGTCCTTGGCATTCTCTGAGTTTGGTTGTTTGCTTGCAGAGGTTTTGATACCCAACTAGGTAACATCATCAGTGCTAATGAATGTGGGATTTGCTCCCTGTTTATGTGGCTTATCCTGCCAATATTGGTGATTGTGTGGTTTTCTGCTTGGTCGTTCCTTGATTAGGATACTAATTTCTGCTTGAATGTTTGTCTGGTGTTAATCCCTGATTATCTGGGTTTTAGTGTTGTGATCTTTTTGTTTCCTTAGCTTTTTTATTGCCTTTTCAAATGGTCTGTATATGTTGTTTATCTCTATGTGTCTACTGAAAATTGATTTGTTTAAGTTCCATGTTTCCAGGAATTCCCTAGCATTTTTGGATTTCACTTGGTCTAGGATGCTGACAGTTTCCCAGTTGAAACTATGGTCAAGTCTGTCCATATACTGTAAATATATCTTTCTCTATATATTTCTAAAGTTATTTAATCTAGATGCATTAATTTTTAGGTTCATTTGGTGGTGGTGGTGGTTGGTTTTCTTGAGTGGAAAACAAAGTCTCCTATAAGTTAAGCTTAGGGTGGCTCAGCAGTTAAGATCCTGGGCTTGTCCATTGGAAAGCCGGCAGCCCAGGTTCGAGATCCGAGCACCACATGATAGGATGAGCTCCTGTCCTCACTTCAGCTCCTGCCAACCTGGCAGTTCAAAAGCATGCAAATGCAAGTAGATAAATAGGTACCACTTTGGTGGGAAGGTAACAATGCTCTGTGATATCACACTGATCACATGACCACAGGAATGTCTTTGGACATTCTCTATGTCTTTGGAATGTCTCTCAGTCTTTGGAATGTCTCTATGGCCTTGAAACAAAGATGAGCACTGCCTCCTACAGTCAGCAATGACTAGTGGAATGAAATCTGCAGGGACTCCTTTACTTTTTTTTATAAGTCAAGCTTGACTCTGTATTCATGAAGTTTTCTTGGCAACATTTCCCCCTTAAATTTCCAGTCAAGTATAGACCCTGCCCAGCCCTGGAATTTTCTGGTGGTCTCCTATCCAGGTATCTAAGATGGCGGTGCCTGGAATGGCTGCGGCTGCATTGGCTCTTGAAGGCAAATAGTTTTGGGAGGGATAGTAAGGGCTATAGGCCACATGATCAGGAAGATTTAAATGTGTTTGAGCAACATGGTGGAACTAAGGTAACATACGACATACGACCAACAATCTTTGCTGGCCTGGCGAGTTTCTAGTTGTTTTGGAACTGTTGGTGAGACCGTTAAAAGTCATTGGCGCTGTTTGAATTTGTTCTACCAGCAGCAAGATCTGACTGCTGGCCTAGTGATGGATTGTATTGCAAATCAGGGCTGTTTCCAGAGGAGGCAGAGGAGGAGAGGACCTGGAGCTTATGGAGCGAAGGAACTGGATGAGGCTGTCGGCAGGCCCAGAGGAAGAGAGAGAGGCTTTTGGAGGAGTTGGTGGCGGCAGCAGCGTGCTCAAGGGGTGAAAAGAAGCAAGGCCTCTTTAAGGAAAAGTTGGAAGAGTCAGGATCAGAAAAAGGAAAGAAGGCGAGGTTGTCAGAATACAAGCGAATTTGAGGGCTAATCCACATGGAGCCCCATTTCCATCTGTCCTGTTTGCCATCGTTCACTCCCTAGAGACTAAAATGGACAATGTGAAATTTGAGCGGGCCACGAACAAGGAGTATATATCGGAGGTGGTGACCCTTTGAGAGCTGTATGCAACGAAATTTCATTTTGATGCATGCCAATTGGTGTACATTCAAAGTGACAATAAAGTTATCATTATCATTAATCAGATCCAAACCTGCCGTGCTTTTTGAAGTTGCTGCCCACTGTATTTTGTGTGGACACACATATTGCAATATTTAGGGAAATGCAAGAATTGACATAGAACAACAAACCAAGCTGCATATCAGCTCAGTAAGTATAGGTGAGATCAGTCCACTTCAAAATATAAATAAAATAAATCTACAGATGGACATCTCGGTCTGAAAGGCAGTTATGAAGCTGTAGTAACTTTGGCAAGCTGGAATGGCGCAAGCATTTTCTATGATCCTTAATTAGCTACAAAAAGCAGGCCTGGAAAACCCATTTTGAAATGTGCCAAATTCAAGCGTGGGTTGTGTAGACACATAAATAGCACAGCTGTTTGAGCTACGGTATAAGAAGAGGAAAAAAAATGTTATGGGATAGATAGGGCTTGTCTTGTTGTATCTGATGTAGACTATCTATCTTTGTGCCAGGAGTAGGAAAGTGCTATATTACTGTACAATCTCAAAGGTTACTGTGAATCACTAACAATAAAAGCACGCTCCAAAGCTCAGAAAATGTCAGAGGTTTAGTTTGTAGTATTTGCTTATTCCAAGATGCTTTGATGCTGCTTCAATAAACTCTTGCCAATCTCAGCCCACAGTCTCCCATGTAAATTCCGAAAGGAATTTGATGCCAGCGATTTATCCCCTATTTGTGGAAAACAGATGTGACAGGCACAAACAACCACAGCCTCACATGCAGAGTTCAATAGAACTACTTTATTATGTTCTCCTTATAATGCAAGAATCTCCTCAGACCGGTAACCTTCCCTTGGAAAAAAATACAACATAAGGTCCCAGGGAACTGGTAGCTAGTTCATTGTTTTAGCTAATTGTTAATGTTATAAATGATAGCCCTTTGTGTTTTGTGATTTTTTGTTGGTGATTTCTGTACACTGCCCAGAGTGATGTTCTTTTAATTGGGGGGGGGGGATGAAAGTGTTCCAGATAAATAAATAAACAAGCAAACGAACAAATGGATGAGATGAAATTTTAAATTGTAGAGTTTAGAAGAGCCCATACAGTTACAACAATTAATCAGTGGAACGACTTGCCTCCAGAGGTTGTGGGTGCTCCATCACTGGAGGTTTTGGGGAAGAAATTGGATAGCCTGGAATGGTATAGGGCAGGGGTAGGCAACCTCGGTTCCTTTATGACTCATGGACTTCAACATGGCTGGCTCAGGAATTCTGGGAGTTGAAGTCCATGAGTCATAAAAGAGCCGAGGTTGCCTACCCCTGGTTTAGGGTCTCCTGCTCAATCAGGGAGTTGGACTAGAAGACCTCCAAGGTCCCTTCCAACTCTGTAATTTTGTTGTCTGGTCCACTGTTTCTCAATCTCAACAGCTTTAAGATGATAGGACTTACAATAATAAGATGTCTAATGAAGCAATCAAGACAAAAAGGATTATTTTATAAAGAAACATTATTTTGCTCAGTCTTTCTAATAAAAAAGAAACCAGCATTGTTTTTCCCCTCTCTGACTTATACAGTCTCGCACTGAACCTACAACAAACAATAAGGAGATTTTGTGATTGTCACATGAGTTCAGACAGGCCTTTGGTGCTGTCAGGCAAAGCAGCCAAATCTCTTAAGATTTCACAGTTTAAAAATGCTTAGAAGCATTTTTTCCCCCCAATCAATAGAAAATGGGAAACTGTTAAACAGCGTGAAGAATGCTGTGTTGCTAAGCCTGTGTTGGGACTTCAATCCTTCACATAATATTTTCTTTCATTAAATATGACTGGCATTATGAATTTAAAAATCACTTTCCTTTCTTCTCTTGAAGAAAGAGAATAAGTGGGGGAATTGTACTGTATTTTCAGACTTGCAAGACTGATGTCCCGCCTTACCAGGTAGACCAGACAGGAAATGTGAATAGATAAACAAATTCTACTTTATGGTAAAGCTACATTAACAGAACCTCTTGCAAATTTGATTTTTTTTCTCCACAGTCTCCTATACAGCGTGAGAAACTAGGGGGGGGCGTCTCTTTTGAACCTGTTACCTTGCCTATTATCCAGCTGTACGCTCTGCTGTCTCTTATCTGACATTCCCTAGGGAGAATGACAGAGTTGAAAGGGATCTTGGAGATCTTCTAGTCCAATCCCTTGCTCAGACAGGAAACCCTACACCATTTCAGACAAATGGTTTTCCAATCTCTTCTTAAAAACCTCCAGTGTTGGAGCACCCACAACTTCTAGAGGCAAGTCATTCCACTGATTAATTGTTCTAATTGTCAGGGAATTTCTCCTGAGTTCTAGGTTGTTCTAGACCTCCTTAGTTCTAGGCAGTATCTCTTTGCCCTGTCTGTCAGGTCTTTCTCATGTACTATTACAGTAACCATGTTCAATACAAATTCCTGATCAGCTGGTTCTTCCTTAAAATCTGAAAATGGTAAAGAACGTACCTGAGTACAATTTTTCCCACAGTCTCCTACAGTATATAGGTTGAGAAATTAGGGAGGGTGTCTTTTGAGCCTCTTGCCCCACCCACTATCCAACTGTGGGCTATGCTATCTCTTATCTGACCATTCCCCAGGCAGCATCTCTTTGCCCCATCTCCAAGGTCTTTACCATTACAACACGTATGCCACACTGTAACATATAGGAGCATTCAACCACATGACAGTGGCCACCATAGTGGTCCTTTTTTTAAAAAAAAAACTTAACCTGTCTTTTCTCAACCTGTTTTCAATGCTGTATAAATGTTAATGTTAAGAACTGATGCTTGGCTTGGTTTCTTTTCTCCATTCCCTTCACCTTAACTCTCATATCTTGGAACCTTTCAGCCTAAGGACAGGAACTGTTTTTCTATTGAAAGCTTAAAAGTTGCTCTGGCAATTTTGGGGGTGAAAGGTTGAAATAAAAAAATGTTTTGAATTAGCAAACAAATCAAGGGACAGTGGTCCATTCAAAATGGACAGTGGGAGTTAAAGCTTTCCATTGGCATCTAGGGGTGTAATAGGACACACATTAAAATATATTGTATTTTGATCTCATGCAAAAGCATGTACTTACATCAGACATTATGGAATAGAATATAGAATAACAGTCCTAGTGGACAATCACTTAAATGTGAGCCAGCAGTGTGCTGCAGCTGCCAAAAAAGCCAACATAGTGCTGGGCTGCATTAACTGAGGGATAGAATCAAGATCACATGAAGTGTTAATATCACTTTACAATGCCTTGGTAAGGCCACACTTGGAATACTGCATCCAGTTTTGGTCACCACAATGTAAAAAAGATGTTGAGACTCTAGAAGGAATACAGAGAAGAGCAACAAAGATGATTAGGGGACTGGAGGCTAAAACATATAAGGAACAGTTGCTGAAATTGGGTATGTCTAGTTTAATGAAGAGAAGGATGAGGGGTGACATGATAGCAGTGTTCCAATATCTCAGGGGCTGCCACAAAGAAGAGGGAGTCAAGCTATTCTCCAAAGCACCTGAAGACAAGACAAGAAGCAACAGTTGGAAACTAATCAAGGAGAGAAGCAACCTAGAACTAAGGAGAAATTTCCTGACAGTTAGAACAATTAATCAATGGAACAACCTGCCTCCAGAAGTGGTGAATGCTCCAACACTGGAAATTTTTAAGAAGAGATTGGACAACCATTTGTCTGAAATGGTATAGGGTTTCCTTCCTGAGCAGGGGGTTGGACCAGAAGACCTCCAAGGTCCCTTCAAACTTTATTGTTGTTGTTGTTGTTATTGTTGTTTTGATTGAAGGGACCTTGGAAGTTTTCTAGTCCAATACTTATACTATTCTGAACAAATGGCTATCTAATCTCTTCTTAAAAATCTCCAATGATGGAGCACCCACAACTTGTGGAGGCAAGCCATTCCACTAATTAATTATTCTTACTGTCAACAAATTTCTCCTTAATTTTAGGTTGGATCTTTCTTTAATAAACTTCCATCCATTACTTCTTGTTCTGCTTTCAGGTGCTTTGGAGAATAGATCAACCTCCTCTTCTCTGTGACAGCCCATCAAATACTGGAAGACTGCTATCATGTCACCCCTAGTCTTTCTCTTCTTTAGACTAGAGTGACATACACAATTCCCACAACCATTCATCATACATTTTAGCCTCCAGTCCCCAATCATCTTTGTTGCTTTTCTCTGCACTATTTCCAGAGTCTCAGCATCTTGCTTATATCATGGCAACTATTCCAAGTGTGTTCTTACCAATGCAGTACAAGGCAGTACTAATATTTCACATGATCTTGATCCTTGATATCAGACATTGTGATGCACTTCTGGATTTGTGTCATATCACCAAACATTACAATTTTGGCAGCACTGTAGCTTGCCACAGTGTTGAGCTAAGTTAAAAATTCCCACTTTAAAAGTTTTACAAAACAGATATTAACAATAATAACTGTACGAACACTGGGGGTGTCTGGCATGCTGCTGTGAAAATGCATCTTACATTTTATAGCTTAGAATTCTTTCGCTCTGTGGGGATAAACATTTAATTTGCATACTAAAACTGTTTTCTGGGTTCTTGTAATATACTGTATTGAACCATGAACTAATTCCCAAAGTTGGATTTGCCCTAAACCATCAAAACCAACCCCCAAAACCTAAGCAAAAACTAGGCAAGTATAAAGTCATCTGCTAGATCTTTAATTAACTGGATTATTTGACTTTGTGAATACACCCTTTCTTTTCCCTGTCTCTCTCTTAAATTCACATTTATCTCTGCTTCTCCTATTTAACTGGGACTAACCAGAAATTTAACATCTGAAATGTGGGATTCAAGAGTAGCAAAAAAAGTATATTTGTTGTGCATTCGGGGCAATTTTTCCAGATGCACATTAGCTGAGTTAAGGACCAGATAAAGTAAACATGTATTTTGCATCTTCCCAAATAAAATAGTTTAATGACTGCTGTGAGCAATGCTGTGCATGATATCCATCACTGATTTTGTTCCTTCATAGCCTCTGTTAGTGATGCTCTGGGGGCATTTGAACAGCTGCTTGCTTTGTCAGGGAATCAGTTTCTGTGCACACACAGACACACACCACGCAACTAGCTTTATTGCTCAGGAACACACACATACATTCTGCCCTGGAAAAAAAAATGGCATAATTAAAATGCTTGATCATCACATCCAACTTTCATCCCAAACTTCTTGATAAAATTCAAAATTTATTTCCTAAGTTTTCGAGGAAAAGCCTTATTTTTGCACAATGCAGCTTGAAAAGAGCAATGGGGGAGGGGAAGGATTCTCTATAATGAATGAGCTGAAATAGGAAATAAAGCTAGTCTGAAATATCCAACCCAATACTTTACTCCACGTTTTGTTCAAATAATTAAAAAAAAATTCCTCTGCTTACCTTTCTTGACTCAAACCTGGCTATTTCCTGTTGTGGTGTTCATCTCCACGTAGAGTTGCAAACAGGGGCATTATGTGTATATATATATATTTGTGTGTGTGTGTGTGTGTGTGAGAGAGAGAGAGAGAGAGAGAGAGAGAGAGAGAGAGAGAGAGAGAGAGAGAGAGAGAGAGAGAGAGAGAGAGAGAGAGAGAGAGAGAGAGAGAGAGAAGTCAACTGTTGAAGTGCCACTGCATTTTTATATGTATTACAACTCATGTAAAAATAATGATGAGGCTTCAGTTCCACAGTTGTGCACTATCTTGTCCAGTTAGCCCTCATTTAATGACTGCTTTGTCAGTCATTCACAGTTAGGATGGTGATGAAAAAGTATTTATTTAGAAGTATTTAATCATTTTGCGACCAATTGTCACATTTACAATATTTGCAGATCTGCAATCCAAGGAAAAGGTGAAGTAAGATACTAAGTTTCATTCAGGAAGAACTTAGCTTTATTTATTTATTTAGTCCTCACATCCTTCTGAACTGTCATCACAACAGGATTGGATAATAGTTGATGTATGTTAAATTTGATTATGTAGTGGAACATTGTATGATTCTGTATCAATTGTAATCTTTTCTACATTTAAATTCTCATCTGACTCAAATTAAGGACTGTAATGGCAGAAATGTTCCTTCTAAAATATCTCAAATTTTCCCTGAAGAATCAGGATTATCATTAATAATTCACTACAGTATTATTATAATAAAGAAATATAGTGAGGTTGGTGCGATTGCTTTTTCCCCTTTCCTTTCCTTTCCCTTCCCTCTTCTCTTCCTCTCTTTTTCCTCCCTCCCTCCCCCACCTCCTTCTCTTTCCTTCCTTCCTTCCTTCCTTCCTTCCTTCCTTCCTTCCTTCCCTCCCTCCCTCCCTCCCTCCCTCTTTCTTTCTTTCTTTCTTTCTTTCTTTCTTTCTTTCTTTCTTTCTTTCTTTCTTTCTTTCTTTCTTTCTTTCTTTCTTTCTTTCTTTCTTTCTTTCTTTCTTTCTTTCTTTCTTTCTTTCTTTCTTTCTTTCTTTCTTTCTCCTAAGCAATCCCATTCTTCCCTCTTTTTGATTAAATTAACTAAGCCTGACCTTCTATAATTTAAACATAGTAGGGAGTTTTTTGTTTTGTTTTTTATTTTATTTTTTTTAAAAAAAGCTTTCACAGAATTCTGGTATTTCTGGGGGCTATATACTGATGTTATTAGAGGTAGGGATAGATTTTTTAAAAATAAAAACCTCTCTTCTCTCCTTCCTTCTTCTTCACCTTATGTTGTCCATGTATTTCATTTCTCTAAGCCAATGAATTAACAGTCTTGGACATTTAATACATCTCTTTTATTACTCCTTAGTTTTGTTCCCCTGAGACTCTTAACCCAGTCAACCACAATACCACTCAGATCTCTTTCCTTGTTATTCTGGCAGCATATAAATTTAGTAACTAGGTTAAAAGTCTTCATTCAGAGACTTGTCAATTTTCTTGAGGAAGTGCCTAATATCTCAAGAACCTTTGTAGCGGGAGAGCACAGATAAAGCTTCACAACATCAGCAGCTCTTATGTATTGTTCAAGCAGGCCGTAGTCGTTGTAGAAATAATGTGAAGGAGGAACAAGAAAATCAATCTGCTCAAAATACACGCAATATTCACCTCCTACTCTCACTGGTTCTTTACCACACATTCAGCTACTGTAGAAATCTTGGTAGCTACCTTCTTTCTTAAGGAAATATGTAGAGACAATCTCCAACCTGCTCATTTGCAGAAAAGAAAGCAGGCTGGTAGTTAACAGAATAATAGAATAACAAAGTCGGAAGGGAACCTACTCAAGCAGGAGACCCTATACCCGTGGTGGCGAACCTATGGCACGCGTGCCGCAGGTGGCACGCAGAGCCCTCTCTGTGGGCACATGTGCCATCGCCACAGTCCTAGGCCTTCATCTGGGTTTTATAAAACCTTTTCGCTTTAGGCCTCCGCCGCCGTGTGCAAAAAAAAAAGTTTCAATCAATCAATTTCAACTTCTTGCAAAGTTGGAATTGATGGATTGAACTTTTCAGTCCCACCCAGTCTGCCGTTACCACCACAGCCACGCCCACCCAATGGGCCACACCCACCCAATGGGCCACACCCACCCAGCACCCGATGATACATAAGTGGATTTTGGGTTGCAGTTTGGGCCCTCGGTCTCTAAAAGGTTCGCCATCACTGCCCTATACCATTCCAGACAAGTGGCTGTCTAGAGTCTTCTTAAAAACCTCAAGTGATGGAGCACCCATCACTTCCAGAGGCAAGTTGTTGCACTGATTAATTGTTCTCACTGACAGAAAAATTCTCCTTAGTTCTAGTTTGATTCTCTCCTTGATAAGTTTCCACCTGTTACTTCTTGGCCTGTCCTCAGGACAGGTTCTTGGGTAGACCCCCTCTTCTCTGTGACAATCCCTCTAACATTGGAAGACAGCTATCATGTCACACCTAATCCTTCTCTTCTTTAAATTAGACACACCTAGTTCCCTCAGTCGCTCATCTGGTTTAGCTTCCAAACCCATAGTCATCGTTGTTGCTGTTCTCTGCACTCAGTTTTAACATATTATGGAAGGGAAACATTTGATGACCATATAAAAAAAAGCTTTCTTACACCCAGAAAGGACTGAAAGATGAGATCAACATTTATTAGAAAAGAACTGTAGCCAATAGATCCTAAAAAACTTCATGGAGAATGACTTTACAGAGGATATCACTGATCAACTGTCTGGAACAGAGGGGGAAGGGGTTATTTAACAGAATAACAGAGTTGGAAGAGACTTTGAAGGTCTTCTAATCCAACCCCCTGCTCAAGCAGGAGAACCTATACCATTCCCTACAAACGGCTGTCCAACCTCTTCTTAAAAGCCTCCGGTGATGGAGCACCCACAACCTCTAAAGACAAGCTGTTCCACCGGTTAATTGTTCTCACTGTTTCCATCCATTGTTTCTAGTCTTGCCTTCTGGTGCTTCAAAAAATAGGTTGACCCCCTCATCTTTGTGGAAAAGGCTAGCTGCCTTTGAATTAGGTTGGTTGGTGTAGGGTCAGCATAGCCAAATTGGAGGGGGAGGGTGTTATCTATGGGTTCAGAGCCTTGAGACTGTGAAAATTACATTATGGAACATTTCTGGTTTTGTCCTTCATTAGAGGAAGATGGTTGCACAATATAGGCTCTCTCCAAGGCCCATTTATAAGTACAGAAATTTGCACAGTGGCGAAAAAAACGATATAGTAAATGAAGCTGATAAGAAGACTCATACCTGATAATCAGAAGTAGAAGGCATTCTTACTCGTGATGTACCACTTTGCAAGATAAGAAAAACAGAAATAATTCCTCGCAATCAAAATAATTAGTTCTGATCCTGTCACCCAGAACGTTCTGCTTGTCCAAACCATCCCTGACTGATCATATCTTGCTCACCATTCCCCTTTCTTCTTTCCTTTCTTAAATTCTAGGGTTTAAATGCCACCTTCAGTGTCCTTTTGTTAAAGCAGAGGGACTGGCTAATGGGTTGAAGTTGCCCTTTCTCTCAAAGCAGGGTGCAAACACAGCACCTATAAAAAATTAAGTAGGCTTTCAGGAACCTGGATTTGAATCTGCTTGTTGTTATACACTGCTAATTCCAAGCAGAAATTAAAGTGCAATCTGCATGCAGATATATGGGGTGGAGGGAGATGTAATTCGAACCCTCTAATTGAATCCTTTCTTGCTACAAGCATTTCCATTCTCTTGAAAATTGAAGGTCTGTTTCTACTGCTTGAGAAAGCCCTCTGGCTAGATATTGGTAGTGTCGTTTGGATTTACAGTGGCCACGTGTTCTATTTCACCCAAAGGACTCCACTATTTAAATTAACTAGTTTCTAACTGCATCCTTCTGTGTGTGTGTGTGTGTGTGTGTGTGTGTGTGTGTGTGTGTGTATGTTTTCTGAGGTTTTCGCTCGTGTTTGTATGTAGATCTTTGGTCATTCGGGTTTTCCCCCACATAATTGGACACAAAATTGATTTTTAAAAAACCGGAACTATCGCCAAAATTGAACACTTTAACAACAGAATAATCAGAGAAGCCATCGAGATAGAAAAACGCCCCCACAGCATGAATAAACGAGATACCTCTCGCCTACCAGCCATTTGGAAACCCGCCTTGATTGACAGACGAGTCCCATCCATTCAAAACACATCCCCACCCAATCAGAACACAGCCCCCATTCAAAACACACTCCCACCCAATCAGAACACAGCTAAGTCCCCACCCAATCATAGCACACCTCCACCCCATCAGAACACAGCCAAGCCTTCACCCACAGAACACACCCCCTCTGGCAGTTTAAAAAAAGAAAAAAACAGCCACTATCACACACTTCTCCCAGAAGAAGGAAGCTGAAGTCACCAGCCTGAGGATGACAGATGAGATTTCATCGAAACATTGCCCTGATACCTCCAATTTTACGTGGAAAAAAACCCGAATGACCAAAGATCTACATATATGTGTGTGTGTGTGTGTGTGTGTGTGTGTGTAATTGCAATTTATCATCTAAGATGCTTTCTTACAAACAATTTGAATTGTTACAAAGTGACTCAGGTTACAATCTAATGGATGTGTGCCCTGTGGACTTTGTGGCAGCCTTTGAATCAGCTATCCAACAAGTGAATATTAATGAAGAGACCAAGGGCTCTATCAGGCACCGCATCACAAGCCTACTTATGACTCATAGATGCTGCCAAACATTATCAGTTACTGAAAAAGAAGCCCTAAAGCAATTACAGGATGACACATCCATCGTCATCCTCCCAGCTGACAAAGGCAGAGCAACGGTCGTAATGGACCGACCTGATTATATCCACAAAGCCCGCACACTGCTCAATGACACCAGCGCCTACCGGACTATCAGAAAAGACCCTAGGACAACCCTCAGGAACCAAATTTCCAAGGTATTAGAGAGATTAAAACAACAAGGGAAAATAGGGGAGGAGGCTTTAAGAACTATGCGCCCCAAAGACGCACCTACTGCCAGATTTTATGGACTCCCCAAGATCCATAAGGAAGGAGCTCCCCTAAGACCCATTGTGTCATTTAGGGGAACTCCAACCTCGGGGCTGGCCAAATGGCTATATGGCAGGTTAAGATATCTAGTAATGAACAATGACACCACTGTGAACTCCTCTAGTGAATTTTTAGAGAAAATTAGATCCGTCAGCATAGAGGATGGGGAGATCATGGTTTCCTATGATGTCACCTCCCTATTCACCTCAATTCCACAAGATTTAGCACTTGCTGTAATTGGGGACCGCTTGCAACAGCAGGGAGCGGGGCAGCATCAAGATTCACTTAGCAACAAAGATTTGCTTCAGCACATGTCCCTGTGCCTGAAAACGTTTTTTACATTACAAGGCACCATTTATGAACAGGTGAAGGTGTGTGTGTGTATAGATAGATAGATAGATAGATAGATAGATAGATAGATAGATAGATAGATAGATAGATAGATAGATATAGATATAGATATAGATATAGATATAGATATAGATATAGATATAGATATAGATATAGATATAGATATAGATATAGAGATAGAGATAGAGATAGAGATAGATATAGATAGATATAGATATAGATATAGATGATATAGATATAGACATAGACATATAGATATAGATATAGATATAGATATAGATATAGATATAGATATAGATATAGATATAGATATAGATATAGATATAGATATAGATATAGATATAGATATAGATATAGATATAGATATAGATATAGATATAGATATAGATATAGATATAGATATAGATATAGGTCACCTTGTGGCTTAGAGGCAAATAATACTGCCTTGTATGCAATCAGCCCAGGTTCGAATCTCAGAAGGGTATAGCTGAATGATGAAGACTAAAGAGTCAGAAATGCATCTCAGTTTCCCTTTAAATTCTTTGTTAGTAATTTACACAAATATATGAACTGTCCAGTGTGACTACAGCCTGTTCGATGGCCTTCAAGATAGGCTGAAAACAGGAAATAAAGATTTGCTCCATGTTTGGGGCCTAGCAAGGTAATCTAAATAGTTAACATTTGAAACATATCTTCCCTTGCAGAAAAAAGCTAACAAAAGCGAGAGAGACCTTGTGGCTTAGAGGCAAATAACACTGCCTTGTATGCAATCAGCCCAGGTTCGAATCTCAGAAGGGTATAGCTGACTGATGAAGACTAAAGAGTCAGAAATGCATCTCAGTTTCCCTTTAAATTCTTTGTTAGTAATTTACACAAATATATGAACTGTCCAGTGTGACTACAGCCTGTTCGATGGCCTTCAAGATAGGCTGAAAACAGGAAATAAAGATTTGCTCCATGTTTGGGGCCTAGCAAGGTAATCTAAATAGTTAACATTTGAAACATATATATATATATATATATATATATATATATATATATATATATATATATATATATATATATATATATATATATATATATATATATATATATATATATATATATATATGTGTGGATCTTTGGTTATTCGGGTTTTTCCCCGCGTAGAACTAAAGGTGTAGGCGCAACGTTTCGACGGAATCCCATCCGTCATCATCAGGCTGGTGGCTTTAGCTTCCTTCTTCTGGGAGAAGCATGTGGCTGTTTGTTCCTCTTTTTTAAACTGCCAGAGGGGGTGTGTTCTGTGGGTGGAGGTGTGCTCTGATTGGGTGGGGGACCAAGTGTGTTCTGATTGGGTGGGAGTGTGTTTTGAATGGTGGGTGTGTTCTGATTGGGTGGGGGTGTGTTCTGAGTGGATGGGCTGGTCTCAGCTGCCAGCTCCAGACCTGAGCTGGTGAGTTGTGCTGCTTTTGTTCGGCTTCGTGTTTGTGGTGGTGCCAATCAGAGCACACCTCCACCCACAGAACACACCCCCTCTGGCAGTTTAAAAAAGAGGAACAAATAGCCACATGCTTCTCCCAGAAGAAGGAAGCTAAAGCCACCAGCCTGATGATGACGGGTGGGATTCCGTCGAAACGTTGCGCCTACACCTTTAGTTCTACGCGGGGAAAAACCCAAATAACCAAAGATCCACATACAAACACCCGCGAAAACCTCAGAAAACATATATATCTATATATATATCCGACCCTCTGTGTCTTCCCCGAGGTCCCAGGAGCGAGGATGTGCAGCCTCCTGAGCTCCGGCTGGTGTATCTGAATGCCAGGTCCATGATTAATAAAGCTCCCCTTGTGCGGGATTTGGTTGAGGGTGAGCATGCGGACGTGGCTTGCATCACGGAGACCTGGTTGGGTCCAGAGGGTGGGGTCCCTTTGGTTGATCTCTGCCCACCAGGTTTCCGGGTGCTACACCGGCCTCGGGCTCAAGGTAGGGGCGGGGGAGTGGCGGTAGCTATTAGGGAGACCTTATGTCCGCGGGAGACCACCGTTCCTCAGATAGTCGGGTGTGAGTCTCTCTTTTTGAGGTTTGGTCCGGGGGCGCAGTTGGGCTTGCTGCTGGTGTACCTTTCGCCTAGTCGCACAGTGGCAGCCCTGCCTGAGCTACTCGATGTCCTCTCTCGGTTGGTGATTGAGTTCCCCAAACTCATAGTTTTGGGTGACTTCAATCTACCATCCCTGGGAGGGTCATCTGAGTTAGCTCGGGAGTTCATGGCTTCCATGATGGCCATGGACCTGACGCAGGTAATTTCTGAATCAACTCATGAGGGAGGCCACACCCTTGACCTGGTTTTCTTATCTGGACGGTGGTTTGATGATCTTGGTGGGGGCTCTCCATTTATTATGCCCCTGTCATGGACCGATCATTACCTCCTGCGGCTGGTCTTCTGTCTTGCCACCCCCCGCCGTGGGGATGCGGAACCAACTAGATGGTACCGCCCCAGGTGCTTAATGGACCCTGATACGTTCCAGGCAGCGCTGGGGTCCCCACCTGCCTCCGTTGCTCACAACTCGGCGGATGCCTTAGTGGAAGCCTGGGAAAGGGCGGCCACTGAGGCACTTGACCGAGTTGTACCCTTGCGGCCCCTGACCCGGTGCAGATCCCAATGAGCTCCATGGTTCTCTGCGGAGCTCCGGGAGATGAAGTGTCGGAAACGGGGCCTAGAGAGCTGTTGGAGGTCCAGCCGATCCAAATCCGACCGGTTGCGACTAAGAACCTATATTAGGTCTTATCTCGCAGCGATGAGGGCGGCGAGGTGTAATTACTTCTCTGCCCTCATCGCGTCCGCAGATAATCGCCCGGCCGCCCTGTTTAGGGTGACTCACTCCCTCCTTAATCAGGAGGTGAGGGAGGAACCCTTGCAGGGTCGTGCTGAGGAGTTTGGTCAATATCTGTCGGATAAAATCGCTCAGATTCGGACCGGTTTGGACTCCAGCTGGGCAGAGTCCGACTATCAGGACACGGGCGGTCTTGTCAATGTTATCTGGGAGGAGTTTGACTCTGTGACCCCTGAGGAAGTGGACAGGATTATGGGGAGGTTGAGCTCCACCACATGTTTATTGGACCTGTGCCCTTCTTGGCTGGCTTATGTAGCTAGGGAGAGGACACGAGGCTGGTTCCAGGCAGTTATATCTGCTTCTTTGAGTGAGGGTAATTTCCCCACCGTCTTGAAGGAGGCGGTGGTGAGACCTCTCCTCAAGAAGCCTGCCTTGGACCCAGCTGTGTTAAACAACTTTCGTCCGGTCTCCAACCTTCACTTTCTTGCGAAGGTTGTTGAGAGTGTGGTGGTGCATCAGCTCCCTCTGATTCTGGATGAAACGGATTATCTAGACCCGTCCCAATCGGGCTTCAGGCCCGGGTACAGCACGGAGATGGCATTGGTCGCTCTGGTGAATGATCTCTGGAGGGCTCGGGACAGAGGACATTCCTCTGTCCTAGTCCTATTAGACCTCTCGGCGGCTTTCGATACCATCGACCATGGTATCCTGCTGCGGCATCTCAGGGGATTTGGAGTGGGAGGCACAGTTCTTCAGTGGTTCTCCTCTTATCTCCTGGGACGCTCGCAGTCGGTGTTGACAGGAGGGCAGAGGTCGACCCCAAGGGCTCTCGTTTGTGGAGTTCCTCAGGGATCGGTCCTCTCGCCTCTCCTGTTTAACATCTACATGAAACCGCTGGGTGAGATCATTCGTGGTTTTGGAGTTGGGTATCATCAATACGCTGATGATACCCAACTTTTCATTTCGACCCCAAACCACCCCAGTGATGCCCTCGATGTGATGTCCCGTTGCCTGGAGGCGGTTCGGGTCTGGATGGGGAGGAACAGACTTCAGCTCAACCCTGACAAGACTGAGTGGCTGTACATTCCGGCATCCCAGGACATTCAAAATGTTCCATCTCTTTCTATGGGGGGTGAGTTTTTACCCCCCGTGGATAGGGCTCGCAACTTGGGAGTCCTCCTAGATTCACGGCTTACTTTGGAAGATCACATAGTAGCCGTGACTAGGGGGGCTTTCGCTCAGGTTCGCCTGGTGCGTCAGTTGCGGCCCTATCTGGACCGGGATGCCCTGTGTACGGTCACTCATGCGCTCGTGACCTCTCGTCTGGACTACTGCAATGCTCTTTACATGGGGCTTCCCTTGAAGACCACTCGGAGGCTCCAACTGGTACAGAATGCGGCCGCAAGAGTTGTCTTGGGAGTTTCCCGGTACTCCCATGTTACACCTTTGCTCCGCGAGCTGCATTGGTTACCAGTTGTCTTCCGGGTGAGGTTCAAGGTCTTGGTGATGGTCTTTAAGTCCTTACATGGCATGGGTCCAGAATACCTCGGGGACCAGCTGCTGCCGGCGTCGACTTCACTCCGCCCTGTGCGTTCCCACAGAGAGGGCCTCCTCAGGGTGCCTCCGGTCAGAGAATGCCGGCTGGTGGCCCCCAGGGGGAGGGCCTTCTCTGTGGGCGCCCCGGCTTTATGGAACCAACTGCCGGTTGAGCTCCGGACGGCACCAGATCTTCGCTCTTTCCGGCGCGGGCTAAAGACCCATTTATTTGAACAAGCTGGCCTGGCCTGATGGGGGAACGTTAGGGTTTTAATGGGTTTTATATTGTGATTGTTTTAATTGGGCAATTATTTAATCCTTTTTTAACTTTTGTATTTCTATTTATATGCCCTGTTCACCGCCCTGAGTCCTCTGGGAGAAGGGCGGTATATAAATAATAATAAATAAATAATAAATAATAAATAAATAATAATAAATAATAAATAATAATAATATATATATACTGTATATATATATATATATATATATATATATATATATATATATATATATATATGTGTGTGTGTGTGTGTGTGTGTGTGTGTGTGTGTGTGTGTGTGTGTGTGCGTGTGTGTGTGTGTCATATGTTAACTCTTAGATTACCTTGCTAGGCCCCAAACATGGGGCAAATCTTTATTTCCTGTTTTCAGCCTTATCTCAAAGGCCATCGAACAGGCTGTAGTCACACCGGACAGTTGCACTTACCTCGTTACAAAATGGTTAGAGGGTATAGAGAGGTGAATGGCATGTCTTTCATTTTACAAGCATTTCTCCAGCAGTTTCCATCCCTCCAGCTTCTACACTTCAAGGAGAGTCAGCAGGAGGGACAGTGTCTTGTTGCAGTTGTGTACTTAGAGAAATTTGGGCAGCCAGGTTGCCTTCAATAATAAACTATATTATAAGGCACCACTATGACAAATAGGAAAGAAACTCTCAAGCTTCCAAAGAATAAAGGTAAAGGTAAAGGTTCCCCCGCACATGCGTGCTAGTCGTTTCCGACTGTAGGGGCCGGTGCTCATCTCCGTTTCAAAGCCGAAGAGCCAGCGCTTGTCCGAGGACGTCTCCGTGGTCATGTGGCCGGCATGACTAGACGCCAAAGGCGCACGGAACGCTGTTACCTTCCCACCGTAGTGGTCCCTATTTTTCTACTTGCATTTTTACGTGCTTTCGAACTGCTAGGTTGGCAGAAGCTGGGACGAGTAACAGGCGCTCACTCTGTTATGCGGCACTCGGGATTCGACCCGCCAAACTGCCGACCTTCTGATCGACAAGCTCAGCGTCCTAACCCACTGAGCCACCGCGTCCCTTCCAAAGAATAAAGAAGATAAAAAGAAGTTGCTTTGGCAGGGCAAGCAACTTTAGAGAAATTGGAAGTTCAGAGAAGAGCAACTAAGATGATTAAAAACCTGGAGACTAAAACATATGAAGAACAGTTGCAGGAAATAGGTGTAGTTAGTCTAGAGAAAAGAAGAACTATGGGTGACATGATAGCACTATTCCAGTATTTGAAGGGCTGTCACAAAGAAGAGGGGGTCAACTTATTTTCCAAAGCAGCTGAAGGCAGGACAAGAAACAATTGATGAAATGAATAGAGGAGAGAAGCAACCTGGAATTAAGGAGGAACTTCCTAACAGTGATAACAATTAACCAGTGGAACTGCTTGCCTTCAAAAGTTGTGGGTGCTTCATCACTGGAGGCTTTTAAGAAGAGACTGGACAGCCACTTGTCTGAAACGGTATAGGGTCTCCTGCTTCAGCAAGGGGTTGGACTAGAAGACCTTCTGTTAGGCATATGGTTATAGCCTACCTGGTTGGGTTGGAAATATATAAGCCATGATGTTATAACCTTAAGGTGCTAATTGGCCAATGGGTGTGTAAGTTTTTCCAACGGCCATAACAGGGAGCTAGGAACGTGGCTTCTCTCTCTCTCTCTCTTTGCTCTCATTGTTTTTGCTTTTTGGTTTACTACTGTGTTAAACCTTAGGAACTGTGTAGTTGACCTTCAGACCGGTAAGAAGACATTGTATTTTGGATACTCCCTGAACTGTTGCTGTTGCTTATCTGTTGTTATTCGTGTATGACCTGGACTGTTTATTCGGATTGTGTTTTTGTTTTTACACCTAATAGTAAAGTATTTTTCTTTTTATCACAACGCAGTGTATCTGTGTGGTTACTGTGTGACTCTTACTATTCTCAGTACGCTTTTGCCTGTGTAGGTTCCTGATAATTCAGGAAGCACTTTGCTATCACCTTCAATGTTCCTTCCAGTTCTATTCTGATTGATTGAAGTTATTATTATTTATTTAGTGTATGGCAGTGTTACAATAGCCAAGAGACTACAATGCTAGTACAGAGTAGCATTTTGACTGCCTAAGACTGCTAGCCCATTTGGTTCACACTTGCATGCTTTGTAAGGTGCACCACAGAGGGCAAGCTAGCTAGATATTGGCATGCAATTAAGGGATGGAAGCTGTGGTGGGATTCAAATATGTGAACAACTGGTTCTCTGTGTGGATGCCGCTTCCGGAAGTCCATTCTGGGCCTAGGTAACAAAAAATTAGCTACCAGTTCTGCCAAAGTGGTGCGAACCGGCTGAATCCCACCACTGGATGGAAATGATACAATACAGGCAGTCCTCAACTTATGACTGATCTCTTAGTGACAGTTCAAAGTTACCACAGACCATCCAAAATATACTTATGACCCATTTCCAACATTCCAACTGTTACCCCTTCCCCTCCCCCACTGTCACGTGACTGCATTTTGGACACTAGGCAACTGGCCCACATTTACAACTGTTTGCAGTATCCTGTCACCACAATTTACAACAATTTCACAGAAAACTGGTGCTTACTTCTGGTTTTGGAAAAAGAGCGCCCCATAGCAAAGAATTGGCTCACTTAGCAACTGCTGGAAAAAAGGTCCTAAAAATAGTTCCAGTTACATGGCGAGCCATTTTATGACTATCACCAGTTATAATCATAATGGACAGGCAACATTACTGTCATAAATTGAGGACTACCTGTGATGGCTCCTTCTGATAAAGCTTGATTATTTCATGGACACAGAGTTTTTTTGGCACACTGTCCAATGCTTTCTTCAGGAATACTTTTCAACTTCCAGATCCGGCCTATAGCCCTGATATTGCCTGATAACAATTTCCTCTTTGAAAGCATACTCAGAAATACAATGTTTTTTAAGGCTAGGATTAAACGTCTGCAATTCCTGCCATGCAGGGCAGTCTCCAATCTTCTGTTTTCCTTGTAGACCAAAATGATCTTAAGGTGATCCAGCAGTTTTTGTGAAGCTAATTTTCTGAAACTGAAAGTGCTTCACAGCATTCTAGCCAGGATCAACATGTTAAGTTTTGGAACTGAAATGGTCAGATTAATGAGTCCTGGAGGAAAATGGAATATTCCAGAACATCCTAGAGCTTTCCACAACATTCTGTGGAACAGCAGGTTTTATACATACCTTCTTAGGATCATACTTAGCCAGTTTATGTTGGTCCCTATTGAATGCCCACTTGAAAAAATGGAAGGGCCCAAAACAATTGAAAAAATGATTTATTTTAAACTAATTAAATTAATGAACATTTTAAATAACTGCTTCTGTGGTATCTAATGATTTCTCCATTCTTGGCTGTTATAAACAGCTGGTGAAAATGTTTGGAAGCATCTTGAGGGCCTATGAAAAGACTTTGAGGATTATGAAAGTGGGAGAAAGGTAACGAACTATCAAAAGATGAAACAGTAGCTTTCAGATCAGAGTTGTGTCAAAACTCATGAACACATTTTCTTTTAATATCCTCACTTTTGCGTGAAAGGAAAGAAAGTTCAATTTCTTTCCCAGAGAAGAAAACACAGGTGAAAATCAAATGCCACAGGGGTGATGTTGTTGCAATCTATTTGGTTACGAGGCAGCATAAAAGTGTCTTGTCTTTCACTGCAGAGTCATAGGCAATAAAAATCAGTGGTTGTGAGTAGACAGCCAGACTGGCGTAGTGGTAAAAGTGCTAGACTAGGACTGGGGACTGTGTGGTTCTAGTTATAGAAGCTCTCTGGGTGACTTTTAACCAGTCAGTTTCTCTCAGCCTAACCTACCCCGGAGGGATGTTGTTTTGAGAGAGGATAATTGAAGAAAAGAACACTGTAAACATCTTTTCTATTGCAATCATTAAGTAAATTTGCTCATTGTCGGATGCCAGCATCGTGATCGTGTGATTGTAGTATTCTGCAACCATCATAAATGCGAGTCAATTGCCAAGTGTCCAAATCATAATCACATGAACAAAAGGCAGGAGATAAATAATCTTCTCTGCAGTAGCTCTCAACCTCCCATACCCATGCCCATGATGAGGGAATAATTCTCCTCCTCCTCCTCCTCCTCCTCCTCCTCCTCCTCCTCCTCCTCCTCCTCCCCCCCAGAAGTCATTTTTGTGTCTACCAAGAAAAACAAAGCAATAAAGCAAGGGATTTATTTCAAAAACCCCTCAGGTCACTTCAAATATTTCCATCTGTTGCAACCCAACACCAGCTCAGAATGTGTAAAGCTGTTTCAAACTTAGGAAAAAAAAGTTTTTTTTTGTTGGTCTGTTTGTGTTATCATTCCAGGGACATTATACTGCAGTGCTAATCAGTCCATCGAGGCAAGGAGTCACCTCCACATCTTTGTGTTTTCTTGTATATCAGAACCTGTTCTTGCCCTTGATGTGCAAATCAGTTAGACAATAGGCTAGACAAATATGGCAGATCTGTTCCAAGATTAGCCCCTGAAACTAGGGAGAGAAAGTAATTGAAATGCCTGTCCTTCTCAGACACAATTTCTGTTTGTTTACTCCAGTGCCCTGCGATTTAACAGTCGCTTCACAACTGTGGTCTTTGCAGTGTCTCCTATATTCAACAGGCACTCCTTTGGATTTCTCTCTTTATTTTGCTCATACTGAATGGATGATTAGGAGAAAAATGCTTCTGCATATTGCAGCCCTGGAATAAGTGTGGAGGAAAATAAGATATCTTTCTTGCTCTCTGCAAGAGACATCTGGTATAATTAACAAGCCACAGCGAATATGCTAAAAATATTTTGACAAGTTGATTTTTGGAAAACATGCTGTAATACATAAACACATACACATTTCTGGGTGTGTTGTTTTCCCCCTTTTATTTTTTAAAAAAGCCCTGTATCACCTCAGTGTACTGGTGAAAAGAAACCCCAACTAAATTATTGCAATTTAGACATTCAGCCTACTTACAAGGCAGTGTAGATAGTCTTGATGATCTAAAGAGGATCAGATACAGTTGTGGGATTCAGCCAGTTTGCACCACTTCCACTGAACCGGTAGCTAATTTTTTGTTGCCCAGGGCCCAGGATGGACTTCCGGAAGCAGAATCCACACAGAGAACCGGTTGTTCACATATTTGAATCCCACCACTGATCAGATATGGTTAGGACTTGGATGGGAAGTAAATCATCATCTTGATCCCCTTGCAAAGAAAACCACAATGAGTTGACTATGAAGTTATGAGATTTTTTTTTCAACTCGAGCATTTTTTATCTTTACTGATAGATGGTTAAATTGTTCAATCTGCATTTACTACAAACTAGTGCTTTACCTTTCTCTTTCAGAAACAATTACAGGTAGTCCTCAGCTTACAACCATTCATTTAGTGACTGTTCAAAATTATAACGGCACTGTAAAAAAAAGACTTGTGACCATTTTTCATACTAACGATTGTTACAGCATCCCCCTGGTCACATGATCAAAATTTATAAGGTAAAGGTAAAGGTTCCCCCGCACATGCGTGCTAGTCGTTTCCGACTCTAGGGGCCGGTGCTCATCTCCGTTTCAAAGGCGAAGAGCCAGCGCTTGTCCGAGGACGTCTCCATGGTCATGTGGCCGGCATGACTAGACTCCAAAGGCACACGGAACGCTGTTACCTTCCCACCGTAGTGGCCCCCTATTTTTCTACTAGCATTTTTACGTGCTTTCAAACTGCTAGGTTGGCAGAAGCTGGGACGAGTAACAGGCGCTCACTCTGCTACGCGGCACTCGGGATTCGACCCGCCAAACTGCCGACCTTCCGATCGACAAGCTAACAATTGTTACAGCATCCCCCTGGTCACATGATCAAAATTTATAGGTTGTCTTTTTCTAGTCCTCAACTTACAACTATTCATTTAGTGACTGTTGGAAGTTACAAGTGACTTATGACCATTTTTCACACTTATGACCATTACCACATCCCCAAGGTCACATGATCAAAATAAAGACACTTGGCAACTGACTCATATTTATGATGGTTGCAGTGTTCTGTGGTCAAGTGATCACCTTTTGTGACCTTTTGACAAGCAAAGTCAATGGGGAAGTCAGAGGTACTTAACAACTGTGCTACTAACTTAACAACTGCAGTGATTCACTTAACAACTGTGGCAAGAAAAGTCATTAAATGTGGCAAAATTCACTTAACAACTGTCCCGCTTAGCAGAAGAAACCTTGGGCTCAATTGTGGTCATAAGTGGAGGACTACCTGTACTTTCCTCTTGTGGTGGACATTCTTCTGGTGGATTAAGAAGACTGTCATAAATTCATTCATTGATTCATTTCATTTATATCTCATCGCTATCCAAAGAGATTTCCAATGGATCTCATAAAACCAGTAGTCCTCTATCTATGACCATTCAACTAACAATGGTTCAAAGTTACAATGGTGCTGACTTATGACCTGACCTTGAAATTCCATCATTGTACCAGCCCTGTGATCATGTGATCACAATTTGGGAACTTGGTAGCTGGCTCGCATTTACAAAGGTTGCAGGGTCCTGTGGTCACATGATTGTGATTTGTGATCTTACAAACCAAATCCAACAAGCAAGTACAGATTAGGTGAAGCCTGGCTCAAAAACAGTCACCGTGAGACCTTGGAGTCCTAGTGGACAATCACCTAAACATGAGTCAGCCATGTGTGGGAGCAGCTAAAAAAGCTAATAAAATCCTTGGTTGTATAAACAGAGGTGTGGAATCAAAATCACGTGAAGTATTAGTACTGCTTTATAAAGACTTAGTAAGGCCACATCTGGAATATTACATCCAGTTTTGGTCACCCACCACATTACAGAAAAGATGTTGAGACTTGGGAAAAGCTACAAAGAAGAGCAACTAAAATGATTAAAGGCCTGGAGATTAAAACATATGAAGAACGGTTGCAGGATTTGGGTATGGCCAGCTTAGAGAAAAGAAGGACTAGCGGGGACATGATACCAGTATTCCAATATTTGAGAGGTTGCCACAAAGAAGAGGAGGTCAACTTGTTTTCCAAAACACGAGAAGGCAAGACAAGAAACAATGGGACTTCCAGTTTGTCACACAGCTGCTATGGACAGCTGGGAGACTTGCTCTCTCTCCCCTGTCTAATTTCACATTGCTGGGGGACCCTGAAAAGGGCCAAAAGTCACCCCAAAGAGGTGACCAGCAAGGAGGGCTGCTCACTGGATTGTGGGAGAGCCACAACTCTCCCGTTAGACCTGGTGATTCCTCCAAACTGGCGGATGAAAGGACCAGCCATTATGGCTTATCCCTAGGTTGCCGAAGTCACATTTTCCACCATGCAAAGATTTTTTTTTGAAAGATTTTTTATTTCCTATTTTTCATTGTCTACTTCTGTTGGAAATCTGGATTCTTTCTTATGAAGAAAAAAAAAAGAAAAACTGAAAAGATTAAGACAACTTTGGGACTCAAAGGGAAACTTTAAAAGGGTCCTGGCTGACTGCCCAGGGAAATAGATAAGATACATAACCTTGAGAACTTTGAAAGAACAGCTGTGAAAGGCTCTGTGTTCCCTATCTAGAAAAAAAAATCTCTCTTTTGGATTTTCCAAGTGTAAAGCCTTTAGCTTAAAATACCAATATGGAAGAAGACCAGGAACAAAATTTATTTATGGATGAAGATCAACAAACTCTCACTATGTGAAAACACTAATCCAAATTCTTACCACAACCAATGTAATACTAAGAGGCTATGTGAAGGAACAAGAAGACAGCCCAGATATGAAAGCCCAAACTTTGACCACAACTAAAGAATCATCCATACAAAATACAACAGAAAAAAATGAAACATTCAGGTACGATGATAGAAGAATCTAGTATTAAACAAATATTGATATTTGAAAAGACATTGACAACTTGGAAAAAGGAAAATATTTCTTATACAACTCAGAAGGAACTAGAGGATCTAGAAAAATAACAGTTGGATGAGAAGACAAACAATTCAGAACAACTACATCAATATGGAAGAATAAAGAGACGACCCACTAGACATACAAGTCCTCTCAAAAAAATGGTGATTGGATGGTTTTGCCAATATCAATTAATATACATGATATTACAAGTAGATTGGTTTGATGACCCAAAAACAAGGACATGGAAGATGATTTGGCAAAGGAAAAAAGCCAGAGTAAGACTCAAGAAGAATGGAGTTTTGACCATCTTATTGAAATCTGGAACAGAATGTACTTAAATAGATAAGATGTGTATGTTGAACACAAGACATTGTTATGAACTGAGATAAAGAAATTTTGGTCATTAAAATATTAATAGCTAATTTGAATATTGATTTGTGCATAAAGGTCATGTAAAGGTGAATAATGTAGACAAGCTAAAAACCTATTGTTGAAACTAATAAATAGGTCTATATGGAATGTTAAAAACAAAAATTATCAGTTTAAGCAAGAGATAGCAGATACAAAGAGGAAGAGAGGAAGTATTAAATACTGAAATAAAAAGAAATTTTGATTAGTACTTAAAAAACAACTGAAAATTAGCAAAAAGGAAAGATATCATATTGTATCCTTAATTTGTTGACATAGAGGGTGAGAAGTAAACGGGATGTATATTTTGAATATTAGATTTTGTCAGGAATGGTGATAGATGAATTGGGAGTATACTAAAAATCTTGGGAATGATAAATATCAAACGTTAAATCTAAATGTTAGTGGAAATTAAAATTGAAAAATCTATCAGGTCATTGATTGTCTAAAAGACTGTACGTTAAAACAATTAGAATATGTGTAAACTAAAAACTATGGATATATGTAAGAAAGTTATTTCCTATGTGATTGATAGGATAAAACTTGTCTTTAAATCTACAAATAGACAGTATATATGAAGGGAAAAAGAGGAAATGTATATGGTAGCAATTTGAAATCTGTACTAATGATATTTGTATGTAATTGAATTACTACTACCCAGCCACCACGTTGCTTTTCAAATATGTGAATGTAATATTAGAAAATCAATAAAATTTGTAAAAAAAGAAAGAAGAAAGAAAGAAAGAAAGAAAGAAAGAAAGAAAGAAAGAAAGAAAGAAAGAAAGAAAGAAAGAAAGAAAGAAAGAAAGAAAGAAAGAAAGAAAGAAAGAAACAATGGATGGAAACTAATCAAGGAGAGAAGCAACCTGGACTTAAGGAGAAACTTCCTAACAGTGAGAACAATTAACCAGTGGAATAGCTTGCCTTCAGACATTGTGGGTGCTTCATCACTGGAGGTTTTTAAGAAGAGACTGGACAGCCACTTGTCTGAAATGGAATACGGTCTTTTTGCTTGAACAGGGGGTCAGATTAGAAGACCTCCAAGATCCCTTCCAGCTCCAATCTGATTGATTTGGTAACTGATGATTCAGCGTGTTGCTTTGGCTATAAATCACTTGCCATTTGAAGAACTGAATTCTCTGTTGGTATACATGATAGGAAAGGCGGCTGAAAATGAAATGCTATGACACCCCCATCATTCTGATCTGGATGGGTTTTCAAGGAAATTATGCTTTATACATAATACATCCAAGCATTATGAACTGGATAAATTTGCATTCCAAAGCAGATAACTAGAGATTTCAACCACATTTTTAGACAAGAACTTCAAAAGCAAAAAATTGCTTTGCCTTATTTAGGAAAACAGAATGCCTGGAACAACGTTTCATAATGAATGTGAAAAAGTGTCTCAGATGTGCTACTGCTTTTGTTTGTTTTTCCCTAAAAATTAGAAAAATAATATGGGAGCATAATTTAATTAAATGTGCATAACAGAAATGAGGATTGTGGCAACCAGACTCATCTATCGGAACCATGACAGATTGTTTAACTCATTTAGATTATATTTAAAATTATTTTCACATTCACACACAGATTTGTTCCGTTCTTTTTCCTCTATCCCCTTTTTTGGAAAGTGGATCAAAATCTACATATAAGTTTGGCTTCCGGTTTGTGATCACGGCACCGGCGGACATGCAGTGAGAGCGTTCTCTCTGCCACCCGGTTTTCCTTTGTTGGAAGACCCTGAAAAGGGTCAAAAGTTGCTTTTGAGGGGTGACAACATTGAGGAGGACCTCTGACTGATCGCAAAGGAGCGGCAGCCCCTCCGTTTGATCTTGAGCAGCTCCTTTGGACCAATGAAGAAAAGATCAGCCATCAACGTGGCCAATCACTAAGCCGTACCAGCCAAAAGACAAAAGCACCACCAAGCACGACGAAAGCAAGACGGAGGAATTGGGTGAGTCCTTACTTTACCTTTCTTTTATCCCCAACTACTTTTCTGTGGGAGTGTTTTGAAAATTTCTTTCACCCCTTTGGAATGGCAGTGTTTGCCTACCTGGGGAATTAAAGCTTCGAAAAGAAAAGAATAACTAAACTAAATAACTAAATAATTGGACTTGCACCTTTTGGATATTTGGAGTCCCAAAAAGTTCCTATTCCTATGGGGACCTATTACCTTATCTATTTGTTAAGCTGGAAAAAATAAATTAAACTGGATAAAAGCCTAACTTGAGTTTGGAAAAAGACTTTACATGCTATCGGGGACATCTTATGGTGAAGCCTGGTATAGCAAGTGAACTTTTTTTGACTGTGAAACCTGCTTACAGCCTAGATTTGTCCTTGGTACTATCTAAAAAAGATAACCTGAAACAGCTGGGTGGTGAAAACAACTTCTAGGAATAGTGGAGGTGGACATTCACTGACCTCTAACAAAAGTAAAGCTAAAGGTTCCCTCACACATGTGTGCTATTCGTTTCCAACTCTAAGGGCCGGTGTTCATCTCCATTTCAAAGCTGAAGAGCTAGCGCTTGCCCGAGGACATCTCCATGGTCACGTGGCCGGCATGACTAGATGCCAAAGGTGCACGGAACGCTGTTACCTTCCCACCATAGTGGTCCCTATTTTTCTACTTGCATTTTTATGTGCTTTTGAACTGCTAGGTTGACAGAAGCTGGGACAAGTAACAGGTGCTCACTCTGTTATGCGGCACTTGGGATTCGACCCACCAAACTGCCGACCATCTGATCGACAAGCTCAGCATCCTAACCCACTGAGCCACCCCATCCCTCTAACAAAAATAGCCTCCACTAAAGGACTATCTGTAAACACCTTAGAAATGGAAGAACACTACCCACAACTTAACTATAAGCTTATACTTGAAAAGATCCTTGAAGCTACTGAGCTAATGAATTCCAGACTGAAAGACAAAGGTGCCAGCCTAAATTTACAAAATGAAGCTCTGATTTCAACTGATGAACCTACAATCCAAAAAGCAACAGAAGAGAAAGAAATTAATATCAAGACAGAGGACTTTAAAGAATAACAAGTACAATCCAGTAAGAATTTTGATAGCCAAACCTTGATTTCAATTAAAAAATCTACAATTCTAAAAGCAACAGAATCTGAAGAAAGCAACACTAAAATGGAGGGTGCTAAAGATCAACAAATACAGCATATTGAGAATCTAGACAACCAAACAACAATCACAACATTGGACATGTCTTCTTACCCAAGCCAGATGAAACCGGAAGAAGAAGAAAACCAGACTGAACTGATGACAAATATACTAAATCAATCATGGAGCTTTGAACTATTAGGACAACAATTTAATGATTACAAAGGGGCCAGTTCCTTTGAAAAATTGACAACTGGTTGGTCTCCCTTGATTCAAATAACATGTGTAGGAATGAAGGGAGATCCACTTGAGGGCCTGGCACAAAAAGAAAGCCAGAGTTAGACTCAAAAATGGGATTTTTTTGATTCATAATGAAAGAGCGCAAAACTTCACTTAATGGGCTAAGGGGAGACTTTAAAAGATATTAATTGATTTAATATTTAGGACTTAGATTTATAAGGAAAATGAAAATTAGCTATTGGAATATAGTTTTGAATTATGAATTGAGACAATAAAAGATACTTTATTAGTAAGTGATGAGGTACTAGGATGAGAAATAGAATATATCTGTGAAATAAAACAAGAATGTATTTAAGTAAGCAATATGTGTATTAGAGATATGACAGCTCTTATGTATCATTATTGTATCATCAGTACGCTGATGATACCCAACTCTTTCTTTCCACCCCGAACCAACCCAGTGATGCCCTCTCCGTGATGTCCCGGTGCCTGGAGGCGGTTCAGGTCTGGATGGGGAGAAACAGGCTTCGTCTCAATCCCGCCAAGACTGAGTGGCTGTGCATATCGGCATCTCGGGTTAACCAAGTTATTCCACCTCTAACGATGGGGGGTGAGGTGTTACCCCCCGTTGATAGGGCTCGCAACTTGGGCGTCCTCCTGGATTCACGGCTCAATTTTGAAGATCACATAGGAGCCGTGACCAGGGGGGCTTTTGCACAGGTTCGCCTGGTGCTCCAGTTGCGTCCCTATCTGGACCGAGACGCCCTACGCACAGTCACTCATGCGCTTGTGACCTCCCGTTTGGACTACTGTAACGCTCTCTACATGGGGCTGCCCTTGAAGACCACTCGGAGGCTTCAACTGGTGCAGAATACGGCCGCGCGAGTTGTAATGGGGGTCTCCCGATACTCCCATGTAACACCTCTACTCTGCGAGCTGCATTGGCTTCCGGTTGCCCTCCGGGTGAAATTCAAGGTGCTGGTTATCACCTATAAAGCCCTACATGGCCTGGGTCCGGGTTATCTGAGGGAACACCTGCTGCCGGCATCAAACGCCCTTCGCCCAGTGCGCTCCCACAGGGAGGGTCTGCTCAGGGTTCCGCCGGTAAGAGATTGCCGGCAGGTGACACCCAGGGATAGGGCCTTCTCAGTGGGAGCGCCTGCCCTCTGGAACCAGCTGCCGGTGGAGCTGAGGACCGCCCCCGACCTCCGATCATTCCGCCGGGGCCTGAAGACCTGGCTCTTTGAGCTCCTGGGCCCAGGCTGAGGAGAAAATTTTTAACTGGGGTTTTTTAAGAGTACAGGGTGAATTTAATATTTTTAACTTGGTTTTTAACTTTTGTATGTTTGATTTTTAATTCCCTGTAAACCGCCCTGAGTCCTCAGGGAAAGGGCGGTATACAAATGTAATAAAATAAATAAAATAAAATAAATAAATAATGAAATAAGGGAAATTTCGGCTACCTGAAATCTAATTATTATGGACTTTAAAGGCCAAATTGAACACCGTATTTGAAAGTAGGAGAATTTTTTAAAAAGAACATGGATATATATAAGTAAAAATAAATTGATGAATGTTTTAACTGATTGTATTATAATTAGAAATGTACTAACTTGAATGTGATATAGTAATTAAGGTAAATAGGAAATTTTTGATGATGTAACCTGAGACATGTACAAAAGATCTTGTTATTAGACTATTGAGTACCCAATCATCACGCTGCTTCTTAAATATTTGGATGTAAAACTGAAAAATTAATAAAACTTGGTTTTTTTAAAATCTACATATAAGTTTTTACACTTTTTTTAAAAATTGTGCCATCTTATTTTCCCACAGTCATCTCTCTCTCTCTCTCTCTCTCTCTCTCTCTCTCTCTCTCTCTATATATATATATATATATATATATATATATATATATATATATATATATATATATATATATATATATATATATATATATATATATATTGGTATTTTTTAACATAACATAAATCATTCATTAATTTGTAAACAGTACTGTATGTTGTCTGGGTAACTTTTATAAGACAATTTTTAACAAATTGATTTCTATAATCTATATTCCATATGTTAATTTCAGTTGATTTCCCCTTTCCCCAAAGCATCTTTCTTTGCAAAACATTAGATTAAAACAATCCTCATTATTTTAATAAACAACAATTAAGTATATAGTTTTTCCAATAATCCTTATCGTAGTTGCCTTATCGTAAATCCTGTTACCGTGCTTATTTCAGCTTATTTCTCCCCCCAAATTCTAAATATTCTTACTAGTGACAATTTTCTCAACAATTAACTACATTTACATTGGTGGATTTAATTCTATTTTTTCCATATAAGACCTTTCATACTTTTATATTTCTTAATCAATAAGTAAAAAAGTAGAAAGAGAAAAGAAAAGAGGAGAGAGACAAAAAAGAGGGGGAAAAAAGAAGAAAGAAAAAAGACAAAAAGACAAAAGCACTGAGATACAAAAAATAACATATGACTGAAGATATGTATCCCTCCTAATTTAATATATATTTATTCCCTCAATTTCTTATTCTTTTTGACCATAGCTGAGAATGTATTTAATCTATTTAAACTTTAAGCATTCCGTTCAGTAAATCTAACCATCTAATCCTTTAACTCTCATTCAAAACACATTTTATGCTTTTCTTATTGTCACATTTAAATAACTAAAACTTTTGCTTTGTTTAAATCATTTCAACTTTTTTTTACAGAAAGAAAAAAGAAAAAAAAGCATATTGTATTAATTATATATATATAAAATCATCCCTCTAAGACTAATATATTCCAAAGTTTTTCCATTTTTAGCCATATTCAAACAAATGTTTCTTTTTTAAGTATTTTTAAGTATTCTCTCTGATAAGTCCCATCATCTATTTCAGAGGTCTTCAAACTCGGCCCTTTTATGACTCATGGACTTCAACTGCCAGAATTTCTCAGCCAGGCATGCTGGCTGAGGAATTCTGGGAGTTGAAGTCCATGAGTCATAAAAGGGCCGAGTTTGAAGACCCCTGATCTATTTTCTTGATTTCCATTTTAATCTTTTTTCTCTGGCCATTGCCTTTCTTAATCAGTATGTTTTGCTGCATCATTCGTTTCCCTGTAAAGTATTTTTTCTCATTCTTTTCCTTATCTTCAAAGTTGCTTGGACTTGTTGAAATATTTCCCATTTGAATTAAATCATTTTTTTTTTATTTTATACGGTTCCATCTTTAAGTCTTTATCCTCAGAATTATATTCAGTCATCTCTACTGTATTTTCCTGGGAAATTTCTTGGAGTGAAATTAAGTTGGAGATAAGTTGATTCATACTCTCAAGGTTGTTCTGTATTTCTTTGTGGTTTAAAATCATTGTCCTTTGAAATTATTGCCGCTTATCATGTTTCCTTTTGTAAAGTATTCATTGCTTCGGATTTGTTGCTCTCACTTTGTTTACACAGCTGCATTTTTTTAAGTACTTTGAGGGTCAGAGAAAAGAAATCCTCACCCACCAGTAGGTGTCAGCGTTTGCTCATTTTTCAGGTCTTTCTAGTCTTTTTTTCTCTCTCTAAAGGGTAAGTTTTGCAGCTTCCGGTAACCAAAAGGAGGAGTAGAATCCCCCTCTTTTTTTTTTGGAGATCTCTTATTTTTGGGACTTTCTTCTTCAGGAAAATAGGTAGGATAGAGAAAATCAATTTTCTTACCCAGATTCAAGCATGCTGTTTAAAATCTGCTTAGTTTAAAAGCTTATGACTTCCGTTGTTTTCAGTTGTGACTGGAAATGGAGTTAGCCAGCCTTTTCTTCTATTTGTTTCTGGGAGGCTTCTCCTGGACCGTTCGGGGAGACCGCCATCTCTCCTAAGTCCCTGAGATTTCCTTCCTTCATTCCACCCCTTCAGGGTGGGTTCTGGCCCCTTAGGGTCCCCAATAAAAAGAAATTTCAGCCGAAGGGTTTGGCATTCTGAATCTTCCGACTGCTCCATTGGAAACAGGAACCGGAAGTCTGGAGCACCCACAACTTCTGGAGGCAAGTCATTCCACTGATTAATTGTTCTAATTGTCAGGGAATTTCTCCTGAGTTCTAGGTTGTTCTAGACCTCCTTAGTTCTAGGCAGTATCTCTTTGCCCTGTCTGTCAGGTCTTTCTCATGTACCATTACAGTAACCATGTTCAATACAAATTCCTGATCAGCTGGTTCTTCCTTAAAATCTGAAAATGGTAAAGAACTTACCTGAGTACAATTTTCCCACAGTCTCCTATATAGGTTGAGAAATTAGGGAGGGTGTCTTCTGAGCCTCTTGCCCCACCCGCTATCCAACTGCGGACTATGCTATCTCTTATCTGACCATTCCCCAGGCAGCATCTCTTTGCCCCATCTCCAATGTCTTTACCATTACATCACGTATGCCATGTCTCTCTGTGTGTGCCCATTTTGACTGAGAAGTAAAAAAAAAATTGTGATCAAACTCATTCTGTATTCATTTCCTTTCTTGCCACAGTTTGTTAAATGAATCACTGCAGTTGTTAAGTTAATAGCATGGTTGTTAAATGAATTTGATTTTCCTATTGACTTGCTTGGTGAGAAGGTTGCAAAAGGGGATCACATGTCACCGGGACACTCAAACTGTTATAAATGTGAGTCAGTTGGCAAGAAATTTAGTTTTTATAATGTGATAACATGACCACGGGGATGTTGCAACAGTCATACAGTAAGTGTGAAAAATGTTCATAAGTCACTTTTTTTCAGTGCGGTTGCAAGTTCGAACAGTCACCAAATGAAGCATTGTAAGTCTAGTTCTATCTCTAGATTGCTGTGTTAATCAGCTACAGAAAATTCCAGGGTTGCAACTGTTTACTCAGCATAGGATTTCAGTGCTATGCTTGCCTCCTTCTCTTCTTTCTTTCTATCACCTTCTGTAATGGGATGTGGAAATGACCTTGGGGGACAGGAAGAAGAGCTGCACAGTAGATAGAAAAGGTCAGATAAATATGCAAAATGACTGGGGGTTTGGCAAATGTCTTAGAATGGACTGTCTCAAGTTTTTTGGATCATAGAGGCAAGAGGGGAGAGGTGTACTTTCAGACTTCTGTGGTTCAGTTAATGTAACCTTACAATTAAATTACAGGTAGTATATCCGGGTGTGCTTCTAGTCTGGATTATTTCAAGACGTGCCTATAACTTTACTCTTTTAATTTTCTTCCATCTGTTATTTGGAAGAAGGGAAATGCAAAATGGAAAACACAGAAAGGGGGAGGTGTATACATTTCATTTTCAGCGCATTAAGAAGGATTCAGACAAACAAGAACAGTTTTAGAGAAAGACAGAAAGAGAATCAAGATATTGAGGCAAGCAGTTAGGTTTAACCTTGAGCAGACTGGAGGGCATATAACAGCACTCTTTGAACAGGATCCAATCTGAGTCAGTCACAGGGATCAGAGCTTTCGGATTTGTGCTGGAGCCCATCCTCATGTTCTTTTGCTCAACCTGCTACAGTTTCTCTGCATCCTTTTTCAAATATCATGACCAGAACTAGGATCAGAACCAAACAGGTAGTCCTTGACTTACAACCTTTCATCTAGTGACCATTTGAAGTTACAACGGCACTGAAAAAGTGACTTATGATTGTTTTGCACACTTAGGATTGTTGCAGCATTTCCCCCATAGTCACGTGATCAAAATTCGAATGCTTGACAACTTATGATGATTGTTGTTTCCCAGGTCATGTGATCACTGCTGACAAGCAAAGTCAATGGGGAAGCCAGATTTACTTTACAACCATGTTATTAACAACTGCAGTGATTGACTGAACAACTGCGGCAAGAAGGGTCATAAAATGGGGCAATAGTCGCTCGACAACTGTCTTGCATTGGTTTCAATTGTGGTCGTAATTCGAGGATTACCTATATTGCTTCCTGGGAGCTGAAAACTAGACTTCTGTCGATCCAGCCAAAAAGTACAGTTGCTTCATTTGCAATTACATCATCAGTTACTAGTCCGCGGCCTTTTTCTCAAACCCCATTTACTAACCCATCTGATGTCTGTGCATTTCACTTTTCTTCTGTCAGTGAAGAACTTTGCACCTCCTTCTGTAAAAATGTCCTTCTGTTCTTCCTCCTCATTTCTGTATTCTATCTGGGTCATTTGCAATGTTATTTCTGTCTTGGGTGGTGTGAGCTGTTCCTCCCAATTTTATATCATCTGCAGGTCTGTTAAGTATTCACTCCATCTTTGACATATCCATTTGCCTGCTCACACTGATGGGGTTATCCATTATCTCTGACACTCTTCCCCCCCTCCCTATTCTGCATTCCCCCCCCTCCTCTGTCCTTTCCATTTCTTAAACTGACTTCCATCTTCTCTTCTGATGCTGATGCTTTTCTGTCTGGTGATGCTGGCAGGCAGAAGAATTTGCTTTTCTAAGAGGTCTCAATAGATTATTTGCACACACACACACACACACACACACACACACACACACACAAACTTTTCAAATTAGGCCAATGGTTGTAGGCCCTCGTGGTAGCTGACAGAAGGGACAAATCATCACCTGGATGAAAGGTTTGGTGAGAATTTAGAGCTTGTGCTTCATGACAAGAAATTATCCTTTTGAGCGTGGAAGAAGATGAAATTCTCATTTAAGGAGCTGCAAAAAATAGTCTCTCATTTCTGTGCTTATTCCTCCCCAGCTCTATCTATTTCTTCAATTTAGGGTGCTATAAAATTAATTAGCTAACTAATTAACAACAATAACAAAAGCCTTCAAAGGTCTTAGTTCCTATTCTTAGGATTTTCTAGGAGAAAATGTGTTTGTGCAGAAGGGTGGTGGGTAGGAAATAGATCTCTCTTTTTTCCCAAGGACAGACCATTTTGTAATATTCTTAGTGATAAAAAGGAGAGTAGAATGTACATGTCAGCCTTGAACATTGTGGTTAGAGTAACCTGTCCTAATGAATTAAATCTATACCCAGCTTTATCCCGACCACATTAGCCACTACATAAATGGCCATAGGCTAGAAAGATGGGAGATACAATTCACTGTTATTGTAGACAGGGTGGAATTTTTAATATTTGAAGATACATATTTAATATCATCTTTCTCAAAATCTTACTTTCTTGGAGATTTGTATGTAGACTTACTTTGCTCCTACAGCTGGATTGGGGTAGAAAGTCTCAAAAAAATTCTTTTTGATTATTTTTATTTATGAAGATAAGATAAGATAAGATAAGATAAGATAAGATAAGATAAGATAAGATAAGATAAGATAAGATAAGATAAGATAAGATAACATTTATTGTCATTTTTTTTTACTGTGGGCACAACGGCACACATCAAAAATGAAATTTAGTTGCCCGCTCTCAAAGTGGAACACATACATGACACACACCTAAACCATACTGTATACATATATGTATAAACCCACACCCCTACATATACATAACAAATAAATATTAAATACTGTCCATCTTGAAAACTGGCATTTACAGTATTTCTGGTTTTCAGCAAAAACACTCCACAGCAAACAACGAGTTTGCTTAATGACTGAAGATTCGTTTAACAGCCATTGGAAGCATCACTGCTTCAGACAGGAAGGTGGGGCAGAGAGTGGTGAGGATGGCAGAAAAGATTATTGCCAGTTCCCTCCCTTCTATACAGGACATATAAGCGTTGCTTGAGCAGTGTCCATAGGATTATCTGGGACGCTACACATCCTCTTCATGTCCTGTTTTCCTTGTTACCTTCTGGGTGGAGGCTTCATGATATCCGAAGCAGAACATCCAGATTCAGTTACAGTTTTGTTCCATACAGTGATAACCTTGTGAACTCTCAAGCTTCCTCTTTCCGCTATATATTTAAGATAGGCAGTGATTAATATTTATATGTATGTGTATGTAAGGGTATAGGCCACGGGTCGGCAACCCGCGGCTCCGGAGCCGCATGCGGCTCTTTGAGCCGTCTCTTGCGGCTCCCAGCCGCCTGGTGCGTGCGCACCTCTTCGGACGGGCAGTGGTGCGCGCGCACCTCCCCAAATGGGCAGAGGTGCGTGCGTACCTCTGCGCGAACGGGCAGCGGCACCGCTCTTTGAGAAAGCTGCAGCGGCCCGTCTGCAAAGCTGCCACTTTTGGCAGCTTTGCAGACGGGCCGCGGCAGCTTTCTCAAAGGGCGGCGCCACTGCCCATTCCGAGAGGTGCGCGCACACCTCTCTGAACGGCCGGAGGTGCGCGTGCACCCCCCAAACCTTTGGAGAGGTGCGCGCGTACCTCCGCGCGAACGGGCAGTGGCGCCGCTCTTTGAGAAAGCTGCCGCGGCCCGTCTGCAAAGCTGCCGAAAGCGGGCAACCGGGAACCGGTTCCATCTCACTTTAAAAAAAATGGCAACCGCGCGCGTCCACGCATGCGCAAGAAAAAAGCTTTTGCGCATGCGCAAAACGTTTTTTGCGCATGTGCATGCATGGACGCACGCATGCGGCTCCCACTTTTTTTATTCTGTGATGGAACCGGTTCCCAGTGGCTCTTTTCCTTTTTCAGGTTGCCGACCCCTGGTATAGGCATATACATATGTTGTATATAGTATGATTATATGTGTGTTATGTATTTGTACACTTTTGAGAGCAGGCAACATAATTTCATTTTTAATGTATGCCAGTGTGCCCACAGTAAAAAAAAATGACAGTAAAGATTATCTTATTCATGAATCACTTAACATCTGCCACAAAAAAAATAGTAAAATCCTGATTTAGGACCATCACAATTTATGACTGAAGTGGGCAAGCTCCATTATGTTCATAAGTCAAGGAGTACCTGTACACCATGGGTGTCAAACTGCCAGCCCGCGGGCCGGTTGCATCATGCGGAGGCTGCGCCCACTCCAGCTCCAGCAATGCAAAAAAAGTCACAGTACGTCATGACACGTCTCGTGACGTGGCAAGTTTAACACCCGTGCTGTACACCATCACATGTATAGGTCTGATGTGAACAGTTGAACTTTATTGAACCCTCAGTTCCTCCTCCTTCTCCTCCCCTTTATAACATTCATGTTATCTGTCCAGTCACTTCTGCATTTGATTTCATGCATATCTGAGGCCATGTAATTGTCAAAGTCAGCTTGGCTGTATTTGTTCTTGCTTGGTCTTATCTTCCCTCAACACACCTTGAGGCCAAGTCCTTTGGGATCCAAAGGTGAGTTCTTTATTTCTGCTTTGTAGATAAAGGAATGACATTATTTCTTAGGAAGGAATGGGATAAAACACGGGCTTGGATGCAGTGTGTAATCCTGAAAATCCTTCCCCCACCTCAAGATACACAGCTTCCAAATGCAACACCGCACATCTGTAAGAAAACTAAGTTCAGAAGCTTTCTTGTCAGCCCCTTCTACTTTCTCCTGGAGCTTCTTCTAAGATAGGAAGTTGCAAGGCAGTTGTACAGCTTTGCTCTATTATTGCAGTTCAACTCTTTAAAAAACTTCAATAGGAGAGACAACACTATAAGAGCCCTATGTCCATACCTGGTAGCAAGAGAGACGGAAAGAAGTGGGGGAGAGTGTGGAGAGAAATGAACGTTAGGGAAGAGAAAATTGGTAGGGGAGATAAATTGGAGGGGTGAAATAGCCAGTGTGTGTTTTTGTGTAAGTGTTAGGCCCCAAATTAATTAAGATTCTTCCAAGCTAAGTTCTTTATTGTTTCACACCGGCTGTCTTTGCCCACTTTCTCTCACACATAATATCTAGGCTTAGTTGCCTCTTATTTCTCTGGAATGTAGCCCCTCCCTCCTGCAAATCCACCTCCTTACTATATTCCATAACCATATACAGATAGTCCTCAACTTATGACCACAATTGAGCCCAAAATTTCTGTTACTAAGTTATGTTACCCCATTTTATGACTTTTCTTGCCACAGTTGTTGAGTTAATCATTGCAGGTGTTAAGTTAGTAAGTTAGGGATCTGGCTTCCCCATTGACTTTGCCTGTCAGAAGGGCTCAAAAGATGATGACGTTACCCTGGGACATTACAACTGTTATAAGTATGAACCAATTGTCAAACATCTGAATTTTGATCATGTGAGCATGGAGATGCTACAATGGTCATAAGTGTGAAAAGCAGTCATGTCACTTTTTCCAGTGCCGTCGTAACTTTGAATGGTCACTAAATGAACTGTGGTAAGTCGAGGACCACCTACATATGCACATGTGTATACATGGATCCTCTTCAGAATATTTTGCTCAAACCCCCTCCATTCTGACCATATCACAGAACACAGTTTTATTTCCACGTTGTTACAAGCAAACCTTTCATAATGCTGCAAATCACACTTACATGGACAAAAATAATGGTGTTGTTGTGTCTTGGGATATTCTAGGTGAGGAAAAATGATGATTTTCCCCTGTTGTGTCTAGAGATGTGTCTAGAGGTGTAGAGATTGGAGAGGTGTAAATCAGGGGTCTGGCTGAAGAATTCTGGGAGTTAAAGTCAACAAGTCTTAAAGTTGCCAAGGTTGAGGACCCCTGGTGTAAATGATCCACAATTCCATTGGTGCTTCAGTTTGAAAAGTCACATCAGTCCAGTTGGAATTTTGCTTTTGATTCAGACAATCCAGTTCAGATTTACGAGTCAGTTCCAAGAGTTCTGTTCTGACTGGGGTATGTAGTTTTTCAATTCAATCTGGAGTTGTCTGATTCAATTTAATTTTTCAACTCAGTCTAGAACTTTGATTTGGCCAAGATTATTACATGGACTGAATCACTTTCTAACAGAAGTTCTGAAATGAATATTGGCCCAGCTATAGTGGAGCAGCTTGTCACGTCTATTGGGCTAATCAGTAAAGGGATCAAAGCTACTTGAAGGTGTGACGTTCAGTGATTACTTCTGAAGGTTCAGAGATAAGCATCTAGGAGGCTAAAGGATTTGAGATCAATCAAAGAAAGAATGGTGGAAATTTGTGGCTGTTTTTCTATGCTTGAGAAGATGAGATTAAGGGATGCTATGAGAGCTGTCTTAAAACATCTGAAGGGCTGTCAGCTCAAAGAAAGGGCAGATTTATTTTCTATTGTTCATTTGTTCAGAATTAAAGGATGGGCACCACAGGGGAACAGATTTGGGGTAACATCAAGCAAAGTTCTATAATGACAGCAGCTGTTCAGCAGTGGGACAATGCATTTTCTTTTGGATGAGGGTTAATAGAGCCACATGGTGCCTGATTTGATTTCCAAAAGGGCAATTTAGAGCATAAAACCTGTGATGGAATATATGGCTGAAGAAGGTGATAAGGGAAATGTCAGCAATGGCACTGCATATTCCCAGGGAAGAGGTGGCACAGTCCTGAACTGGATGGGGAAGGGAGGAAAAATTATCCAGGGTAGCCAAACTCTAGAATTTCCCAGGATATATCTGTTAGATGAATGTCAAGCATGGGAAAATCAGACGTCCAGGCAGTTCAAATAAATGTAAAGGTTTAGTGCAAACCTATGCATTCCACAAGAATCTGAACTATTAACAGTCAAATCAAATTGTAGGTAGGTAACAGTCAATGGAATTCAAAGTGCCTGGACTTAGATCTCTTGTGGGCACAAAGGGACTTGAGACTAATGATTCATTTGACCCTTCCGTCAGGCTCACCTGGTATCTCCTACAGTGAGAAGCCTATAGCTATAATCTGGTGAGATTTTGTCTACTAGGTGTGAGCAGATTCTTTGTAACTGGACTCAGTTAGATTTCACTGGAGACTGGGGCCTGACACACCTGTTGGCAACACCTTAGAGCACTCATGCCCTTGTCTATTTGTTCATGAATCTGAAGAATTGTACAGCCCTAGAATTTAAGCAGGGGTACATCTTACTTTGTAAGTCCCTCATTGAACAGGAGGTCTGACTGGGTCTCAGGAATGCCATGTTAGCTTTTGTGCATTCTGATCATGTACTACTGAGATTGATTTCTTCTCTTTTTTCATCCCCTCTGGGTAAGTAACTAAACAAGGTACTTGGTGTTGCAATGAAAACGTGGCACTTTATATACTTGCATAAGAGGTCTCAGTGCAAGTAGAAAAAGAGAATCCCTTTTGGTGATGAATGGCAAAGTGATCTATTGTGATCACAGGAGACATTACAGACGAAAGGAAGCTGGATGCTGGATCCAGGCTGCTAAAATTTCTCTCAGGACCAAGGAGAGCTCCTGAGATCTCCCAAATGTACACAAGACAACTTCTTTCTTTCTTTCTTTCTTTCTTTCTTTCTTTCTTTCTTTCTTTCTTTCTTTCTTTCTTTCTTTCTTTCTTTCTTTCTTTCTTTCTTTCTTTCTTTCTTTCTTTCTTTTTGTGAGCAGACAGCAGAAACTGATGTTTTTGAGTTCACTTGCAATCAGCTGGGAGTTGTGAGATTTCATCGTGCTCAGAGTTGTTAACATAGCCTTTTTATGGACTCAAGATTCGACCATACCTCATCTTTTTAATCCCTTTGGGTTTTATTTATAATACTGTACTTATTTGTTAAAGATTGAGAAACATTCATAATCACAAGTTTGGCATTATTTGGTTGAGGTCTTCAATCCATTTAGAAAGAAAGTAACTAAATCTGTTAGTAGGGATTTTTTTAAAAAATATTCAGCAAGAATAGTATTGATTTTAGAAAGTTTTAAAAAGACTAAGGGTTAGTTGGATTTGAATTAATGAAGGCCTTTGATGTTAATTAAAAGGATGGTTTCTTGTGGGAAAATTTGTTTTGTTCATATTTAAACTAAAAAGATGACTTTGAAGGTTCAATACTTGAGGGCACCAGATGGCATCCCTAAAAGAATTGTTTGCTATTTAGGTATAAGAGGTTTTCAAGTTATTTAACTCTATAATGAAACTAAAATGTGCTATTGAAAAGGAAGAAGCCTTGTTGAATAAAACTGAAGTGATTTTAAGGAGGATTTAAGAATTATAACCCACAAGAAAGAGATGGGAATAATGGATCTACAAATGTAATTTGCTGGTTATTTAAAAGCACAGAAGGGATTTGCTGGAGTTAATATATTGGGACTACAGAAGGACTTTGACAAAGATGATAAGAAAGAGATAAAGAAGAGATAAAGAAACTATGAGAAGCAGATGTTAGAACTTCTTTTGTGGGACTTAAAGATCACTGGGAAAAAGAGGACAAATACTACACTGATTTATTTGATCATGGCTAAAATAATGGGCTGTTATTTCTGGTGATGTCTTTTTTACTGAGATTGGATAATGATCGTTATTTATAGTAATGTTTACTTGGGGTATTGGATATAATTTGTAATACTTATGTTGTTTTTTCAGATAAATAATGGGTTGCTATTTCTGGTGATATTTAATGGTTTATTTTGATTGGGAATGGATAATGAATTGGGCTGTGATTATTTAAAGAGGGGGGTTAGGGGGGATTTATTTTAGTGGGAATGGAGATATAAATACTTAAGGTGTTATTTTTGATAACCTTTACTGGGCTTTTGCTGATAAATAAGAAGACATGAAGATTTAGAGATGGGCTTATAGAAAATTGGCTGAGCTACGGAATGCAGAAATGTTTGATTGTATTTTAAGAGATGTGATAATTTATGATGTGTATAATACTTGCTGGGGTGAGGGAGAAATTTCTTTTTTCTATTTTTTCTTAGATTTTATTTTTAATTTTACCCTTATTATTTTCATAACTATTTCAAAGTGGCAAACATACCTAATACTCTTTCCTCCTCCTATTTCCCCCACAATAACAACCTAGTGAAGTGAGCTGGGCAGAGAGAGAGAGAGAGAGAGAGAGAGAGAGAGAGAGAGAGAGAGAGAGAGAGAGAGAGAGAGAGAGAGAGAGAGAGAGAGAGAGAGAGAGAGAGAGAGAGAGAGAGAGAGAGAGAGAGAGAGAGAGAGAAATTGGCCCAGAGTCATCCAGCAGGTTTTCTCAGGGGTAGGCAACCTTGGCTCTTTTATGATTCGTGGACTTCAACTCCCAGAATTCCTGAGTTAGTTATGCTGACTCAGGAATTCTGGGAGTTGAAGTCCACGAGTCATAAAAGAGCCGAGGTTGCCTACCCCTCTCCTAGTTTCTAGTTCTTCTTCTTATATGTCCAGATCAAACTTTAGATTGCCAAAATGAAGCCACCTTCTTGGCTTTGGCTTTGTCCAAAAATAAGTGAGTGCAATGTTTCTGATAGTAAGTGATGTACCAGAAATGGGCTGGGCTCTCAGTCTCTCCGGATTCACACAGTGTATTGTTATCCACTGTTGTTGTTGTTAGCTGCGAAGTCGTGTCCGACCCATCGCGACCCTATGGACAACATTCCTCCAGGCCTTCCTGTCCTCTACCATCTTCTGGAGACCATTTAAGCTCACGCCTACCGCTTCAGTGACTCCATCCAGCCACCTCATTCTCTGTCATCCCCTTCTTCTATTGCCCTCGATCTTTCCCAGCATTAGGCTCTTCTCCAGTGAGTCCTTCCTTCTCATTAGGTGGCCAAAGTATTTGAGTTTTAGCTTCAGGATCTGGCCTTCTAAAGAGCAGTCAGGATTGATCTCCTCTAGGACTGACCGGTTTGATCGCCTTGCAGTCCAAGGGACTCGCAGGAGTCTTCTCCAGCACCATAGTTCAAAGGCCTCAATTTTTTGGCGCTCAGCCTTTCTTATGGTCCAACTTTCACTGCCATACATTGCAACTGGGAAGACCATAGCCTTGACTATACGCACTTTTGTTGACAGGGTGATGTCTCTGCTTTTTAGTGTGCTGTCTAGATTTGCCATGGCTTTCCTCCCCAGGAGCAAACGTCTTTTAATTTCTTGGCTACAGTCCCCATCTGCAGTGATCTTGGAGCCCAGGAAAATAAAATCTGTCACTACTTCCATTTCTTCCCCATCTATTTGCCAGGAATTGAGAGGGCCAGATGCCATGATCTTGGTTTTCTTAATGTTAAGTTTCAACCCAAGTTTTGCACTCTCCTTCTTCACCCGCAACAAGAGGCTCTTTAGTTCTTCTTCACTTTCTGCCATTAGAGTGGTATCATCTGCGTATCTTAGGTTGTTGATATTTCTTCCGGCAATCTTAATTCCAACTTTTGATTCATCTAGCCCTGCCTTTCTCATGATGTGCTTTGCATATAAGTTAAATAGGCAGGGCAACAGTATACAGCCTTGCCGGACTCCTTTCCCAATTTTGAACCAATCAGTGGTTCCGTGTCCAGTTCTCACTGTTGCTTCTTGACCCGCATATAGGTTTCTCAAGAGACAAATAAGATGGTCTGGTACTCCCATCTCTTTAAGAACTTGCCACAGTATGTTATGATCCACACAATCAAAGGCTTTAGCATAGTCAATGAAGCAGAAGTAGATGTTTTTCTGGAACTCCCTAGCTTTCTCCATGATCCAGCGTAAGTTAGCAATTTTATCTCTAGTTCCTCTGCCTCTTCGAAATCCTGCCTGTACTTCTGGTAGTTCTCGATCCACATACTGCTGAAGTCTAGCTTGTAGGATTTTAAGCATGACTTTACTAGCATGAGAAATGAGTGCAATGGTGCGATAGTTTGAACATTCTTTGGCACTGCCTTTCTTTGGAATTGGAATTGGAATTGTTATCCACTAACAGCCTCCAATTGAGCATATTAGTCTTACACGTAGGCACTCCAATCCTCAGACTATTCAGGGAGGGTATTATAAGGGAGGCCAGATCCTTCAGCCATGTCCTCCTTTAATGTTATTCCTTGCTCAGCGGTCTCCTTCCTCCATCTTTTAATTCTGTTTTGCTCTTGCATACCCTGAAGAATGTTTGTTCTTGCCATAAAGCTTTTTCCTGGATCTGGGGCACATGGCATACTGTATGTCCATTCAGAGGATGGCAAGGATCATTTTCTTGCTTAGTTCTCTAGGTGTCGGCTGCTACTTTTCTCCTTCTCTTAGGTGGGGCAATGCCCACGAGAGGTTGCAAGTTCTCAGTTGGTGTAGGTTAGAGGCATCCTGTCACTAAATGTACTGCTTCATTGAGGGCAATGACAACTTGTTTTGCATGTGCAGAAGCACCCCACACTGGAGCAGGATTGAAGGAAAGGCCGAAAGAGCCCCTCTCCTAAAATTGTAATCTCTGTAGAGAATTATTATTATTATTATTATTATTATTATTATTATTATTATTATTATTATTATTATTATTATTATTATTATTATTATTATTATTATTATTTGCAGACCAACAGCATGCTCTTCTACAGAGACAGGGCCAAAACTGATGTGCGCAACATGGATGGCTGAGTTCATATATGTAGTCTATCATTTCCCGGATGATACCGTTTCTTAAGCTGACTTTGGATTTAGTGTTGAGACAATGCTGTTTAAAAGAGAGTGTCTTGTTGAGTGGTACACACTGTGGTACTTCAGTGTTGGACAGTGCTGTAATTGGTTCCCTTGCCACATAACTTCCAACTTTTCCCTTGCACCTCGATTTCGAAGTTGGAAAGCACCCACTTACGTCTTGTTTGGGTTGGGACTCAAATGGTTGATGGTATAATATTGTCCTAATTCCTCAGGTGCTACCGTAAGTTTCCCAGCTGTCCAGTGGTGGGATGCAAATATGTGAACAACCGGTTCTCTGTGTGGATGCCACTTCCGGAAGTCCATTCTGGGCCTGGGCAACAAAAAATTAGCTACTGGTTCTTATATTTCTCTACTACATTGTTGTATTGGCTTCAAATAACAAAAAAATAACAACAACAACAACAACGATGATGATGATATGATGATGATGATGATGATGATGATGATGATGATGATGATGATGATGTTGAAAGGGACCTTGGAGGTCTTCTAATCCAACTCTCTGCTCAGGCAGAAAACCCTATACCATTGTTTAATATCATCCTTAATAAAATTATTGAAAATGGTTGGGGAAAAAAGCAATGCAAGTACAAAGGAACAGAGCTTAGGCAGGAAGTCACCATACATATTTGTCCTTTTTGTGCCATCGTGGCTTGCTGGGTACACCTCATTTACATTGAGTAATGCAAAGCTTCCAGATATCCTAGGGAAATAAAATGGATCTGAAAGGTACCACCTTGGAGGATAGTCATAGTGGTTAGCATGTGTGTGAATATGGGGTGTTTCCAGGTTACTGACTTCCTGTTGTTGTCTTTTCTCCCTTGTCTCAATCTTTCTAGGTATGGCTGTGTGGTGGCAGCATGGAGGTTCTCCCTTGCTCTCGAGTGGCCCACATTGAGCGCAAGAAAAAGCCGTACAACAATAACATTGGCTTTTACACCAAGAGGAACGCACTGCGGGTGGCTGAGGTGTGGATGGATGATTACAAGTCCCATGTATACATTGCATGGAACCTGCCATTGGAGGTGAATCAATATACATAGGTCTCCATCATCTGCCTTTTCTCCTAATGTCCTTGATGTGAATCTGTGGGGGATTGTGCTTATATCAGAGGAACTTTCAGCCTTTTGTAGACATCCTATTCATACAAACACACGCACTACATAAACCACACAGCCGATCCTAACATACAAAGAGGCTGGAGAAATCTAATTTCCCCTCTCTTGAGTTACTTCTACTCTAGATCTCTGCTTTTTTCCCCTTTTTTATGAGAGGGAGGAGACTTTGACCTTCCCTTCATCACAAGATGCTAATCTGCTTGCTTTCAACATGTCAAATACTGCAAAGAAAGTGTGATCTTTCATCCAGACAGAAAAAAATATATGTCCCAAGCCTTAGCTCATACTAAGAGAAACTAGGCTGATTTTTCTTTTTCTTTCTCTTCTATGTTTACATTCGTAATAGTAAGGGAAAAGAGGAAAAATGAGGAGGAACAGAGATGGAACTTTCCAAACTTGGTTATTATGGTACTGAAGTAACTTTGGAAGCTCGCAAATAAGATCACAACAATGCCAGGGACTTCATATGGACCAAATTCTAGGAACTGTGATAGGGTGGGAAATAAACTTCAGGTTAATTTCAGATTTGCCTTTTTTATTTGGACTACATAATTTCCATATGAACATTTTAATGAACCTGTAGGAGATGACCAGGGGGAGCCGAAGGGTAGGGTCAAACACATCATCTGTTTGGAATCTATACCCTCATAAGGGACCTAGGTCCCACCCCCTTGAAATCTATTGATTCTTATCTGGCGCCCATTCTTGTGTACAGGTTGCATGGAATTAACTTGCAATACTTTTTGATCTCAGTCCTGGTTTCTTGCAGCTGGCAGAACCCACTTGAGTGCCAGTTTGCTCCCAGTTTAATTGGAAAGTTCCATTTTTGACAGGGATGAGCAATGTGACCCCACTGGCCATATGTGACCCACGCCCATTCATATAGATGCTGGAGCCCAAGCTAGTTCATACCAGTGAATTTGGGTGGCTGAAATTGTTTACTCTCAGCCTCCCAAGGATGCTAAAATGATTATGTTAAGTCTCTGAAAGGCTTCATAACAGTGTCTTATTTTAAATACGCCTCAAGGCTCCCCAGACAGGCTTTAAATTGCTATTTTTCCCAACCCTCATTCCGATAACAACATTTTGAAAAATAAAAAACTTACAGCAAACAAATACATAAAAGTGCAGTTCTTGGCTACAAGATGAAACCCATCCATACCCCTATGAGTATGAGTATTTTTTTTCTGAATGTAACTAAAGAAAATTTAAGCTGAATTCCAACTCCTGAGATTTTCATGAACACGTCCCTGTTATTTTCTTGGAAACAATAAGGAAGTGCTTTGCAATTGCCTTTTTAATTATTTTTTCTTAATTTCCCAATGCATTACTTGCTGGTCTCTCATTTTAATACTGATCAGGTCCAACAGTGCTTCCCTTTCCAAGACCAGCCAAAGTCATTTTAGTACTGACTTCAATACATATTATTTTCTTAATTACAGTAGGCTAGAATATTGTCAGGGACGCGGTGGCTCAGTGGGTTAGGACACTGAGCTTGTTGATCAGAAGGTCGGCAGTTTGGCGGGTCGAATCCCAAGTAGCAGAGTGAGCGCCTGTTACTCGTCCCAGCTTCTGCCAACCTAGCAGTTCAAAAGCACGTAAAAATGCAAGTAGAAAAATAGGGACCACTACAGTGGGAAGGTAACAGTGCTCCGTGCGCCTTTGGCGTCTAGTCATGCCGGCCACATGACCACGGAGACGTCCTCGGACAAGTGCTGGCTCTTCGGCTTTGAAATGGAGATGAGCACCGGCCCCTAGAGTCAGAAACAACTAGCACTCATGCGCAGGGGAACCTTTACCTTTACCTTAGAATATTGTCATTTTTCCATTTTCCAGAATTTTTTTTTTTACTTTACCATCTAGTCCACAGATCTTGGCTTCCTAATGTTCTCCCTGCAAGTGCTAACCAGGTCTAACCTTATTCAGTTGTTTTGAGATTGGCTAAATCAGGCTAAGTGTTGACATGTGTTGTGACATTTCTCTTTTTAAAAAAAAACACCAGAGATAATAATTTAATAATCATATTGATGGCTAAGTGGGGAGAGTTTTACTGGTGAAGATCCATTGTCATTAGAGAAGCCAATTGTTTATTCATCCTTGTTAGAAATGGGATCTGGACTTTTTAACAGGCTTTCAAAATGTATTTCTTTCTTCTCTGGCTTATTTGTTCTTTACTGATTTCGGCTTTTTTTTCTGGTTTTTCTGGTGTGCTTTATTGATTTTTTAATTTTTTTAAAAAAATTGTGTGTTTTGCTTTTATCTTTGCTCTTTGCCTTGACAATTGTCATCTTGGAAGATAAGCACTCTGTGTTTTCTAAATTGCTAATAGAGTGTAGGTTTAACTCATTAAAAATGGAGAGAGAGAGAGAGAGAGAGAGAGAGAGAGAGAGAGAGAGAGAGAGAGAGAGAGAGAGAGAGAGAGAGAGAGAGAGAAAGGAAGGAAGGAAGGAAGGAAGGAAGGAAGGAAGGAAGGAAGGAAGGAAGGAAGGAAGGAAGGAAGGAAGGAAGAAAGAAAGAAAGAAAGAAAGAAAGAAAGAAAGAAAGAAAGAAAGAAAGAAAGAAAGAAAGAAAGATCCTCAATCAAACCTCGCAGACAACAGAAGTTATAATTCCAAATATTCACAAACATTCACCACCCTGAAAGATATTTCTTCTCAAAGTGGACAGTATAAAAGTTGAGAAAACCTATTTAGCTTTTTAAAGTGATTCATATTTTACTTTACTGTCTGAAAAATGACACAATATCTCAAAAACCCATTAAAGATATATTGTGATCAGGAAATAGAAAATTATAACTGGAACTTTCAGCTAAATGCTGAAATATTCCAGCCCCAAATCTGAACCAACTTTTCTCTTTATAAGCAATTTCAAAAACTGTCTTCATTCCATCAAGTGTTTGTTTCTTTCCAGTGCATTCATCTTTGTATAAGTTGGACCAATCTTTGCTGTTCACATTTTAGCCCTGCAAAGATGTCAGAGATTTTTTCCCCTTTTCAGATTTTTTTTTGCACTTCTGAAATATGAGATTTTCATAAACATTTAAACAGATGGTGCTGTTTGGGGTTGCAGATTCATTCACTGGCATTCATTTCTGAACACTGGCAATAGAAAGAATGAAAATTTAATTTATGGGAGCACAATAGTTTGGTTTCACATCAGTCCTCTTCCTTAACAACAATTTAAAAATATCAACAGCAAAAGCTTCCGTGAACATTGACTTCAGCTGCCTATCATGGCTTCAGTCAATGAAAATTTTCACATAACACTTCAGTGCCTCTGTTAGATAGAGAAGATGTAGACTACTTTAAACACCTGTAATTAAAGGATGCATTTTACCCTAAGCACACTATAATTTTCCCTGAAAGCTAGGATGTCTAATCTAGAGATTATCTTCCAAGCCAACATGTGGTTGCCAAAATCACAGCAACTTGGAGGAATCTGCAGTCTTTGACATTCTTCAGAAACAAAGATTTGTTTCAAAAAGAGAAAGATATAGAGGGAAGCAGTGACGGTGTTGGTATAAATTAGCTTTAGTTAGATTTATCTTTCTTCTCTCTTATTGTCTGTCTTCACGACTTCTTAATCTCTTCTCTGCTTTGCATGATTTTGCTTACTTTGAAAAAAGAATAGCACAATGGGTCTGTATGTATGTCTGTATGAAAATAGTGATGATGATGATAACACTAAGGAAGATGACAGTGCTGATGACAATGCTGATGATGACAATGCTGATGATGACAATGCTGATGATGACAAAAGGTTTGGAGAAATGGCAAAAACTTATCAAAGAACAAGCTAACCAGACGTTAAGATTATAAATTCAACATTCTTGATTATCGCATCAAACCAGGACTCTCAAGCAAATATTAATGCTGAGAAGGTTATCTTTTTATAAGTGCTAAGTCTGCATACCAGAAAAAGATGACCTTTAGAGACTGGAATAATAATTTCTTCCTAAGAAACATCCTGATTTTGAGACTAAAGTCCCCATTTCTGTGCATAGGACCAAGTTGCTTTGAACATTTGGGAGTTATTTCAAGTTTCCTACCACTCAGAGTGGGATTTCAGTGTCAAAATGGAGTCTGCTGATTTCAGAATGTTTCATCTATTGCCATTATTAAAGATTTCAGGAAAACATTTTGCTACTCTTAGTTGGAGTGGATGGGGATTGAACTCATGATCTTCTACATATAAAACAGGTGCCTTGCCACTGAATTATACTCCATATCTTTAACTGTATTGGTAAGAATGTGGTGGCTCATATGGTTAGAATGCTGAGTTGAGAATCAGCAAGCCCACATTTGAGACTGGAATACTGCTGCGTGGTGGGATGAGCTGCCATTATTTGGTCCAGCTCCTGCTGACCTAGCAATTCAAAAGTGTGCAAACGCAAGTAGATAAATACTGTAGATGCCATTTCAGTGGGCTCATTAACAGGGACATGAAAGGAACTGCCCACCAAGAGCCTTGGTGGAGCAGTGGGCTAATGCCTCCTTAAGTAACACCAGCTGCCTGCAATTAGTGCAGGTTCACATCCCACCAGGCTCAAGGTTAACTCAGCCTTCCATCCTTCTGAGGTAGGTAAAATGAGGACCCAGATTGTTGGGGGCAATTAAGCTGACTTTGTAATAATGCCGCTTGGGGGGGGGGAAAGCCCTAATAAGCAGGCATATACATAGAATGAAGGCTATTGCTAAGCACATTGGTTTGTGCTTAAATTGTAAGCCGCCCTGAGTCTTCGGAGACGGGCGGGATATAAACGGGATTAAAATAAAAATAAAAAAAATAAAAATAAAAAACTGGCCATCTCCCAGACAATGGTGATGTCACCAATTAATCCTTTCAACCTGGAAGGACCTTGTTGCTTCTGATACAAATGTGACAACGATGTTGACAAGCTGTATTGGCTGGGCTGGATGAAATTTTATGCTGGGGGTGATTTTTAGGCCAAAGTTTACTCACATTTTATAAAGAGGGTAGGAAAATCCAAAAGAAAAATTCCTAACAATGTCTTTCCGAAAAACAAGTGAACATCTGATTATCTCAGAGAATAGCAACAACAAGAGAAAGTGATGATGTAACCACGTATCTCTCTTTCAGAACCCAGGAATTGATATCGGGGATGTTTCAGAGCGAAAAGCACTTAGAAAAAGTTTGAAATGCAGAAGTTTCCAATGGTACCTGGACCATGTCTACCCAGAAATGAGAAGATACAATAACACCATTGCCTATGGAGAGGTAATTGAGAAGGAAATACCGCATGGACCATGTAGGGATTCACTTGAATTTAGGCTACATTTTATGTCTCTCTCCCAACTACTTTCTAATGTGATCTACAGGGAGTAACTAGAATCAGCCAGTTTTACTCAAAACTGGAATTAAAACTCTTTCAGCCAACCCCAATGGCTATCCAATGTAATTCTTACCTTCAGGACAGAAGGCTACAAAGATCTCTGGAATCAGTTTAATTTGGTCATGTTCCATCTAACCCAGCATAGTCTACACCAGGAGACTTAGTAACTTTCAGGTGTTTTGAGCTTCAGTTACTATTTTTCTTGAATGTTGCCTTTACTGGTTATCAGTTGAGAAGATGCCATAAAAATTTGCCTATTATTGTGCATTTCAGCTTTCTACTTGAGAAACTTTCCTGACTCTTTATCAAGGTCATGTCATTTCTTAACATTAGTTATCATAGCCAGAACTGATGGGAATTATAGGTTAACCACATCTTTTGGGTCAGGAATTTCCTGTTCCTGGTGTAGACAGCACCAAGCTTGATTTGAATTGGTTTTAGGTAATAGGGACGAGGTGCCATCTATTTTTAATCTCAGTTCAGTTTGGATGGCCTGCTTGATCTGATTTAACCATTCAAATTGATTTGGAAATCTGATTGATTTCAACTGTCAATTCATTTCGAAAGTTGTTTTGATTCTTCATTCAATCAAATGATATTTTTTTTCAGATTGTTTTTTGAACCTGGCAACTTCTCTGCCACCAGCCTTGTGATATCTGGCCAATATGGCTGCAACACAGCTGCAATTTTCCAGCTGTGCTACCTGTGGTCCTTTTTTCAATAGGAAGACTAAAGGTGTGAAGCTGGGATCCCTTGCTTGCAAAACACATTTCTTACATGCATAATAAGGTCCTCCTTATTGTGAACATGGACCACCAATTTAACACATGCATTTGAGGGTCTCTCTTTGAAGGAACAGCTCAAAATATATGGCCATCTAACATCTCATTGTTATCAGATCAAAGTGGTGGTAGTATCTGACAGCCTTACCCTGGTCTCTGTTCTGCCTCCCTAAATAATTCAAGCATTGGATTTGATGAGGAGAGAACATTCTCCTTTGCCTGAAATTTAGTGGAGGGAAATTAGTTGTAGAATTCATGAAAACCAGATGGCTATGAGTGCACTTTGATTTACGATGCATTCTTCTTTATGATAAATCACACTAGGTAGGAAACGTGTGTTATATTTTTCAGCCCTAATTATAAAGCGATGAGTGGATGTCTTCTGTTGTTTCTTTCCTGTTTCTAGTATTTGTTTAGTCTTGCAACCCTCTTGGATTCCAGTTTGATTAGGAAAGCTTGGGCACCGTACTGATTTGCAATATTTGTCAGGCTGCAACCCTTGTCATCGTTTAACATTAGTTATCATAGCCAAGTTTGATGGGAATAACAGATCAGTAACAATTGGTGGGTCATGAATTTCCCATTCTTGGTGTAAGCAGCACCAAGGTACTATTGGTTTTAGACAGCGGGATCTGAATTGGCTTTAGATGTACAGCTAGGGTGCTGTCTAATTCTAATCTCAGTCTAGTTTGGATGGTTGATCTGATTTAACTATTCAACTTGAGTTGCCAATCTAAATGATTTCAACTGTTAATTCATTTGGAAAGTGGTTTTGATTCTTTATTCAACCAAGTGATTTTCAAATCAAATTTCCAAATTTAAGTTTTACACACAATTCTACTTTAACAAGTCGCTTCCTCAATTCAGTTATATAGAGCTGTGGCTCACTGGATTACATGCAGAAATTTAAACCAAACATCTCTAGGTGAGTTTGAGGAAGATTTCTGCTGGAAACTTTGTATTCATTATCATTCCTTAACATGACTACTAAATTAAGCCATTTTTCTGGGTTATCACAATGCAGTGAACCAAACTAACTGATAGCCTGGATTTACATGACCCACTAAGCCACAGGTGTACAAAAAAGAAAGCAATTGACCAAGATGTGATTCTGATTAGAGCAGTCTATAAGTCTTATAAGTAAGTAAATAAAGCGAATACTACTGCAACATGCAATTATAATTTCTGGTTATGTGTTTGGGTAGACACAGCCAATGCATAGTATACTGAAGCTGATAGATCAATAGTTTGACTTCTATAATCATAAGGTCCCATTCCCTTTTCACTCTTCAACCAACATTTCTTTGTTGATGAACAAAGTCATTGTTGAGCTCATTTTGAACTTCAGAGCTCAGACTAGGAGAAACAGCTTTAGCGAACAACTGTTGGAAAATAAGTTATGGGTGGGATATCTGTATAGTGATGGTGGTGGACATTCACAATGTTCTTCTTAACTGAAAATCCCTACCCTTTATACAGTATGTGAATAGGGTTGGTATCCACCACATCTTTATCATATTCAGCCCAGAATTAAAATGTAGATTGGTGTGCAGTGGAAAGCAGCATCTGGGAAGTTTGCAGAAGCCCTCATTTGCCAGCCATTTGCTTGACAAGCTGGCAGAGGGCCTATGGAAACAGACAGAAATAATTCACCCATAATTCATTTTCAATTGCTATTCCATTCCAGACATAACCAATCACTTATGAATGGACATTCAGCTATTTTTTTTACAGTATATCAGGTTTCCATTCCATCTAGAGAAGGAGGAAGACAAGGAGGAAGTTTTAGGTTACCATTTCAAAAGAAGAAGAAAAAATCTCTAATCTCCCATCACTTCTTTAAAAAGATAAATATTTGGCAGAGAGGAGAAAAATGCTAGGAAAGAAATTGAGAAAAATTCCTAGGAGACACTCATCCTATGAAGATAACAATTATGTATTTCCTTCTGTTACCTATGTACCAGGGTAGATAATTCTTAATATCTGATGGATACATTAATAGTAATTTGCGGGAGGAAAGTCCACAGTGAGTTTGGCTGTGATGAAGAATGGATAAAATATGTTACTCTTATGTTAGTCCAGCTTTGTTTGACCTGGGATTCTTTCCATTACTACATTTTTAACACTGTGAATTATATGGGGGGTGAGGTGTTACCCCTCATTGATAGGGCTTGCAACTTGGGTGTCCTCCTGGACTCATGGCTCAGTTTGGAAGATCATATAGGAGCCGTGACCAGGAGGACTTTTGCCCAGGTCCGCCTGGTGCGCCAGTTGAGGCCCTATCTGGACCGAGATGCCCTATGCACAGTCACTCATTCGCTCGTGACCTCCCGGTTAGACTACTACAATGCTCTCTACATGGGGCTGCCCTTGAGGACCACTGGGAGGCTTCAGCTGGTGCAGAATGCAGCCGCGCAAGTTGTGATGGGAGTCTCCCGATACTCCCGTGTAACACTTCTCCTCCGCGAGCTGCATTGGCTTCCGGTTGCCCTCTGGGTGAGATTCAAGGTGCTGGTGATGACCTACAAAGCCCTAAATGGCATGGGTCTGGATTACCTTAGGGAGCACCTGCTGCCAGCATCAATTTCCCATCATCCTGTGTGCTCCCACAGGGAGGGCCTCCTTAGGGTGCCACCCGTCAGTGATTGCCGGCGGGTGATCCCCAGGGGAAGGGCGTTCTCTGTGGGTGCGCCTGCCCTATGGAATGATCTGCCTGTGGATCTCCGGACTGTCCCCAACCTTCGTTCGTTTCGCCGGGACCTAAAAACCTGGTTATTTGATTTATCTGGCCTGGACTGAGGGGTTTTAAATTTTTAAATTTTTAACTTTTTGGGCTATTAATTGTTATTTAATTTTATTTTAACTCTATTTTAACTTATATTGGTTTTTTACTTTGCCCTGTAAACCACCCTGAGTCCTTCGGGAATAGGGCGGTATATAAAACCAATTAAATAAATAAATAAAATAAATATTTTAGGACAGTGGGAATAAATTTGCATTCTGCATTTGTCCCCATTCCTCTCCCCACCCCAATCCCCATTATGATCTCAGGAAGTATCTATTCTGTAATGACACCCTACCCTATAGAACAGATTTCTACCACTTTCTCCAAGAAATGGATGGTTCCATTTCTTGTGGCATTTTGAAAGTCCATGAAAATCTTGCTCTTCTTCCAGACATTGGGGCTGAGTTAGAAGTCACTGAAACATTGGCATGGGTGTAAGTGATAAATAGCCTTTGATTCAGTTTCTTTTTGGAACTTTTTATTTTTTTCACAATCCCAAGTTTCTCAGATTGATGGGTGGATATATAAATTGGAAGGAAGGAAGGAAGGAAGGAAGGAAGGAAGGAAGGAAGGAAGGAAGGAAGGAAGGAAGGAAGGAAGGAAGGAAGGAAGGAAGGAAATTATAATGAGAGCCAATTTTGAAGCCCATTATTGTTTTGTGAAAAAGCCAGGAAATGGATTGATGGTATAATAGAATTTCCCTTCGTGCATCTCACAGTTTGAAATTCCAGAAGAAAGTGCTTGAACAAAATTGCTTTGAATTCTCTGGGCTTAGCCTGGCCTACCTTTCTGAGAGAGAGAGAGAAAGGCCCTCAGTACCCACAACTTCCTCTTTGTAGTCAAAATGGCGGCTATTGCAACTTCTACATTTCTTTAAAAAAAAAGCAGACCAACACCATGCATAGTCTGCTTTCTGGCCTACTGTAACATTTTCTGTTTTGTCAACCATATTTTAACCTCTTTTTCAGAGGGCCCAATAATTTGTTTTAGTAAGCTGTTGTGAATTTATCTCTGTATTGATCTACAGCCTCCCTGGCTGCTGCTATTTGCTTTCTGTGGGACAGAATCACTGTATGGAAAGCCAAGAAGGCTGCAGGTTGCTTGGGAGATAATGGCGAACTAAGAGATAAGAAAATATACGGAAATCCAAGAATACCAAATTCATAACAATCTCACTAGAAGTCACTCCTTTTTAAACAAAGACTCATTTTGTCCATAAAATTAAGCATACTATTGTAAGTAAAAATGAATGATTAGCTGATGCTGCTCAGAGTTGCTTTGGGTAGTGAGCTGGGTGGCATATACATTTAATGAACAAATCAATAAATCTTCCCACAATTACAAAGCACTTGGGGAAAAAAACATCTGTCAAAATATCTTCATCTTAGTCTTGCAGGGTCTCATTCTGTTTTTGAATTTGTTGCAGCTGAGGAACAACAAGATAAAAGATGTCTGCCTCGATCAAGGGCCACAGGAAAATCACACGGCGATCCTCTACCCGTGCCATGGCTGGGGGCCACAGGTTAGAATTCAGCTTGGTTACCATGATGTGATTTGAACAAGGATGCTGCAAAACTTATAATGTACTAGTGAAGAAGCCCTTGTGAATTCTGCAGTGAGCAGGAGGATGAACTAGGTGACTTCAAAAATATGTTCCAAATCTAGAATTCTAGGGATCAATTAATTCAGGATTACCAAGACAGAAAGTAGCAATAGCAATAGCACTTAGACTTACATACTGCCCCATAGTGCTTTACAGCACTCTCTGTGCAATTTACAGTCAGCATATTGCCCCCAACAATCTGGGTCCTCATTTTCCCGACCTTGGAAAGTTGGAAGGCTGAGTCAACCTCAAGCAGTCAAAATTGAACTCCTGAGTATGGGCAGAGTTAGTCTGCAATATTGCATTCCAAACACTGCACCACCACAGTTCTTAAATGTGACCATATTTCAGATTCAACCTTTAACTTTATAGCATGTCAACTTCCTTGTCATTGGGTTTAAATAGTAAAAAAAATAAAAGTAGGCTGGGGAAAGGAAAATGGTGGCTATCGAAAGATGAAACCATGGACATAATTTCCAGACAAGCACATGGAGAATTGGCTGATTATCAGCAGACAGCCAGAACACACAAAGATGAAGTCAGGAAGGCAAAGGCTCAGAATGAACAAAGACTTGCAACAGAAATCATGGATAATAAAAAAAAAGTTTCTTCCAACATATAACAACAAGAAAAAAGTCAAGGAAACTGTAGGTTCACTAAAGAGAGAAGATGGCAAGGAAGTAACAAGCAACAGGGAGAAAGCAGAGCTGCTTAACTCATACTTTGCACCAGTCTTCACACAACATACAAAAAAAAAGACAAATTAGAAACAAAAATTAAAACCTGGAATTAAGGAAAAAACTTCCTAAGACCAAGGACAATTAATCAGTGGAACAGTTTGCCCCCAAAAATCATGAGTGCTCCATCACTGGAGATGGAAGAGGCTAGACAATCACTCGTCTGAGATGGTATAGGTCAGGATTAGGCAACCTCGGCTCTTTCATGACTCATGGACTTCAACTCCCAGAATTCCTGAGTGATAAAAGAGCCGAGGTTGCCTACCCCTGGTATAGGTTCTCCAGCTTGAGCAGGGAGCTGGCCTAGAAAACCTCCAAGGACTCTTCCAGATTCTATTCTATTCTATTCTACAGTCTATTCTATTCTATTCTATTCTATTCTATTCTATTCTATTCTATTCTATTCCATTCCATTCCATTCCATTCCATTCCATTCCATTCCATTCCATTCCATTCCATTCCATTCTATTCTATTCTATTCTATTCTATTCTATTCTATTCTATTCTATTCTATTCTATTCTATTCTATTCTATTCTATTCTATTCTATTCTATTCTATTCTCAGTGTCTGGATCTCCTTCAATGGAATAAGGAAAACATTTTGTGCATCCCCTTCAAGATGTTTATCAGTTTATGGAGTTCTTTCCCGTTTGACATTCAGGAATTGCATTTATATCTCCAAGGGGGCTTTTTTCTTTTCTCTTTCTTTCCCCAAAGGTCAACTACTATTTACTTTCTACACCTGAATAGAGCTTGTGCTCTGCTCTTTTTCTTCCTTCAGTAGCAGATCCTTTTCCTAGTGACTTTTGTAAAGTGAAATTCTTCCACAAATGTGTACGGTTATGTAGCTCTTTCATATTGGAATTTCCTACTTGCCCCAAACATTTATTTCACAGTTGGACATGCAAGCAGATCTTTCACTCCTGTGCCCTTCCCCTTCATTTACAGGTTAATCAAATCCACTGGTGGTTAGCAGAATATAAGAGTAACAGAGTTGGAAGGGGCTTTGGAGGTCTTCTAGTCCAACCTTCTGCTGAAGCAGAAAACCCTATACAGCTCAGACAAAATGGTTGTCTTTTCTTAAAACCTCCATTGTTGGAGCACATAGAACTTCTGGAGGCAAGTCGTTCCACAGATTAATTGTTCTAATTGTCAGAAAATTTTTCCTTAGTTCTAGGTTGTTTCTCTCCTTGATTAGTTTCTATCCATTGCTTCTCGTCCTGCCTTCAGGTGCTTTGGAGAATAGCTTGTCCCCCCCTTTCTTTGTGGCACCCCCTTAGATATTGGAACATTGCTACTGTGTCATCCCCAGTCTTTCTTTTCATTAAACTAGACATACCCAATTCCTGCAACCATTTTTCATGTGTTTTAGCCTCCAGTCCTCTAACAATCTTTGTTGCTCTTTTCTGAACACTTTCTAAAGTCTCACCATTTTTTTTATATTGTGATGACCAAAACTGGATGCAATATTCCAAGTGTGTCTTTACTAAGGTGTTATAAAGCAGTATTAACACTTCACATGATCTTGATTCTATCCCTCTGTTAATGCAGCTTGCTTTTTTTTTTTACCAGCTGCAGCCATTTCCACCTGTTTTCTGACTTGTGGGCAAAACTTTGGTACAGAAACGCCAAGAATTTTGCTGTTACCCCTACCTCAAATTTATTCCAAGAGTTGCTATTTTACTTTTTTCACACCTGGACCCTTCAGAGTGACAGCAGGCTACTCTTTTGGGAGGACCTTGGGGAAACAAATGGCAAGGATAGTTTAGCAGACACCACAATTTGCTCCAATAGAGGTTTTCCAGTCGTCTTTTCAAGGTAGCTCTGTGCAGCATGCGTAGCATCAGTTATGAAAACCTGCCCAGTCCAAGATCAGTGGGAGCACTGATGGATGAGATGTAATTTGGCACCTTCCACAAAATTCAGAACCAGAAGGCTTTTCAGGCTGTCAATCAGCTCTTTTAATACCTCACAATTCTTCTTCTGATTGAATGAACACAGCTTGGAAATAATGGTAGTCCTCCAGTTATGACCATTCATTCATTTGAAGTTACAATGGCACTGAAGAAAATGACTTACAGCTGGTTCTCACACTTACGACCATGGCAGCATCCCCACAGTCTTGTGATTAAAATTCAGGCACTTGGCAATTGGCATGTGTTTATCCTTGTGTTGTGCAATCACCATTTACAACCTTCTTAGACAGCTTCTGACAAGCAAAGAGAATGGGAGAACTGGATTTGCTTAAGAACTGCACATTTCACTTAACAACTGCAGTGATTTGCTTCACAACTGCAGGAAAACAAAGGTTGTAAAAGTGGGCGTGGCTCACATAACAACCACTTTGTTTAGCCACAGAAATTGTGGGCCCAGTTGTCATAGTTGGGCAAGAACTGGCTCAAAAACAGTAACTGTGAGAGGGACCTTGGAGTCCTACTGTATGATCAGTTGACTATGAGCCAGCAGTGTGCAGCAGCAGCCAAAAAAGCTAATACAATCCTGGGTTGTATAAACAGAGATATAGAATCAGGATCACGTGAGGTATTAGTACTGCTTTATAAAAACCCTAGTAAGGCCACACCTGGAATACTGTAACCAGGGCTTTTTTTCTCATAGAACGCTCAGAATGGAGTTCCGGCACCTTTTTTGGAGAGAACCTTGTAGGATAGGCAAGGCGGGTTGTATGACATGTGTGAGTTCCAGCACCTTTTTCTTTTACAAAAAAAGCACTGACTGTAACCAATTTTGGTCACCATACTACAAAAAAGATGTTGAGACTCTGGAAAATTTTCAGAGAAGAGCAACTAAAATGATCAAAGGCCTGGAGACCAAAACATATGAAGAATGGCTGCAGGACTTGGGTTTGGCTAGTCTAAAGAAAAGAAGAAATAGGGGAGACATGATAGCAGTGTTCCAGTATCTGAGGGGCTGCCACAAGGCAGAGGGGGGCAGGTTGTTCACCAGAGCACCAGAGGAAAGAACGAGAAACAATGGTTGGAAACTGATCAAAGATAGAAGCAATCTGGAATTAAGGAGAAACTTCCTGACAGTGAGGACAAACAACCAGTGGAACAGCTTGCCTTTAGAAATCATGGGCACTCCATCACTGGAGATTTCTAAGAAGAGGATAGACAGTCATTTGTCTGAGATAGTATAGATTCTCCTGCTTGAGCAGGGGGCTGGACTAGAAGACCTCCAAGGTCCCTTCCAGCTATATTCTTTTCTATTCTGTTCTGTTCTGTTCTGTTCTGTTCTGTTCTGTTCTACTCTACTCTACTCTACTCTACTATTATGTTATGTTATGTTGTTATGTTATGTTATGTTGTTATGTTATGTTATGTTATGTTATGTTATGTTATGTTATGTTATGTTATGTTATGTTATGTTATGTTATGTTATGTTATGTTATGTTATGTTATGTTATGATATGTTATGTTATGTTATGTTATGTTATGTTATGTTATGTTATGTTATGTTATGTTATGTTATGTTATGTTATGTTATGTTATGTTATGTTATGTTATGTTATGTTATGTTATGTTGTATTATAAAGTTGAGGAGTAGCTGTAGCTGATGAACTAGACCAGTGTTTCTGAACCCCAGCAACTTTAAGATATGTGGACTTCAATATGCTGGCTGGGGAATTCTGGGTATTGAAGTCTACACATTTTAAAATCACTGGGGTTCAGAAATGCTGAAGTACACTAAAAGCTTTCTTTGAAACAGACTTGCAAGCAAGGCTGGCAATTGCACAACCCCAGCATTAGGACTGTACAAAATATTATAAGCCTGAAATGTAGCCAAATTAAAATGGCTATGTAAAACAATTCTAACCTGGAAAAAGACAGCCCAGTTCTAGAGTTTTGTCCTAAATTCAACTGAGAATAAGAATTGCAATCATTCTTTCAAATGTTACCGTTGGGAACAAAGGAAGCTCAGAAGAAACTCCAACTCCCTTGCTTCTTGTCCTCCTGGTGTCACAAAAATGGATGAGATGATAGTCCAGGCTTTGTACTATCTATCTAATTTAAAAGCAATTTAAAACTCTAAGAAATGGATTCAAGCTGGAAGGATCTCTCACATAAGAACACACATTCAGGAATATTTAAATATACTGATTTTAGCATTTAGGACATTACTTGAAATTGAGTGATGATCACCTGAAAAATCACCAACTCCTACCCTAAAGGAGAAAAACTGGAAGGTGAAGCAAACTTCATGGTTTCTTGAATCCCATTTAGGTCTTCATGAAGTATCCACGTGGTTTCAAACACTCAATCATTCAATTAATCAAGCAAGGAGAATAGAGTGGGAAGGGAACTTGGAGATCGAGTCCAGAGGTATTACATACATACACACACACACACACACACACACACACACACACATATATACTGCTCAAAAAAATAAAGGGAACACTTAAAGAACACAATGTACTGTATTTAATAGTAGGATGTCTTATCTTGTGTTCCCTTTATTTTTTTGAGCAGTATATATATATATATATATATATATATATATATATATATATATATATATATATATATATATATATATATATATATATATATATATATATATGTGTGTGTGTGTGTGTGTGTGTGTGTGTGTGTGTGTGTGTGTGTGTATGTATGTATATGTGTATGTGTATATATGTATACATACATACATACATACATACATACATACATATACCTTTTGGGCACCAGGGACCAGTACCATGGAGAGAGATTTTTCCATGGACTGGAGGGTCCTGGTTTTGTGTACTGCCTGCATCCCGTGGATGGGCTTTGCTTGTTTGTGTGGACCGGTTGCTGGCACGCCGCAGCTTGGTACTGGTCCATGGACCAGGGGTTGGGGACCCCTGTTCTAGTCCAACCCCCTGCTGAAGTAGGAGACCCTTTAAAATTTGAGATCTTTGGATTTTCTTTGAAAGTTTCTTTGAAATACAGTCCGTGTGGGGCCATGATGCTCTTTGGATTTAGTGATGCATGATCCATGATGACGTTGGTCTGATCATCTCAAGAGGACCTGCTGAAAATCTCTCCTCCTTGTGAGCTTTATAGAACCTGGAAGAGATGGAAGATCTTCTTTCTGGTGATCTTGCACAGCCTTCCCCAGGGTCTTGGCTGATGCCCTCCTTTCTTATTTTTCAAGAGATTATTAAAAACCTCCTTTTCCACCAGGCCTTTAGCTTGATGGAATGAGTTGTGGGCATCCATTTGTATATTTGTTTGCGCAGTTTGGACATGTTGGCACATTGCTTTTGACTTTGCTGTACATAGCTCAAAGCTGTAGGATTGGGCCAGTTAACAAATACGGTAAACAAATTTATTATTTATTTTATTTTTTATTTGTTTATATCCTACCTTTATTGTTTTTATAAACAACTCAAGGCGACAAACATATCTAATACTCCTTCCTCACCTTATTTTCCCCACAACAACTTTGTGAGGTGGATTGGGCTGAGAGAGAGTGACCGGCCCAAGATCACCTTGCTGGTTTTCATGGCTAAGACTCGATTAAAACTGATGGTCTCCTGGTTTCTATTGTGGTGCCTTGACCACTAGACTAGGGATGTCCAACCTTGGCAACTTTAAGACTTGTGGACTTCAACTCCCAGTATTCCCCATCCAGCATAGTTGGCTGAGGAATTCTAGAAGCTGAAGTCCATAGGTCAGCTGTGTCTTTTCCTAGCATCACATGTTGCTTTCCACAGCTTCAGTACAGACCAGGAAGAAGATGTATTAGAAGAAGTAGTAGAAGACCTCCAAAGTCCCTTCCAACTCTGTTATTCTGTTATTCATTTAAGGAGTTGTGGATGGATGTGTCACACCTGCCCTTCCATGCACTGACACACCTTTTCCCTTTTCAATCCAAAGAGTAGCACAACCCCACGGCATAGACAATCTCACCATGGACCTCTGATCATGCTAGGTGATCATTTGGGCTTTTCTGAGCCTATTGAAATCTTCCCTTTAAATTCATTTATCAACCAAAGAGGATGGAGAACAGAGTGGGGGCTGGGAGGGTCTTAACCCAGTTCTACAGGGCTGCCACCGAAGCCTCACATTGTACCTTTGAAATATCTCAGTTGAAAGGGAAATAAAATAATTTCCATGCTGTTTGCTTATTCTGCGCTTGTAGCTGAATGCACCAAATAAATTATTTGATATCCGGAGCTGGCTTGTATGGTTAGTTCCTCTTGCTCTCCGCCCCCAGCCACTGTTTTAACAAAACAACTTTTATTCTACCGCTTGATTTCTGGAATTAAAATTTGTGGCTGCTGCTTGCTTCTTTCAACCCATCTGTCAAAGAAGCGCAAGGCTGTTTCCCTTTCCTTGATCATCTCTCTCCCTCCCACCTTCTTTTTCCATTTCTTTTCATTGTTAGATAGCAAGAAACATCCTTCCCCCCCCCCGCCCTGTCTTGCTGATCTTCCATTCATTTGTATCGTATCTTTAAAAACAAACAAAACAAAAAATCAAGGTGGTTATTGATTTGCATAGAAGCTGTGAAACCTAAGTTCTTTTGACAGATAGGCTGGGGGTGGGCAGAATTTTCATCCTTTTTAATGTGATTTTCTATAATAAATATCTGTAGATGAAATGAGAGATTAACAAGAACATTCAATCTTGTAGCCATCCATCTTTAGCTATAAATTGCAGTGTGATTCCTTCTAGTTTGCATGCCTAGCCTTGCCTCAGCGCTTAAAATACCATCACTGACATGAAGAAATATGAAAATATTGAAGAAAAGCCAAAAGCTCCTTAGAGAAATGAATGTCTATAAGGTATGGTAGAAAAGGTGAACATGGTGTCCAGGAGGGTATGATCAAAGTTTTAATCACATTGATATGGCCACCATTTTGACTTTTTCAACCATACCTTGAGGGCATTCCTGTTTCTAAGGATTTTTTATTGCATTCCTTTAGGATTTACATATTTATTTTTAACTATACACTGCAGAGATCCATGCTTAGTGGAAAAAATGTTCCAAGGTCAGATTGAGGGAAAATGTAAATTCCCTCCAAAAGCTGACACTGATGTGCAATCTTTGGGGAGTACAGGTAGTCCTTAATTTACAACCCCAATTGGAACCAGGTCTGTAGCTAAGCAAAGCAGTTGTTCAGTGAGTTGCACCCAGTTTTATGATCTTTTTTTATCATGGTTGTTATGAAAATCATTGTGTAATCCTAAGTGCTCACTGAGCTTGGTTGCTTTCTTGCAGAGGTGCACTGAAGAGGTTACTTAGGTGGATAATTAAATGACTGCAAGCAAGCAACTGGGATCAGAGAGCACCAAGGACTCCACAGTTCAATCCAGAGCAACAAAAATGATTAAGGGGCTAGACCAGAGGTAGGCAACCTTGGCTCTTATATGGAGCAGTGGGCTAATGCCTCTTTAAGTAACACCAGCTGCCTGCAATTATTGCAGGTTCGCATCCCACCAGGCTCAAGGTTGACTCAGCCTTCCATCCTTCTGAGGTAGGTAAAATGAGGACCCAGACTGTTGGGGACAATAAGCTGACTTTGTAATAATGCCGCTTGGGGGGGGGCGGGCGAAAGCCCTAATAAGCAGGCATATACATAGAATGAAGGCTATTGCTAAGCACATTGGTTTGTGCTTAAATTGTAAGCCGCCCTGAGCCTTCGGAGAAGGGCAGGATATAAATGGGATTAAAATAAAATAAAATAAAAAATAAACTTCAACTCCCAGAATTCCTGAGTCAGCTATGCTGACTCGGGAATTCTGGGAGTTGAAGTCCATGAGTCATAAGGAGCCAAGGTTTGCCTACCCCTGGGCTAGACTCTAGAGGCTAAGGCATACAAAGAACGCTTACAGGAATTGGGTATATCTAGTCTAACGAAAAGAAGGACTAGGGAAGAAATGACAGCACTGTTCCAATATTTGAGGGGCTCCTACAAAGTCAAGGGGGCCAAACTATTTTCCAAAGCATCTAAAGGCAAGACAAGAAACAATTGTTGGAAACTAACCAAGGAGAATAGCAACCTAGAACTAAGGAGACGTTTTGTAATGGTGAGAGCAATCAACCAATGGAAAGGCTTGCCTTCAGAGGTTGTGGCTTCTCCATCACTGGAGGTGTTAGAAAAAAACTGGACAACCATTTGTCTGAAGTGGTATAGGGTCTCCTGCTTGAGCAGGGGGTTGGACTACTAGAAGACTTCCAAGGTCCCTTCCAATTTTATTATTCTATGTTCTATAGTCCTCTGTACATTATATCCCTAACTGATGGACTGAATTTGTGAATTATGCATTAGCAACAGACGGCAAGTTCCTTTCCTTCAGTTTGGATCCAAAATTCCACTCAACCTGCTGCATCAGACCCAACCACCCAACAATATTTACAAACACACATACATACCATTCAGAATGAGTGAATCTCCATTTCAGTGCAAAACTTAGTGAGAGACTAGACAGACTACCAAATGCCATTCTAATCATTTTGTAAGATCCTTGTGAGAATAAAAAAGAGTGGGCAACTTCAACCCCCACCTCCCCATTTACATTTAATCTGCTGGTGCGAAAAATCATTAGCACAACTGCCTGGCAATTTGAGTCAAGAAAAACACAATAGTGTAAATTTTAAATAGGTTTAATTTTCCTCCTTCTAAATGTTTTACCACACAAACACATATAACCCAAAAGAGTAAAGATAAACCCCATCTTCTTTGCTGAAACTCCATCCAGCTTCAGTGCATATTGTACAAAAGAAAAAATTTTAAGCAGGAACTCAGATCAGGTCTTGCCTGCTTTCCTTTTTTTAGCTGGAAAGGCAAAATAGCAGCCAGTAACTTAAATTATGAATTTTTCAAGTCCCTGAGTGGGGAAAAAACGCTACTTGGGTATTGTACATTGAGCTATTGCTTGTGTTAGAGCAGGGGTCTTCAAACTTGGCCCTTTTATGACTTGTGGACTTCAACTCCCAGAACTCCTCAGCCAGGCACGTTGGCTGAGGAATTCTGGGAGTTGAAGTCCACAAATCATAAAAGGGCCAAATTTGAAGACCCCTGTGTTAGAGGGATCATTTACTTGGTTTGGTATGATTTGTGAGAAATGGGTGTTCTTTCCTGGGATAGTTTCTTTCATTGGTCTTCCATGTGATGTGGAGTGCAGCATGCCTGGAAGGGTGAAGGAGGAGAGAGTAGTTCTACCACAAGTGCTAGGTGAAGCTAGCTAAGAAGCTCTAGAGACCAAACATAGAGTAAGGTTGATTAGAGATCTGGAGGCTAAAGCATATAATGAGCAGTTGCAGGACCTGGGTATGTCTAGTCTAACAAAGAGAAGAATTAGGGGTAGCATGATAGCAGTCTTACGATATTTGAAGAGGGAATTGACCTATTCTCCAAGCACCTGAAGACAGGACAAGAAGTAACGGATGGAAGATTGTCAAAAAGAGAGATCCAACCTAGAATTAAGTTTAAGTTTAAGTTTTATTTAATTTGTATACCGCCCTTCTCCTTGGTAGGGACTCAGGGCGGTTCACAGGGCATATATAAAAAAGACAATACAAAAATTAAAAAAGATTAAACCCATGCCCAGTTAAAACAGTAATAAAAACCTAAAACGACAAATTAAAACCCATAATCCCCCGTCAGGCCAGACCAGCCATTTCAAATAGGTGGGTCTTCAGGCCACGACGGAAAGTTCGGAGGTCTGATGCCGTCCGGAGCTCCACCGGCAGTTGGTTCCATAATGCCGGAGCGCCCACAGAGAAGGCCCTCCCCCTGGGGGCCACCAGTCGGCATTCCTTGACTGGCGGCACCCTGAGGAGGCCCTCTCTGTGGGAACGCACAGGGCGGAGGGGAGTTGATGCCGGCAGCAGGTGGTCCCTGAGGTATCCCGGACCCATGCCATGTAGGGACTTAAAGATCGTAACCAAAACCTTGAACCTCACCCGAAAGACAACTGGTAACCAATGCAGCTCGCGGAGCAAAGGTGTAACATGGGAGTACCGGGAAACTCCCAAGACAACTCTCGCGGCCGCATTCTGTACCAGTTGGAGCCTCCGAGTGGTCTTCAAGGGAAGCCCCATGTAGAGAGCATTACAGTAGTCAAGGCGAGAGGTCACGAGCGCATGAGTGACCGTACACAGGGCATCCCGGTTCAGATAGGGCCGCAACTGGCGCACCAGGCGAACCTGGGCGAAAGCCCCCCTAGTCACGGCCACTATATGATCTTCCAGGGTAAGCCGTGAATCTAGGAGGACTCCCAAGTTGCGAGCCCTATCCACGGGGGGTAAGAGCTCACCCCCCATAGAAAGAGATGGAACATTTTGAATGTCCCGGGATGCCGGAATGTACAGCCACTCAGTCTTGTCAGGGTTGAGTTGAAGTCTGTTCCTCCCCATCCAGACCCGAACCGCCTCCAGGCAACGGGACATCACAGCGAGGGCATCACTGGGGTGGTTTGGGGTCGAAAAGAAAAGTTGGGTATCATCAGCATATTGATGATACCCAACTCCAAAACCACGAATGATCTCACCCAGCGGTTTCATGTAGATGTTGAACAGGAGAGGCGAGAGAACCGACCCCTGAGGAACTCCACAAACGAGAGACCTAGGGGCCGATCTCTGCCCCCCTGCCAACACCGACTGCGAGCGTCCCAGGAGATAGGAGGAGAACCACTGAAGAACTGTGCCTCCCACTCCCAATCCCCTGAGACGCCGCAGCAGGATACCATGGTCGATGGTATCGAAAGCCGCCGAGAGGTCTAATAGGACTAGGACAGAGGAATATCCCCTATCCCGAGCCCTCCAGAGATCATTCACCAGAGCGACCAATGCCGTCTCCGTGCTGTACCCGGGCCTGAAACCCGATTGGTAGGGGTCCAGATAATCCGCTTCATCCAGGACCAGAGGGAGCTGATGCGCCACCACACTCTCGACAACCTTCGCAAGAAAGCGAAGGTTGGAGACTGGACGAAAGTTGTTCAAAACAGCTGGGTCCAAGGCAGGCTTCTTGAGGAGAGGTCTCACCACCGCCTCCTTCAAGACGGTGGGGAAATAACCCTCACTCAAAGAAGCAGATATAACCGCCTGGAGCCAGCCTCGTGTCCTCTCCCTAGCTGCATAAACCAGCCAGGAAGGGCACGGGTCCAACAAACATGTGGAGGAGCTCAGCCTCCCCATAATCCTGTCCACTTCATCAGGGGTCACAGAATCAAACTCTTCCCAGGTAACATTGACAAGACCGCCCGTGTCCTGATCGCCTGACTCTGCCCAGCTGGAGTCCAAACCGGTCCGAATCCGAGCGATTTTATCCGACAGATGTTGACTAAATTCCTCGGCACGACCCTGCAAGGGATCCTCCCTCACCTCCTGATTAAGACGTGAGCGAGTCACCCTAAACAAGGCGGCCGGGCGATTATCTGCGGACGCGATGAGGGTGGAGAAGTAATTGCACCTTGCCACCCCCATCGCTGCGAGATAAGACCTAATGTAGGTTCTTAACCGCAACCGGTCGGGTTCGGATCGGCTAGACCTCCAGCAGCTCTCTAGGCCCCGTTTCCGACGCTTCATCTCCCGGAGCTCCGCGGAAAACCATGGAGCTCGCTGGGATCTGCGCCGGGTCAGGGGCCGCAAGGGTACAACCCGGTCAAGTGCCTCAGTGGCTGCCCTTTCCCAGGCTTCCACTAAGGCATCCGCCGAGCTGTGAGCAGTGGAGGCAGGTGGGGACCCCAGCGCCGCTTGGAATCTATCAGGATCCATTAAGCGTCTGGGGCGGTACCATCTAATTGGCTCCGTGCCCCCACGGCGGGGGGTGGCAAAACGGAAGACCAGCCGCAGGAGATGATGATCGTTCCATGACAGGGGCATAATAAATGGAGAGCCCCCACCTAGATCATCCAACCACCGTCTAGATAAAAAATCAGGTCAAGGGTGTGGCCTCCCTCATGAGTTGGCTCTGAAATTACTTGCGTCAGGTCCATGGCCGCCATGGAAGCCATGAACTCCCGAGCTAGCTCCGATGCACCTCCCAGGGATGGTAGATTGAAGTCTCCCAAAACTATAAGTTTGGGAAACTCAACCACCAAGCCCGAGAGGATATCGAGCAGCTCGGGCAGGGCTGCCGCTGTGTGACTAGGCGAAATGTACACCAGCAGCAAGCCCAACTGCGCCCCAGGACCAAATCTCATAAAGAGAGACTCACACCCGACTATCTGAGAAACGGTGGCCTCCCGCGGACATAAGGTCTCCCTAATGGTAACCGCCACTCCCCCACCCCTACCATGAGCTCGTGGCCGGTGTAGCACCCGGAAACCTGGTGGGCAGAGGTCAACCAAAGGGACCCCACCCTCTGGGCCCAACCAAGTCTCCGTGATGCAAGCCAGGTCCGCATGCTCACCCTCAACTAAATCCCTAACGAGGGGAGCTTTATTAACCACGGACCTGGCATTCAGGTACACCAGCCGGAGCTCAGGAGGCTGCACATCCTCGCTCCCGGGATCTCGGGGAAGAAGCAGAGGGTCGGAGCGCCTCACCGCTTGCAAATAGCGGGGACGGCCCTCCCGGTAGCGATACGGCCCCCTGTCTATCCGCCTGCTGCCATTCCCCGTCGTGGGAATTGATAAACCCACGACCCGCTCATGAGCCCCGGCGACAACGCCACCCCGTTCTCCCCCCGTGCTATCAGACCCAAGGCTGGTCTGAACCATGGTAGATCGGCCACCCCCCATAGCCAAACAACCGGTATCTCCCACCCCGCTCCCTAGCCCTATAAAAAATTTGGATAAAAAAATAATCAGAGGCTTTCTAGATTTACATGAACAGCCCCTGCCCCTGCCCAGCCATCTCTCAGAGACCAAAAACTCGGGCCCGTCATCAAGGTTATCAACGTTTAAGGAGGCAGGTCGCACCCAGGAGAGGGGGGCACCCCTGAGGGCGTACAAACGCGTTCTCGTATATTGCCGCATAAGTATAAAAAAGTCCAAACAGTCCAGGATAGGCATCCCTGAGTTGTCCATGGGAGGATTGAACATGACAGAAGTCTGGATCCCCACCCAACTTCACTGCCACTCAGTTGGGTGGCCCCCAAGACAGGCCGCAGCCCGTTCTCTCACAACGGGTAGAGACTCCATTCCTGGGGGTGGATCAGGTATCCTCTGGGTAGGCAAACCCCATAGAGCTCCCACCTCTATGAGGTTGCAAATGGAGAGGTCCAGCCACTCTCCCACCATGGCCGATACCCAGGTATGTCGAAAGTCCAAAGGGAGAGGGGAGAGGATAGGCAGGCAGATGGTAAGAAGTGTGTCCAAGGCAAGGAGGGTAGGCAGGCCAGAATAAAAATAGTCTGAATCACCGGCGTCACTGCAAGAGCAGTCCAAAGATGGTACACGATGCAGGAGCCCCATGTCGTCCTTGCTCCGGTAAGATAACTCCCGGTCGTCCTCTTCGCCACCCAAGCGGTCCGAAGACGCCATCGCCATAAGAGGCGGCCTGAAGCAAGGGTATAGGTCAACCATCGTCGCCAAGGTACGTAATAATAGTCGCCCTCTCCACCGCCAAAACGGCCCGAGGGCGACACCACCACCAAAGCGGGCCAAGGCGGCTTGGGGCCACATGGAAGTCCCGCCGCCGGCGAAAAGATCAAAAGCCCAAAGGCACCAGAGTCAGCAGCCGGCCCCCGCAGACGGGGCAACAGTCTCAGGAACGCCGGTACAGACAAAAATGGCCCTAAAGCCAGCTGGTGAATTCCCGAGCGTCCGGAGCATATCGTCGTCACCGTCGCCGCCAAACCCGGGCCGCCGCCGCCATCGCCATCACCGCCGAGCGCGGCCCAAAAAATCATCGCGCAGGCTGCTACCCGCGCCAAGGCCGACGCCCACGCCGCCGCCACCATCATCACTGCCGCCGACCAGACAGCCCTACGGGCCTCACGGGCACACTCCTCACCGATGGGCGTCCTCCTCATCAGCCCGAGCCGGCCCGAGAACAACCAAAGTGGCCCGGACGGCCCGAAAGCAGCAGGGAGCGCCACGCCAGCTATGAGCAGCCCAAACGCTCCGGAGAGAGTGAGAAACGGCGGGAGGAAGCAGCCGGTAGGTAGCAGGGCCAGCAGCCAGCAGCCGGTCGCTCAAACAGCACAAATCCAAAAAGACCGCTGCTGGCTTCGTCAGCCTCCGCGTTGCCACATTGCCCCTCGGCAAACCCCAATCCCATCTCAGCAAGCCGTAAAGGCTTGTGAGGGGCTCCCAGGGGACGCCTATCAGCTTGAGCTCGCGGAGCTCAGCCGAGCGCGTCCTCCATCTTGGGCAATTAAGGAGAAACTTCCTGACAGTGAGAAGAATTAATCAGTGGAACAGCTTGCCTCCAGAGGTTATGGGTGCTCCATCACTGGAGGTTTTCAGGAAGAAATTGGACAGCCATTTATCTGGAATAGTATAGGTGCAGGGGTAGGCAATCTTGGCTCTTTTATGACTCGTGGACTTCAACTCCCAGAATTCCTGAACCAGCATGGCTGGCTCAGGAATTCTGGGAGTTGAAGTCCACAAGTCATAAAACAGTCAAGGTTGCCTACCCCTGGTATAGAGGCTCCTGCTCAAGCAGACAGTTGAACTAGATGACATCCAAGGTCCCTTCCATCTCTGTAATTCTGTTCTATTCTGTTTTGTTCTATTTCCCCTTCCACTACTCAGAGTAAGAAAAAGATTTTCCCTTGCCACTATGGGAAGCTATTTCCCAGTCAGTTGTTCCCATTGGTCTCATTAGCCTAGTCTAATTTAGATAATGTTTCTGGCTGCACAATGGTTTAGATTCAATTCTGGGGGGAAAGTGCTTTGGAGTATATAGAGTGCAAAATGCAGAAAGTCTTATTAGAGCACACATATCCAGGATTGTGTGACTCCTAGAAATAAATTCATCTGTCTTAATGAGTCACCAAGAGGTGCTGCATTCATACTTCTCTGCATTCCTTTCAGAACTGAATCTGGAACATCACACTACTGTACGTGATTTGCATGGTGTTTTTTTTTTAGGCCAGCTATGGACACATACAATTTGTTTCTTTAAATTCAGTTAACTGTCTCTTGGAAAATAACACAAGCAGTGCTTATACTTAGTGGGGGGGGGGGGGAAGAGAACTCTGATTGGCAATGCATTGTTTATCTCCTATAATTGAGTGATTGTTGTCTGCCACTTTCCTCATGATCAGCTGCCAGGTAAATTATATAAATTAAATTTTATAAACATATTGCAAGTTAATATATATCAGCTTCCTTTCAGTAATTCCTCTACAGAGCACGCAACTGCACTCTGAATTATGGTGGCTTTATAGGGTAGTGACAGTGTTTTGTGCCAAGCTAAACTGTTACACTCTAGTTCTGACTTGCTAAGGCCATTCCAAACCTCACTTAGCAAGCCTTTAAAAAAAGAGAGAATATAATTAACTTTCTCCCACTGTGAGCACACAGACCCCAACCTAAATCATAATGAAGGAAGATGGATGTTAATTTCCAGCAGAAGCAATCAAATGGAGTTAGCAGTGCGGCCAACTATGTTGCTGGGCTTCTTGCATTTTGCAGAATTTTCCAGCTGGTGTCAATTTAACTTTAATTAAGATTAATCACGTTTCTCTAGGGCACAAAGAGGAGCTCCTCTTTAATACATGTAGAGTTGAAATATGATAAGGCAGGCTTGTCCTGCTATCTCTTGGCTGATATGAAGTCTGCATAAGCATAATATTTTGCCTATCTCCCCCAATTGTCGTACCTTATATTGAAATCTTCACAAGAGTTTTGAAAATTAGACTTGATAGATTCATCTAGGCCTAGGTTTCTCATGTTGGCTGGGAAATTCTGGGAGCCCACACACCTTAAGGTTGCCAAGTTTGAGAAACGTTGATCTAAGCTTTATCCTGCTTAAAAATTAACTCAGGAAATTGCTGAGGCAAGGTTCAGAAAGATGGTCTGATTCTCCAGAACAGGATCTTTTATCCATCTGTGTTAAAGCAGTTCTTGTATTCTCTGTATTTCAAAAATTGTAGCTCATTTTTAAACATTGGCTAGCCATTTTTATATCCTTAATATTTGCACTTTAAAGTCTTTTTCATCAATTTTCTTCCTGGGAAAGATGACTGAAGTTAATTTCTGATCTTAAGTTGGTTTGTTAACTTTTTTAAAAAAAATATTTGGGTACTATGTCCAATGGTTGTGGAACTCTATGTCCTTCCATTCTTCATTAACTAACACAAGTTCTAAAAGGACATGCTGAATTCGTCTTGGTAAGAATCACTGGCTTAACTCTCCACCTCTTCTGTTATGTATTGATTGTCCAAAAAACGAACCAGTAATCCTCCAGTGTACAACTCCCAGTAGCTACAATCAGTGTAGTTCAAAGTTTAAAGAAGGTGAGAGTTTTAATTCAGCAGCATCTTTCAATACAAGTTTCCCATCCCTGGCTTAAGGCTGTGTTGGATTTCTATTGTATGGAATTCCACATTTTAAAAAATGTAGATAATTACAGATAATTATATATAATTGTACCATATATTCCTTTCAATATATGGAAGTCCCATTCCTTGGAATGGTGTTTCTCCACTGTTTTTCAGTGAAAGGACAACTAAAATATCTGTCTCTCTAGCTTTCATGTTCAAGGGGGGGATGAGATCCCCAGGCCCCTCACCAAACCAATAATGGGTACATTACCAGGATCATAGCATCCAGATTACAGTAAGTAATTCTTCTATTGTAGTCTGATGTGGTCTATATGAACTATGACTATATGAACACCACAGTTCAAAAAGGACAGTGACAAACTGGAAAAAGTTGAAAGGTGGACAATCAAGGTGGCCTGAAAAGCCTGAAAATCACATCTAATGAGGGATAGTTAAAGAACATGGGTATGTTCAACCTACAGAAAAGACAACTGTTATAAGGGGAGATATGATAGCACTATGTCTGAAGCACGGTCACATGGAAGAGTCAGTGGTCTTTACTTTCTCTGCGTCAGTGAGCAGGACCAGAACCAACCGTTCCTCCAGTATCTTCACAATTTTTTAAATTACTTAATTAATTATTCAATTTATATGCTGCCCATCTCACACAATGCATGTAATTATATACAAAATTTTTATGGGGATACGGCCATGGCCTCATAACTGGATGTCCCATTCAGCTATAGAATAGAATAGAATAGAATAGAATAGAATAGAATAGAATAGAATAGAATAGAATAGAATAGAATAGAATAGAATAGAATAGAATAGAATAGAATACAATACAATACAATACAATACAATACAATACAATACAATACAATACAATACAATACAATACAATACAATACAATACAATACAATACAATAACAGAGTTGGAAGTTTTCTAGTCCAACCCCCCTGCTCAGGAAGGAAACCCTATACCATTTCAGACAAATGCTTGTCCAATCTCTTCTTTAAAAATTCCATTGTTGGAGTATTCACAACTTCTGGAGGCAAGTTGTTCCACTGATTAATTATTCTAATTGTCAGGAAATTTCTTCTTAGTTTTAGATTGCTTCTCTCCTTAATTAGTTTCAAATCCATTGCTTCTTGTCCTTCCCTCAGGTGCTTTGGATAATAGCTTGTCTCCCTCTTCTTTGTGGCAACCCCTGAGATATTGGAATACCGCTATGATGTCACCCCTAGTCCTTCTCTTCATTAAACTAGACATACCCAATTCCAGCTACTGTTCTTTATATGTTTTAGCCTCCAGTACCCTGATCATGTTTGTTGCTCTTCTCTGTTCTCTTTCTAGAGCCTCAACATCTTTTTTATATTGTGGTGACCAAAACTGGATGCAGTATTCCAAGTATTCATGCAATCACCTCTGTTGTTTCATGCAGTATTGTGTACTGGTTACCAGTAGTTAGCAATATCATACTGCCCTACATTAGAAGACTACAAGCTCTCAGTTGTCAGTGATCAAGGATGACAATGCATAGTCCATTACAAGATCGAAATCCTGTAGGCCAGCATGGAAAACAGCTGCTCCCTTAATATCTACCCAGTTTAACTCCAAGAATGTCTGGAGAGAGGAATGGTCCAAGGTTCCTTCTTAGTAAACTCTCTACCAAACCACCAGGTTTTAACCTGCCTCACTCTGTATGGACAAAATTGAACAGATGTGAGTAAAACGTTAAAATCTTACAGTTATTAATATCAGCATTAAAATTAAAATGCTCAAAGATGGCGAGAAAGAGAGCAAGATACACATGGGATGGAGATGGAATCTTCTTTCAGTCCACTAGCTACCTATAGTATGATACACCCCCATCAGGGTCCCAGGCCATTTGGCACAGCCAGATTTTGAGGCCCTGTCAGAAAGCCAAGAGAGTAGAGGTGATATCACCTTGAGGAACACAATGTTCCAAGGGCCGAGAGCCACAGCAGAAAATTCTCCTCTTGCCATTAGGAAGTCTTCTCTAATAGTGATTTTGCCTTCTGTAATAGATTTAGACTCTGAGGGAAGCGGAGAAACAGCCTTAATTCTGTGAACCAACTCTTCGGTTATTTGAAGAATGCTATTCAATCACCATTACTCTGAAGTTTAAGCATACCCATTTCTCTTTGTAAGGTTGAATGCCCTGCTTATCCTTATCCTCTTTCTTTGGACCTTCTCCACCGCTTCTTTGAACCTTTGCCCAGAGCTTTGCAGAGTACTTGAGATGGAGTTTCAGCAGAGCAAAACTTCATTTAAGATCATAATAATCCATATTATCTTTCACTACCAGACTCTATTTGGTTCTGCGGGTAGATAACCTTCATATTTCTGAGCCTGACTCTTTCTCTCTCTTCCTTCCCTAGCTTGCTCGCTACACCAAAGAAGGATTTCTGCATTTAGGAGCTCTTGGGACTACAATATTGCTCCCAGATACCCGCTGCCTGGTGGATAACGTGAAGAGTAAACTCCCACAGCTGCTTGATTGCGAGAAAGTCAAGAGCAGCCTCCATAAGCGTTGGAATTTTATACAGGTTCATGCTATCTGCAATTATTTTCATACGAATTATCTGTGGTAAACCTTTGTTGTTGTTTTTTAGCCACCATCTATGTTCAAAATGGCCCCTGCCACTGGAGCATATTAATAACTGTAAGGTTAAACCCTAGCCAGATCTTCCCTTCTGTAAGTCATCTCCTCCAATAAAAGTTCAAAGAGAGGTTTGATGACCTTTACAGCTTTTCTGCAAAGATTGTAAAAAAAAAAAGTGTGATGCTTATTCTCAGAAGATCTAAAGCCTAAGCTTTCTAATTTTCATTTCTGCTTTTTCCAGCCAGCTGTTTCTGAAATACTTTTAGAATGGGGCTATAGGGACGCGGTGGCTCAGTGGGTTAGGATGCTGAGCTTGTCGATCAGAAGGTCGGCAGTTTGGCAGGTCGAATCCCGAGTGCCGTGTAGCAGAGTGAACGCATTACTCGTCCCAGCTTCTGCCAACCTAGCAGTTCGAAAGCACGTAAAAATGCAAGTAGAAAAATAGGGACCACTACGGTGGGAAGGTAACAGCGTTCTGTGCGCCTTTGGCGTCTAGTCATGCCAGCCACATGACCACAGAGACATCCTAGGACAAGCGCTGGCTCTTTGGCTTTGAAACAGAGATGAGCACCGGCCCCTAGAGTCGGAAACGACTAGCACGCATGTGCGGGGGAACCTTTACCTTTTACCTTTAGGTGTCTATGGAGATTCTCAGCCATCCAGCTCATGGTTATTTCAAAGGTCCTTTTTTTCCCCAAAAGGCAATTGGACTATGTTTTTCTTTTATTTATTATTTTGAGGAAGAAAAAGAGGTTTTGCTTCTCATCCAAGAAGCTTCATCAGTTCTGACTGGATGGTGGCTGGGATGTCAGAAGTAATCCTTCCACCGAATCCCACCATTCCATCAGATTAAGCTTCTTGGATGAAAAGCAAAATGTCTACTTCCTCAAAGAAAAAAGCCCCTTTGAGGCAATGGGGCTAGGAGTACTAATGTTGCCAAATTGAGCCTTCATCATCCCCAAACTGGGCTTGATCGGTAACTACAAAGGTTTTTTTAAAAAAAAAAAATTAAAGGAAAAGAAAGGACTGGAAAACTACCTGGCCATTTCATTAAAATCATATATCCTCTTTAAAATATTGAATCCTTTTTAGCGGTGAGCTGAAAGCAATTTCCCATTTTCCCCTATGTGTATACCCCCAATATTCAGTAGAGCAAGGGCCAGTTTTGAATACACATTTTGTAACCTCATTTTGATAAAAGGGAGACTAAAACAGACAGGATTTAAAAACAAAAACAAACAGCCACACACTTTGTGAGAGGAGCCAAAGTTAACAGTGAATGGAATATGCATCAAATAACTATTCAGTTATTTCTGCTGCCCTATGCTTGTAAGCCACTGAAATTAGACCTACATGAAGCTAAACAGAGATTTTCAGTTTATTCCAGCCCAGTTCGACTGAATTAATTTTAATTTTAATGTGGTGATGTTCCCATAGCTGTTTCATAATATATGAAGCAGCCCTGCACTAAATCAAACTGCTGGTCCAGCTATTCTTGTGTATTATTATGAAGTACATTCTATGCGATTATGTGAGCTAGTTTGGAGCCTGGCTACTTTCAGTTAGTATGTGGAATCTGAGAATTCTCCTTTGTTGCCTTGATGCAAAATAAGTGTGGGCATTTTACTCCCCTCCCGTCCCCCGTCCCCGCCAAAAAAATAATGTTAGAATTCTGGAATCTGCCTAATTTCCTACCAAAATCAACCTTGCTTGCATTGGAGAGATTTCCCAGCCTTGACCAAACGTGCCAAGGATTGAAGCTGGAACATTTGAAAGTAAAACACATGTGATAATATCTCTCGGATATATAACTGTCCCTGCCTAGATTGTTTGGCTGCAGTATGAAATAGACCATGGAGAGGGGCATGTGTTGCTGGTGATGGTAATAGGCTGTCAAAAAGTCCGTGTGATGTTTCAGAACACCATCTTGATTTCTTTTTTACACCATCTCCCTGCTGTCCTTGGCTTTGAGGCAAATTTTGGGGCAAAAAAAAAACCCCAACAACTGTGGCACATGAATAGATGCTGACTCAGAACCTTGCTGCACCCACTTCCTTATGCAGTTTCAGCATGATCCTGAGAAAGTTCAGAAGCTGGAGACAGGTGTGGTCTACCTGACCGTTCAATCTCCAAAGGACTTCTTTTGCCTTTAGATCCAAAGCCCTTCATAGCCCTCAGGCAAAATAATCCACTGAATAAAGTGAAATCCAGATTCCTGTACAATGGAGAGATTTTCCATTGAGTGTGCCAATATATTTTCTTGAGGTTTCTCTAAAGAAAGTTCTCTGAAGAGTTGCTGGGGTTCCACACTGAACAAAATGAAACAAAGTTATGGCTGTTGTTGTTGTTGTTAGTTGCGAAGTCGTGTCCGACCCATCGCGACCCCATGGACAACATTCCTCCAGGCCTTCCTGTCCAATGTTATGGCTACAGACACCTATTATCAATCAAATAGGATCTATTAGCTTTGTCAGGGGTCCTTAACTCAGTAGCCCGCTTTTACTTTTGGGTGAACCCATGTGGAGCTAATGCATACCAAAGAAGAGTCCAGTTGGAACAACACAAGAACAACAATCCCATGGGCAAGCTAACTTAGCAATAAAAACTCCTAGTCATAGGTCTCCCATGGTGTTGTGTTGCTCTAGTACAGAGCTACTGAATTCTCAGTAAGTGAGCCCAAGAGCTTCAGGTCCACTCTGTTGAGTTCATACAAGATGATTCGGGACATAGTTGCATTAAGGTTCCTGCCTGCCTTACCATTGGCCATGCTGGAGGTTCATACTTTTCTTGTCCCTATGAGCGAGCCAGTGAAGAGGCACAGTGGCAGCATTTGTATACTGTACAACCCAAATGCTGAATTGTCATCTTTTTCTAGGTTCATATACCAGGATATATCATATATCAACATACCAAATATACAAATGAATTGTGTGGGCTGGATTTGTACATGTCAGGTTTTGCAACTTCAAATATTCCCAACTGGCATGGGAATTGTAATCTGACCTATTAAAAGGTGATGGATGTAAACACTGATTTCTCTCTCTCTCTCTCTCTCTCTCTCTCTCTCTCTCTCTCTCTCTCTCTCTCTCTCTCTCTCTCTCTCTCTCTCTCTCTCTCTCTCTCTCTCTCTCTCTCTCTCTCTCTCTCTCTCTCTCTCTCTCTCTCTCTCTCTCTCTCTCTCTCTCTCTCTCTCTCTCTCTCTCTCTCTCTCTCTCTCTCTCTCTCTCTCTCTCTCTCTCTCTCTCTCTCTCTCTCTCTCTCTCTCTCTCTCTCTCTCTCTCTTAAAAATAATCCAGCATGGTGCAATCCTAAATAAAGGGACAGGACGCTGCTTGGAAGTTGAAAATAAAGGCACATCAGGTATGGATCTTATTCTCCGTAGCTGCACAGGACAAAGGTGGACAATTAAACATTTTATCAAGTAGAGAGCCTCTTATCCATTGTTCAAGAATTCTTCAGACCGAGTTCTCACCAAGGCAATTGTTTTTATCAAACCTTCCACTCTCATTCACAATATCAGGGAAGACTCATAAGGGAAGGTGTTTGGGTTGTTTTTTTTTTACATTTTATTTATTTGAACTTTGGTTATATCTTTGCCAAAGTTGACTGACTGACAGAATGAAAACATTCCAGATCTACAGTTGTCATTGTCCTGAAGGTTCAAGGCACATCTTGACTTAAGGATAGTAATGAAAGCTTACAAACATTTCCAGAAGTAACCTCAATCCCCACTCCAGATACAGGACCAGCAAATTATATTTGAGGTTCGGCGATGAAACTTTTGATACTCTTTTATTTGAATGCACACAATCTTGGAAATGACATAATATATTAAGATTGGATACCATGTCAAAAGATAAAAAAAGAAGAAGTCATCTTTCATGAAGGTAGCATGAGATGTCTATCACAGCCTCGTTTGGAAGTTTCAAGCGCTCTGGATTTCTAGAAGGATATTTTATAAACGTTTTGCAGAATGCGTCCTTCATACCAAGCACACCATACTGTTATTAACTTGATGCTACTAGTTCAAAGAGGAGTAAGGATTATCCCAAACTGTCATGAAGAACCAGGGATGTCAATGAAATCCACCATGGAGTTTTAAAAGAAGAGAGTTGCAGCACACAGGAACATGGACTCTGCCACTGCAGTGAATGGATCCTAAAATCTGTGTTACTCCCATCAAAATTTAACACACACGGACATTAAACCAATTTGTTTGTGAAAGATACAGCCATAAAAGATTGTTTCTGAAATTGCATACATCACAGTGGAGTTGTATCAGACATATAAGAGCCTAAATAACAGGCTAAAAATAGATGGTTATGGAAAAAAATCTATTTGTGTGGATACTAGGCACTAAAAATGACTTGATGGTGTATAATCAATCAATAAGGTAGAGAAGTGCAAATTTAAAAAAAAAAGAGTGGAAAGGGGAAAATTTTATCACAAAGAGCGTCAGGGAAAAGTATGTTTACAAAAAAAAAAATCTCGGAATTTCCATTAAAAGGCTGGTACTTTAGGAGAAATTGTATGTAATATTATTGAATATTTAAGGAAAGGTGTGTTTGAAAACTTATGCAAATAACTGATTTAAAGAAATGGATAACTGAGACAGGTTCTGCCTTGCTAGAACAAGCCCTAGAACAGAATTTTGCTGATTTATATATCTCAAGCAGTATTTTTATAGCCAACAGAATTACAATCTGTGTTTTCTAGGGATCAAATTTTCTGACCTTTGTCAGTCTTAAAAAAAATACACTTATTAGTCAATGAACAATAATGAGGATGTTTTCATGAGGAACTGTATTTCTCTCAGCTTCCCTATAAGCAAAGGGATTATTTTTGCTTCAGTGGATGTGGAATGTGAAATATGCAATCTTAATTTAAAGAAAAATCCTATGAAAATGTGCTTAGAAACAAAAACAAACAAACAAACACCTCACACTGTTTCCTACTTGGAACGAAATCCCTTGTCATGATTTTGTCATGTATTGATGGGCTTCCTTAACCATTGGCTAATTTAAATTCAGCACAGTTGGTGTAAGAAAACGAAAAAGCTTCTTTAAAACAGAAATTTCTCTTTCTCCGTCTCTCAGGACATCCAATTAAATACTCCAAGATCTAAAATTCTGGCAAGACAAGAGGGTTCTCACATGACATATTTAACCTGGTCATTTAAACACTTAGAGTTTGCATCTGGATACTATGCTAAGAATGGTTTGTGTTGATCTTTGTTAGTTTCTTTATGGCTTAGCCAGATGTGCATCCTGCTTGGTTAATTTCTGTGCAATGATTTCTACAAACCCAGAAAACTGGATTAATTCAGTAATCAGGTTAAATGGTTGTGAATGCCACTGTTGTTCAATTTGTTTAATTAAATTCTTTAATTTCCAGAACCAATCGCCATAGGATATGTTCAAGGTCTATCAACAGCTATTAGCTTTGATGGCACAAAAGGAATGCCCATATTCAGATGACTTGCTGTACTAAATACCATTGGGAACAGGGCATCAACAGCGACAATCTACAAACTGCTAAATAGTTGTGATACACATTATTGGTTGTGTAGGAAAACAGGGCATTAAGCAAGATAACATTTTGGCACAGTTCTATATTTTATCCTGTACTATAGGAAGCCCTTGACTTACAATCAGTCACTTAGTGACCATTTGAACTTACGAACAAATTTCTCCAGAACTACTTACAACCTGGTTTCAAAGTACTGATAGACACACACACACACCACACACACACACACACAGAGAGAGAGAGAGAGAGAGAGAGAGAGAGAGAGAGAGAGAGAGAGAGAGAGAGAGAGACCCCTCAGAGTCATGTGATTGCAGTTTGGACACTTGGCAACTAGCCTGTATTTATGGTTGACCCATATTTACAATGCTTTTGGCAGGAAACTGCCATTTACTTGTGCTTTCTAGCAAACTGCGGGTGCAATGGGTTCACTTAACGACTGCCCCATTTATTATAGACCCTCACAAAAACCTGTAAAATTGGTCATGGTCACGTGGTGACCCGTTTAATGACCAAGACAATTTACAGCCATAATTTCAGGCTGAGTTACCCTAGTGAATCAAGAACGACCTGTATATTATTTGATTTGACGTAGCACCAGCTATCAAGGCCGTTGAATAGATTATAGTGATAATAGATTGAAAACCAACACACAAAAATCCCCATCTAAGATAGCAATTAAAACAAAAAATTAAAAAAGTTTAAAATGTCATAATTAACATTTAAAAGCTCATATAAAAAGATGTTTTTTGCAGGTGCTTTATAAAGCTAATAAAGATGTCAAGCCTTCAGTGCTGCAGGGACTGTGTGCTAGAGAACAGGGGCAGCTGCTGAAAGAGCTCAATTACTGATAATTGTAAAAAAAGCTACTCAAATATTCTTAGTAAAATGAAGGTTCGTATAGGACAGAGGTGTCAAACGCGCTATGTCATGTGACATGTTGCAACGTATTGTGACTTTTTTGCCATTGCCGGCAATGAGGTGGGCCCAGTTTCACTATGATGCATCTGGCCCACAGGCTGACAGTTTGACACCCCTGATATAGGAGGTTTTCTTTCAAAAGCATGCTGGATGTAGAATTTTGGGAGCTGAAGTCCATGTATCTTATAGTTGCCAAGTTTGCAAAACACTGCTTTAAGCAGGGATGGGCAACTATAGCCGCTTTATGACCTGTGGACTTTAGCTGGCTCAGGAATCTTGGAAGTTGAAGTTGACATGTTGTAAAAGGGGCCATTGTTGTCCTGACTTTAAGGTAATCACTTACAAATTTCTTTCACGACCATCCTGTCTACAACGTTTTGAATTAATTGAAATTTCAAACACCAAAATATCTCCATGTGATGCAGAATCAAAATGCAGAACCCAAAGCAAATAATCAAGGCTCACTGCGGTATTTATTATTAACGGTGAACACTGGAGAGCTTCTTCTCCAAAATAATAGTGGAAGACATATTCCTGCATACAAAGTAAAAGACAAAGTTTTCCCTGTCCTGTCATGTACAAGTCTAGGGCACGGTACTCATCTCCGTTTCTTGGTCAAAACCAGTGTTGTCTGAAGACATTTTCTGTGGTCATGTGCCCAGCATGGTTGTACACCAAGGTGCACAGAAGTCTGTTATCATCCCACCAAAGTGGTACCTATTCATCTACTTGAATTTGCAAGCTTTTGAACTGCTAGGTGGGTAGGACCTGAGGCAAGGAATGGGAACTCACCATTTTGTTTGGGACTCGGGGTTTGAACCAGGGTGTCAGCTTTCTAGCTGACAAGCTCAGCATCTTTAACCTCTGAGCCACTGTACCATCTTTTGCAGACAAAGAGATGTCCTCATATTTCTAGTTTTCAGAAAGGAGGAGAAAATGATCCATGCATGTGTATTCATGTAATAATGTAATAGATCTCAAGTTACTTCCTTCTATTATCTACAAAGAGCAATGGTCTTAGTTAGAAGAAGCATTTACATCTTGAGATTCAGGCAGTTGCTATGGGATTCTGATAAAATTTACTACAGGCCACTGTGAGCTCCAAGGATACATTCCTTATGTCTCAGTTTGTCTAGTAAACAATCCCATTCATCTGATTTTTACCACAGTGGAGCACAGCACTCTAGTCAAGATAAGAGGGTTTCACACCAAAAGGCTAACTTCATTATCTTCCAGACAATGGAGCAGTTGGTGTACTAACCAAAGCTGATAAAAGGTTCTTATGGATATGTCCAATATCATAGGTTCACTGGTGAGAAAAGCAAGGTCCTGCACTTAAGACAGGAAAAAATCAAATGCACAGGTACAGAATAGACAGAACCTGGCCCAATAGCAGTAACTGTGAGAGGGATCTAGCTGTCCTAAGTAAGAACAGCAACGGCAGCTGCCAAAAAAACCCTCCATGCAATCCTGGACTGCATCAACAGAGGAATAGCATCAAAATCACAAGATCTATGGAAGATCTCGATCATCCAGGTCATAGTTGTCCCAAAGACAGCTGGACTTCCTTGGTTTTTTTTTTTCTTTGAAAATATTTCACTTCTCATCCAAGAAGCTTCTTCAATGATAGTTCTGCTTTGTATTGCACTAGTGAGGCCACCCTTGGAATACTGCATTCAGTTCTAGGTACCACAATATAGAAAAGATGCTGAGGCCATGGAAAGAGTGAGAGAAGACCAACAATCATGATAAGGGGTCTGGAGGCTATACCATATGATGAATTGGTATGGGAACAAAGTATGTTTAAGCTAAAAAAGAGAAGGTTTGGGGGTGATATGATCGCTTTCTTCCAATGCTTGATGGGCTGTGTTATGTCATGGGCTCTGGTGAGCAGGAGTGATGACACTAGGCTGAGTACAGGAAAACTCATTCTTTTATTCTATAATAATAATAATAATAATAATAATAATAATAATAATAATAATAATAATAATAATAATAATAATAATAATAATAATAATAATAATAATAATAATAATAAAGTTGGAAGGGACCTTGGAGGTCATCTAGTCCAACGCCCTGCTCAGGCAGGAAACCTTATACCATTTCAGGCAAATGGCTGTCCAGTCTCTTCTTAAAAACCTCCAGTGTTGGAGTATTCACCACCTCTGGAGGCAGGTTGTTCCACTGGTTAATTGTTCTAACTGTCAGGAAGTTTCTCCTTAGTTCTAGGTTGCTTCTCTCCTTGACTAGTTTCCATCTGTTGCTTCTTGTCCTGCTTTCAGGTACTTTGGAGAATAGCTTGACTCCCTCTTCTTTGTGGTAGCCCCTGAGATATTGGAACACTGCTATCATGTCACCCCTCACCCTTCTCTTCGTTAAACTACACATACCCAATTCCAGCAACCGTTCCCTTTATGTTTCTAGCTGGAACTGTACTGAAGCTTGGGCCGCAAACAGCCACAATATATAGCCTAGCCCCTAGGTGGCAGCCAATAGGTTTGAACCTACGCTTGCCGCCTGAGGCTGACCAATTGCAGGACCAGAGACGGCCTGTCTGGGTTGCTGGAGAGCCATTAGCTCCTTCAGCAACGCACGTGGTGTAAGACCACAAGCCCAATACTTAACAGGCTGTCACAGTGTCTACTTATTCTCCACAGAACCTGAGGTTAGGACAAGGAGCAATGGGTAAAAATTCATCAAAGGAAGATCCAACCTGGAACTAAGGAGAAATTCCCTGACAATGAGAACAATTAGTCAATGGAGCAGCTTATCTCCTGAACTTGTGGATGCTCCATCACCGGAGGTTTT